>NC_053022.1:391431040-391768185 GCF_003073215.2 Triticum urartu | reverse complement strand
CATTGTCACTTCTAATGTGCTTTATCTTGGCGCCAAAATTGTTCATAGCTCGATTTGCGAAGCGTCTGAAGACATCCTGCACTTCAGTCTTGTAAAGGATTATGTGCACCCAAGTATATCTAGAATAATCATCAACAATTACGAAGCCATAGAGACATGCAGAAGTAGTAAAAGTTGAGTAGTGAGTGGGACCGAAAAGATCCATGTGAAGCAATTCGAAGGGTTGAGTAGTGGTCATGATTGTCTTCGAAGGATGTTTTGCCCTTGACATCTTCCCTACTTCACAGGCACCGCATAAGTGATCTTTCTTGAACTTGATGCCTTCGATGCCTATGACGTGCTTTTTCTTCGCAAGGGTGTGGAGGTTCCTCATGCCAGCATGCCCAAGCCTTCGATGCCAAAGCCAGCATTCTGATGCTTTTGCAAGAAGACATACTGCAAGTTGTGGTCCTGCTGAGAAATCTACCACATACAAATCACCTTTCCTATACCCTTCAAACACTAGAGATTTGTCAGATTCCATTAGCACTAGGCAGCGATATTTGCCGAACATTACAATCATATTCAAATCGCAAAGCATTGAGACAGACATTAAGTTGAAGCCAAGGGATTCAACAAGCATGACTTTATCCATGTGTTGATCCTTTGAGATTGCAACTCTACCTAGACCCAATACCTTACTTTTACCAGTGTCAGCGAATGTAATGTGGCTCTTGTCGGATGGACGTAAAGTTGAGTCCATAAGAAGGCTTCTTCTGCCAGTCATGTGATTTGTACACCCACTGTCAATAATCCATTCTGAAGACTTTGAAGTCGCTGGTATCGTACCCTACAGTGCAGTTAGGGGGATAGGCTTCACGAAGAGTGCTGTGAAGCATAAACATTTGGCGAACCAGTGGGTTATGAAAACTTAGATCCAGATTAGGACTAATGGGGAGAGTAGCATACGATTCAGGAACGAAGTACATAATGATGCCATTTGGGCAGTTTATCTTGCGCCCCACAAGATTTTTATGGTCCCCAGCAATAGCATCAGAAGATTTTGTTTTTGTGCTGGAGACCTTTCCCTGCAAAAAAAGGTTAAGCTTTCTTAACCACCCACATTTTCAAGGGTGGCTTAGAAGCTATGAGTCTAAGAGCAGCATCTGAGAATTTTGGCTTTGAAGCCTTAGCAAACAGTCTAGCAGGGGAACAATAATACTCATAGGAATAAGCAGAATAATTTTTGGTCATATGAACATGACGGTTCGATGAACCACTCTCATATTCATATGCCTGAGTATGGTTCCCCTGCAAAACATTTGCGTTAGTGTGACTTAGGTGAGTCCCCTGTTTGTATGAAGCATTTGGACCATATGAAGCCTTTGGTCTGAGGTTTGTCTTCTTCAAGTGAGGTGTCATGAAGACATTCATAGGAAGATTTTTCAGACATGTTTTCGGAACCCAGATCTTCTTCATAGGCGGTCCATTCCTGCAGTTAGTACCAATGTACCTGGCAAACACTTCATCATTCTGATTCTTAAACAGTTTATAGTTTGCATCAAAGGATTCATCAATGATAACTGGGTTAGCACAAGTGAAGCCAGACAGATTGGATGGATCTGCTGAGGATTCCTTTGCAGCAACCCATGTGGTTTTGGGGTACTGCTTAGGTTTCCAGTAAGACCCATCTGCATTAATTTTCCTCACGAACCCAACACCCTCTTTCCTAGGGTTTTGGTTCAGAATCTGCTTCTTAAGGACATCACATAATGTCTGATGCCCTTTCAGACTTTTGTACATCCCTGTTTCAAGCAATGTCTTCAACCTAGCATTCTCATCAGCAATAGCAGTGGTATCCTCAGCAGAGGGGTTAGTTACCACATCAACAGTTGAAGATATTGAAACAGTACTAGCAGTGGAACATTCAGCAACAGAAGCAGCATTATCACGCTCAATGCATTTAAGACATGGTGGTTCAAATCCTTCCTGAGCGGGACTGATCTGTTCAGCGCGAAGTGACTCGTTTTCCTTTTGAAGATCTTCATGAGCCACCCTCAATTTCTCAAGTTCTTGCTTCCGTTGAAGATAATCATAGGAAAGCTTTTCATGAGTTGTTGAGAGAGTATCATGACGATCTTCAAGTTCCTGATACTTAACGTGAAGGTTTTTTATGTCTTAAATTAAGGATTCAGATCGAGTCATTTCAGCACCCAACAGATCATCACTTCTGTCTAACAATTTTTGAATATGTTCCATAGCTTTCTGTTGTTCAGTTGCAATTTTAGCAAGTGTTTTGTAGCTAGGTTTTGAATCACACTCAGAGTCATCGTCACTAGATGTTTCATAGCGAGTTGTGCGTGTGTTTACCTTGGCACCGCGTGCCATGAAGCAGTAGGTAGGAGTGGAGTCGTTCTTGTCATTTGCGTCGGTGTCGGTAATGCAGTCATCGTCTTCAGTATTGAAGATGGACTTGGCGATGTATGCTGTTGCCAGACTCGCAATGCCAGAATCAGACTCCTCCTCAGACTCCACCTCTGCCTCCTCAGATGCGGATTCCTCCTCTGAATCCATCTCCTTGCCTACAAACGCACGCGCCTTGCCAGATGAACTCTTCTTGTGTGATGAAGACTTTGATGAAGACTTGGAAGAAGACTTCGAGTGTTTCTTCTTCTTCTTGTCGTCAGAATCATATTCCTTGCTCTTCTTCTTCCTTCTGTTTTCATTGTCCCACTGTGGACACTCAGAGATGAAGTGCCCAGTTTTCTTGCACTTGTGACACGTTTTCTTCTTGTAGTCATGAGCAGAAGCTTCATCATTCCTTGAGCTTGATCGTAAAGATTTTCTGAAGCCTTTCTTCTTGGTGAATTTTTGAAACTTCTTCACTAGCATTGCAAGTTCTCTTCCAATGTCTTCAGGATCATCAGAACTGCAGTCAGATTCTTCTTCAGATGAGGAGACAGCTTTTGCCTTCAAGGCACGAGTTCGCCCATAGTTTGGACCGTAGATATCTCTTTTCTCAGAAAGCTGAAACTCATGTGTGTTGAGCCTCTCAAGTATGTCAGACGGATCGAGTGTCTTGAAATCAGGACGTTCTTGAATCATCAGGGCCAGAATGTCAAACGAACTATCAAGTGATCTCAGCAGCGTCTTGACGATTTCATGTTTGGTGATCTCAGTAGCGCCGAGGGCTTGAAGCTCATTTGTGATGTCAGTGAGCCGATCAAAGGTGTGCTGGACATTCTCATTGTCATTTCGTTTGAAGCGGTTGAAGAGATTGCGAAGGACACTGATTCTTTGATCTCTCTGGGTTGATATGCCTTCATTAACTTTGGAGAGCCAATCCCAGACCAGTTTGGATGTCTTCAAGGCACTCACACGGCCATACTGTCCTTTGGTCAGATGACCACAGATGATATTCTTGGCAGTAGAGTCCAGTTGAACGAACTTCTTGACATCAGCAGCAGTGACACCTTCTCCAGCCTTGGGAACGCCGTTTTCGACGACATACCATAGGTCGACGTCAATGGCTTCAAGATGCATGCGCATCTTATTCTTCCAGTAGGGATATTCAGTTCCATCGAAGACGGGACAAGCAGCGAAGACTTTGATTATCCCTGCAGTCGACATAGCTAAAACTCCAGGTGGTTAAAACGAATCACACAGAACAAGGGAGCACCTTGCTCTGATACCAATTGAAAGTGCGTTATATCGACTAGAGGGGGGGTGAATAGGCGATTTTTATGAAAGTCTTCAAAACGTGTGAGTTATGAAGACAAACGGTGAAGATTATGCCTATTACTATGCAGCGGAAGTTAGATTACACTAGACCAGCCATGGTCATGTATTCAATAGAGTGAAAGCGCAATGACAAACAGCTTCAGTGTAATAAGGATCAGGTAGGAAGAAGTTATGAAGCCGAACAGATCATACATTCATGTTGTGAAGACAAAAGATAAAGCAAGCATGCAATGGCTTCACAGTGAATAACTGTAAGCAAAAGGAAGTGAAGATGAAACCAGTGACACGTTGAAGACAATGATTTGTTGGACAAGTTCCAGTTGCTGTGACAACTGTACGTCTAGTTGGAGCGGCTAGGTATTTAAACCAAAGGACACACACTCCCGGACACCCAGTCAAGGACACTTAGTCCAAGACACCCAGTCCTCACCGTTTTCTCCTTGAGCTAAGGTCACACAGACCTTGCCCAATCACTCTGGTATGTCTTCAAGGTAGACTCCCAAACCTTCACAGACTTCGTTCACTGGCAATCCACAATTTCTCTTGGATGCTCTGAACGCGACGCCTAACCGTCTGGAGGATGCACAGTCCTCAAGTGTAATAAGTATTCAGATCACATAGACATGAAGACTTAAGTGATGCCCAATTTACTCTGGCTCTGGGTGGTTAGGGCTTTTCTCCTCACTGGGAATTTTTCTTTCAAAGGCTTCGCGGTGGGTTGCTCTCAAACGACAAAAGCCGTGCACTGAAATCTGAGCAGCCAACCGTTTAAGGTTGTGGGGGGTGGACTATTTATAGCCACTTGGCAACCCGACCTGATCTGTCCGAAATGACCCTGGGTCACTAAGGAACTGACACGTGTACCAACGGTCGGATTTCGAACTCACATGGCAACTTTACTTGGGCTACAAGTAAAGCTGACTTGTCTGACTCTGGACAAGATTTTCTCTCATAGGCTTCGCTCGAAGACATAGGATTTGAATTAGGCATCACTTCAGTCATTCTGACTGGTTCTCTTCGACCCCACTTAACAGTACGGTGGTTCCTATGACACAGCATGAATGAAATAAAACTACGAAGGATCTAGGTCTTCGAGTTCCAAAAGCTTCATAGGGAGTCTTCTCATGTCATTGTCTTCAATATGAATATCTTCATAAACCACCATTGTCTTCAATGTCTTCGTACATTTTTAGGGGTCATCTCTGATAGTAAAACCGAATCAATGAGGGACTTCTACCTGTGTTTTCCTGCACTTCTCACAAACACATTAGTCCCTCAACTAGGTTTGCCGTCAATACTCCAAAACCAACTAGGGGTGGCACTAGATGCACTTACAGCACTAATTAATGTTTATATATGAATTGCAAAAGCATCCATTGCCTGTATTTCAAACTGCTCTCACTCCATGGATCGATAATATGAAATAAACACATGCACATGCTAGAATTCAATAGAGTATGGGTGTCTGATAGACCGATTTTTGTCCATACGCAATTTGCAAAATTCATGATCTCATCCAAAAATAATAATGCCATTTATATTTTAATTTAATGCGTAGAACCGCCTTTTACACGTAGATGCACTATGCCTCGCCCCGTTCTCACAAACGCGTTATATATCTCTTCATCTAACGCATAAGTGCACACATTTTGTATGCATCGGCATTTCTCTTTCACACATGCTCACAATCTCTCTCAGGGTGTCGGGGTGTCTCACGCACATGCTCTCTCTCTCTCTCTCTCTCTCTCTCTTTCTGACTACTATGTACCACTCTTTTCACTAATCTCAGTTGGAAAACACTATTTCTCTCACATGCATATATACACATGCACGGTCTCTACTAGCCCTCTATACGCACATATATGTGCCTACGTGTCTCCCACAAGCACATTATCTTTAGGCCTCTCTCACACACATTGCCCCCCCGACACACCTCTCTCTTAGTAGTTGGCAGATATGATTTCATCATATCATTCGGTAGGAGATATCCCTGGCCGTTAGGTTGGATGGTAATACGAGGCAAAGTGTTACCCTAGTTCAGATCGAACCCTTGCAGTTGAAGAAAGAGCCTACTCTTTGTACTATATATTAGTGATAGGGGTGTGTACAAAGTACACATGAATACCAGGCATTGTGCGTGTGTGTATACTATCGACGAACTAGCCCCCAAGCTTGTATAACATACTAAGGGCCTAGGGTTACAAATCATATATAGTTGGCTTATCACCAGTGGGGATAGAGTCCTCCGCGACTCTGGTAGCTTCGTGTTGTACGCCGAGTCCTCCACATGGGTCTTCGTATAACACGTCTCGGTCCAACCTATATGTGGCGCAGGATGGAACCGACCCATGAGTCTTCATGTTGACCCACCACAACTAGAAATGATGTTCCCACCACACCACACATGCACTCAGCCACTAAGAAAATAAGCATATACAATAGTACAACAGTATCTAGCTCACGATACGTCTCCATATTTTGTTGATGACACTGACGGACTTTGCATTTGATGCGTGCTCTGTATTTTGTTGACGACACTTACGGTCATTGTATTTGAAGCGAAAGCACGATATGGTCACTGGACTTCAGAATAAGCTCATCACGGTCACCACATACATTTTGTCGTGCTAACCAACATGTGGTTGGATGGTTAGAGGACAGTGGTTTCTCGAGCCCACCAAGGTTAAAGTCCCGGTGCTCGCATTTATCTTGTGTTAATTTCAGTATTTTCCGGTGACGTACGTTCAGTGGGAGGAGACATTCCACTCGACTACGAGGCACCTATGGTGACTTCGTAAAATCTCAAGATCATATATGCTGGCCCACTCTCTCGATGATGCTCATAGGGGTAGGGTTCGCGTGTGTGCGCTTATAGCGGTGAGTGCTTGCACGTATATATGAGTCCTTGCGTCTGTACCGTGTTAAAGAAATACATATCATGATTATACAGTCACTGGCTCACCCGTACAACTCCGTATTTTGTTGATGACACAATCAATTGACCAGTCAAACGTTCCACGCGGCGCAACTAGTGTGGCACCATCGGGGCGCGTAACCATGGGGCCCACCTGTCAGCCCGTATATGAAAGAAAGAAATGGTAGTTTGAGTCTGTACCGTGTTAATAAAATAGGAGTACATTTTAGGGTGATCATACGGTCACTGGCTCACCATACAGCTCCATAATTTGTCGTTAACACGATCAGTTGACTAGTCGAACGGTCCACATTCAGTAGCGCACATTACCATAGGGTCCACCCGTCAGCGCGTATATGAAGGACAGAAATGGTAATAAATTAGTGGTCAGTGGGTATTCGAAGTCGTGAGACCTCTGGTTGGCAGTCACCGGCGGTTGGGGGGCATTCATTGGGCAGTGGGGTGGGGATCCCCGGAGAAAAAGCCGGTGCGGCGGCGGACCGGCGATGGGGAGTGGTTTCGGGGAGGGCGGGCCGGCCGCGGGCGGCGGGGGCTGGCGGTTCGGCCGGTGGTGGCTGGCGGCTCAGGGGGGGGGAGTTTGATGATAAACTGGAGGCCCTTGATTTCATATCCAATGGCAGGAAAATCTAATGACCCGAGATGAAAAAGTCAGTCGACTGACGTGTAGCGTCACCCCGCACGTACACATGCACGCACGCATGTAGGCGTGCAACACTGACACACACACACACGCATGCTGGCGTGCAACACTGACACGTACACATGCACTCACGAACACACGCACGTATGCACCCATGCATGCAACACTGAAATGTACCCTTGCACGCACGCAACACTCGCACGCCTGCATGCACACAACACACGACGCAAGACACACGCTCAACCTATACGTGCATGCACCCTTTGTTAAGGACATGGATTGTTACGGGTATTAATCAATCTTATCTGTGATAAGCAGAACATTGATGTTTGCAGCGGTCTTTATGAATCACAACGTATCGAACGGGCCATCAACATAGTAGGCTTATCTACATGAAAAAGATGACGTCACACTCAATGAACAATCATTGGTTTATGAAATGCCCGCTTCTGACCGCCCTGGCCCACCAAAGGTTCCTCTGCTGTGCGCTGCATGCGTTGGGTCACTGACATGTAGGCCATGCACACAAAGAGCCCACACGTCAGTGGAAGAACGGCGTGGTGTCCTAGGTCAGAGTCGAGGACGCCACTCGCGGCACGCCCGGCTGAACACGCCTCCGTGCCGCATTCAAACGCCTCCATGAAACCCGCCCATGTGGAAGATGAGAAACCCACTCTGGACACACGTCCGTTCATGACCGGGCCAGCGTTAAACGCAACGCCGGCCAAGCTCCTCCTGTCCGCCGTCTATTTAATCTCCTATTTAAACGAGGCCAAACGCCGGCCAAGAATCGCACACCTCCGCCGCTCCCCTATCTCCTCCACTATTTTGTCCACTCTTACAATGGCTTACGAAGAGTAGTTATTCCGCATCCAAGCCAGTTGGGTAGCCAGCCGGATATGAGCTATGCAGCTCGCTGATCCACCTCCCTCCCCTCGCCCGACGGAGCCAGTTGCCGCCCCAAGCCGACGTGCGGTTCAGCAACTCACCACTCTAGGCCAGCTCGACGAGGAGCAGCGCACGAGCATCATTGCTGCCGTCCCCGCCGCCGCCTCGTACCGCGTCTCCCGTTTTTGTGGCCGAGACTCCCATGCCGGCGGCCACGCCATGCTAGCAGCGACAGAAGCCGGGTGCACGGAGAGTGACGAGTCGGTGGCCAGCGCCTCCGCGTCCGCCGCCATCATCGAGGAGAAGTAGAACACGGGAGGCCGCCGCCGCTTGGGTCCCATGGAGGCCACCGGGGAGGCGACGCTAGCGTACACAACAGGTGTCTTGCCGGATACTTTTATTGCGAGGACCTTCATCGACCCCGCATGGGCTCCACGGAAGAGGGGAATGTTTGGATGAACTCGAGCCGGTGCTGGCCATGGCGAAGTAGTGGCCGGTGATGAACTCGAACCGGTGCCGGCCACCATCATCTTCGGCACCAGCCAATGATATCAGTTGGGTAGTGGGGAAGCGAGCCGTCCTTTGCGCTGAAGCATATACCTCCGGGGCTCCCGGCAGTCCGGTGATCATGCTGCCGGACAAGAGGAACACAAATCGATCGGCGGGCAACCATTTAGGCCAGATATTATATAGCTGTGCTGTCCAGAAGTAGCACCGCGTAGTTCATTTGAATGTAATGAAATCTGTCATGTTTGTATGAAAATCCGGTATTTTATATGATTTCCATCATTGTTTATTTGAAATATCAGTTTGTCTACGTGTTTGCGTGAATTTCGTCCGGTTGGTTGAGTTGCTATCATAATGTGTGCGGCTATGGTTGGATGGCGTAATTTGCGGGTCGCCGGTCGGTCTGCGGGCGGCTTGGGCGGCGTTGTGGGACAAAAAAACACAGCTCGTGCGAGCTCGTCTCCAACGTGCGCGTTGGAGGATGCATGACAGCATGAGCACCCGAGTCATTCCTCGTTCATCGGTGGCAAAGGCACCGGTGGACAAAAGGGTCGCCAATATTTTGGCTACCCCAGGCAAGATCCAAATAGCCCCTCCCAACAGATTCAAATCCCTCGTTCGCCGTGGAATTTTGCCATGTGTTGTTTTCATGGACTAGCAAGATGCCCGTGCATTGCACGGAACATCAAGATGCATTTTTTTACAAACTGCCACATGCATGCAAGGGATAATTAATGTCCTCCTTTGCTAGTACCACGAGGCAAACACCATTAATATTGCATCGATTAGTGTTAGTGGCCTTGTATATCTGCAAATTGTAATTTTGATAGTGGCCCCTTGTATATAAAAATGGAGGGAGAAAGATGAGAGATAAGGTGAGGAGGAGTGGGGCGTGGTGGTGACTGGTGGTCGGACTGGACGGAGGCATGGGGATGGACGACGCATTATGTCTAGGTTTGTATCTCTCTCACACACACCCACGTAGGTGGGGGACGTGCACGAAGAGAAGAGGTGCACACACGGCGCACGTACTCCCGTCTCTTTCCCAACCACACCCGCGCGGGTACACGGTGGAGCTCATTTTTGTACGAAAAAGGTAGCCCACGTGGTAATTTGGCACATGTACTGGTTGTCCACTTGGTGGAGGGAGGATCATCTACCACGGGTGAACAAACAAATTGCGACTTGACGCGTTATGTTAAATTAAAAAAAGAGGCAAACCATGTGGGGCCTACCTTAGAGGCAAGGCTCTATACACTGGAGTACTTTTGATGTGTCCTGTCAACTCGTAGAACGAGGAGAAGCTTGCTTACGAGTACTACTACTACTACTACTACTACTACTACTACTACTACTACTACTACTACTACTACTACTACTACTACTACTGTACGCCTTTACGCCTGCACCCTCGCGCCACGCGCGGTGGCTCGTAGCACGAGGAGAAAATTTTACTACTCCCTCCATTTACTCCTCGTCCCTACTACGTAATTTGGTTAGTACTCCCTCCATTTACTTATACAAGGCCACTATAAAAAAATACATTTTGCATCTATACAAGGCCACAAATAGTAATCGAGACAAAAGTTACTACTCCCTCCTTTCCAGTTTATGGCTCAATTTCAAAATCTCTCCAACCAAGGTAGACGGTGAGTGGTCGAATTAATTTTGTAGTTTGCACAAGTAATTAGTATGCTCATTTTTCTCAAGAAGTTATGTTTACCGAGGCATTAATTAGAACGAATGCATGAATGACCACTAAATTCCCATGAACTTGTACATGCATTGGTTAGTTTCCTCTTGACACTGCTTGCGTCGGGTGATCTAACGCACCTCGAAATCCAACATGTAATGGTACTACTACTAGTATAGTAGAATTGAGACTTATCAAACGGAAAAACAAATGTTTTTTAGATGAGCCCTATAAACCCTAGTGGGTACGTACTCCGTAAAAATAGATTTTTCCAAAACTAAGTTGCTCCCTTTCATGAATTATGTAGTATACTCCTCCGTCGACGCTCCCTTTCATGAATTCTGTACTTCCTGTCTGCGACATGTGGGACATATAGCAACCGGGTCGACGTGTCAAGCACCAAATAACATTGCAGAACAGCAGGGGGACGCACCCCACTCGTACCGGCCCCATAGTAGTAATGAGAAAAGAGACGTCAAATCACAATGCCGCACCTTCCCAAACGGATGAAGCAACCATTATTTCACACTTCGGTTCCCCATCATCTCAAACCACGTAGTATTACTTCTGCCTCAAGAGGGACACACACATCGCCTTGGTACATCATGACACGTGGCACCGCATGACAGGCCATTCTCCCCCGCCGATCGCTCGGTAAAATCACCTCATTTTTACTATACTTCCTCCGTATCGGTTTACTACATGGCATGCATGTCGTTCTAGGTTGAGAATTTAACTAGCTATATATGTGATGAACAGTACTCTAGCCTTTTAAAAAATGTATATTTTTGTACAGTAGTACTATCGATGGATTGCGCCATGGAGAAAAAATTGAAAAAAGGTGGTACATATAGAGAGCACTCGTCGCCAAATTATTCATATAGTACTATTAAAAAGCTAGTACGTGCTTAATTGGGGTGCTAAATTCTATTAAAGAAATACTAGTAGTATGTACATACTGAAGAGTTAAAGTAACGAGAAGAAACATAACATAGTTCTGCTGGGGGCTCAGCACAACACACCCCTCAAATTAAACTAAGCACACCTGAAATTAAACTATGCAACTAATCCGGTAGACACTGCATTAGAAGTTTAGAACCACCATGAGCAACGACACTGCCACCTTACTCGGAGTCCTCGTCCACGTCCTGTACTTCGTCCTTGTCCCTCTCCCTCTTGGCCGATACTTCTTTGCTTGAACCACACACTTGGCTGTTGCTCTTCATCCAACCCTTGTAGATATTGAAACAAAGGTAGCCATCCATTGCATCGTAGTGGATGTGGTCTATATCTAGTACATTCCGCTGCCATGCATGACGATGAAACGTGTAATGAGGTTTCTCCAGTTTATGGTACGAAGGATGAACCATGGCTCCTGCCAAGGTCAGCATTGAAGGCTGACGAGAGGGCACCAGCCGATTCTTCTGGAGGTCGAAGGGGTTGCCTACAACGAGGCCTATCCGACCCAGGACTTCTTTGTCGTTCTTAAAGTCTACAGTAACGAATTTCACTGTTTTGTCCTTGAGGAAGTTCTTAAAATCCTGCCACTCAACGTCGGCATGGCATATGTGGTAGACCAAGCAAACATTATGTATGCAAACCTGGATCACGGCGGGCTTCTTCCTCTCTTCGTCCTTTAGATCCTTTTCTGGTCCTAGGACTGTGGTGTACTCAACATCTAGCCCAGCGACCCACTCATCATCTGAGTTTTCGAACATGCATCTGAAGCGAGAAAGACATCCTTTCAACGTCGCGGAAGAACAGGTGTAGATGACGTCGAACTCATCGCCGGTGATGGTTCTAACCTTGTAATCACCGCTGATCATGGATATTTGGGACGCCATGGATTTGGGAGGAGGGTTAGGATTAGTGGAACTGCCGTAATGTGAATGGACGGGACGACTCGGAGTGAACCGTCGTAGTATTGAAGGACGTGCGGGGACGAGTAGGAGCGAACTGCCAGCGTGCGGACGCCAGGGTAGTGGCTTTGCATTCTCCCATGATACGGGCTTCCGAGAGACCTTGGATCTGAGATCGAACGGTTGCATGGCGTGATTCTAGACCTATGGGTGAATATCCTATCCTGGAGGGTTATTCTGCAAATTTTCAGCAACTTAGCATGCGACCATTTGATCTCAGATCCAAGGACTGCCAGCAGCCCATATCATGGTCGCCCCTACCACGACCGTCGCGTCGCTCGCGCGGTCGCGCCCTTGGAAATTTAACATGGTGCGTTAGGCTATCTGATGTTGGCATGTCATACATAGTCATCACTTAGTCACTCATACTACAACAAGGTTGGCTATAAGGTTAGCTATAAGTGTATTTTTTTACTCCTCTCTATCTCTTTCTTCATACTCCCTCCGTCCCGTAATATAAGAATGTTTTTTACACTAGCGTAGTGCCAAAAATGTTCTTATATTATGGGACACAGGGAGTACTAGTATTTATTGCATTTGCCAAGGAGTGACCTCTTCCAATGAAATGGTGTTGCTAAGTTTGCTTCATTTAATTAGCTATAGACTCAAAATTGTCTTTTCACCTAGGTACACGCGCTTAGCACCGTTTCTTCCTTGGGTCACCAAACTAGTCTCTCTCTTCTTGATTAACTTGCCACATCAGACTTTATGCCTATGTGGCAAGCTTAAGCACCTGTAGGAGCAAGTAAAAGTAAGTACAATAGTGTGCTTTACACGTCATTTTTGCATATGTGGAGGAAAGAGAGGCAAGGAAAAAGTGGAGAAGTGGGATCTCATGCAAGAGCCAGCCTCTACTACATGGTGGAGCATTGGGAGAGGCACCTGTATGGAGGTGGTCAGGAATCGGGAGACTCGCGCCGGTCGTAGCACCGCAGTTAAAATGATAATGGCAAGTCAAATCATGGGGCCCCACCTGTCTAGCAGTAACTCGCTATCAAATCACACAGCCCTACGTTTGCAGCAGCCTACTCCCTCGTCTTCTCGCGTCTCTGTCGAACCGACTAGGCGGAACTGCCCCGCCTACCGCGCAGGAAAAGCCCCGCCCTCGACTTTTAAATACAACTACATCCGCTTAAGAATCCATTGATATACTTTTTGTGACATAGTAACTCATATTTAGTTAGTCAAATGGATGACCTAGAACTACGTGCATGCCCTATAAACCGAGACGCCTAAAAATAAAAAAACCGAGACAGAGAGGGTAGTTCAGCACGTATCTTTTTAGATCAATATAGTCGGGATTCACCAAGGAGCAAAACCAAGTGGTAGGCTGCTCCTGTCGTGTTGGCGTAGCAACTCAAGCAGGGTCAGTCCGCACACGAAATGGCGAAACACTTAACAGGACCCCTTTGTTCGACATGTGGCTCATCCACCGTCTTGTTCCACGTGCGATGCACCAAATTACAGTTCGGAGCAGCGGTTGGAATTGGAGGCACCCCGGTTGTAGCATCGCAGTAGTAGAAAATGAGTGATGAGGGGTCAAATCACAAAGGCCCGCCTTTCCCGCATTAAGTTGGACAGACTAAGCAACCATCATTTCACTCTAGGGAGCAAGAGCATAAAGAAAAGAGAAAACAACGATGCGTGCAACAGCTACCTAGGGCACCCTAGGGTAGGGGTCTCCACTACAGATCCTTTTTTGAAAGCGCCTCCACTACAAATCGGCTTGTCCCTCCTCCTCTTGAAGAAAACCGATGATGAGTGCGGCGGTAGGGTTTGTAGGAGTACTACGACATGCGGGGCCACGTCGTAGTAAACGGGTTCGAGTCGACGCCTTAAATATGTGTGGGCCGCTTGGTTTTACGGGAACGAGGCAACATTTTGGGTTCGGGGACGAGTGGAGATATAGTACGTACAAAAAATTGTGGACGTAGGTTCGACCGAAAGGCAATCATGCATGGGCCCTGCATTTTGATATACCCGGGGCCGTGTGAAATTTGCTACTCTACTCAAAACTAGTAAGGTACACATGTATTGAATGCATGAGATTTCGAAACCAAATTATGAATAAATACACACTATAGCATGTAAAGCTTTGAGTCATATATGCATGATGTAGATGTTCGTTTAGTTCTTATAGTTCATCTCATTCAAAATCAATTAGTTTTATAAAAATGTTAAGATTCATGGGGTTGTGCATTGTAAATCATAAAGTAAAAAACAAATAATGGCAATTCATTTAGAAAAAAATAATCAATTATGATACAGAAGATTCTAGAACAAAGGAGAAGTGCTTGTGTTTTGAGGTTTGTGCATTATGCTTAAGTTCAACCATGGAGTCTTCTAAATTGTACATGTGTCAGATCTGGTGGAATGTTGATGATATCCAATGGCCAGTAGTGCTCGGATTTTCCTATCTCTGCACTGTCGGGTTAGCTTCATCCAGCGACCATGTTTCAAAGTTATTGGCACACTATATAGTTCTTGTGCCATAGTTGCATGTTTTGGAAAAAAGCTACTAGTGGGTTGTAGTGTCTATTTAGGAATAGAAGATGTATACATGGAAGTTGTAGGGAAAGAGATGACATGGAGCATCTCAATTCCTATGAGTAGGGATTGGAAAAGAGATGTCATTTGGTTCACATCATAGGAACTTTTCTATTGAATCTAGAGATGACATGTATCTCAATTCCTACGAGGAGGGATTAGAAAAGAGATGTAATTTGGTTCATACCATAGGAACTTTTCTATTGAATATACGCTAATGTTTATTTTCCTTTGAAATTAAGGGAGTATAGGAATCCATTCATATGAACCAAGTGGCTCTAAAGCTATAGAAATGATATCATGTTTATTTCCTTTGAAATGTGGAGTATATGAATCTATTCCTATGAACCAATTGACTCTAAAGGAAAAAATCCTATAAAAATCATATCATATAGAGTTCCTATGATATTCCTCGACACTAAAGGATGCTTGAAATTGCTGCGGGTGATACGATGGTCTTTCTTTGTAGACTCCTCACCCATCTTTATAGTTACCTCTCGAAGATGAATGAAATGATATATACATGGTATTCTACATGTGCAATTTGGTACACGAAAACTCGGTAAAAGTTTGCGAGGTTCGAATTTTCAATAAAGCTATATGCACTGCATTTTGGAACAGAGGGAGCATACAGCAGTTGCTAAC
The DNA here is from genome assembly GCF_003073215.2 of Triticum urartu. Taxonomy (NCBI): domain Eukaryota; kingdom Viridiplantae; phylum Streptophyta; class Magnoliopsida; order Poales; family Poaceae; genus Triticum; species Triticum urartu. The sequence goes on along the minus strand of NC_053022.1, from coordinate 391,752,691 downwards.
ACTCACGTGGAAGATTTGTGTGTAGGAGGAGTGGTTGTTCTGTTAAATGACTTGGCAAAACTAACACTGCCGGATGCCGATCTAACGGTTCTTACGGCATTCGTCAGGAAAAGGCTTGTGGTGAACGTTTGTTGGATAATGATTTACGGACACATGCATTGCATTGATACGTGCCCCCTCTCTCTCACTCACACGCACCATCACGAGTCACGACTCTCCCGAGTCCTCTCGCAGACTCGCATGTCGCACCCACCGTCTATCTGCAGGTAGACGTCACACACATATGTGCTCTTCACACCCTACCCTCAGAAATTCTAAAAACCAAAAGATGGCGCACACATTTTATTTTAGCTCACACGTCACACACTTATACTACTACTCTTGTGACGAACGTTCTTTGGGCATAGTATATTGTACTCTCATGAAGAGAAGCGGTGCACGCATGCACTAGTTCTCTCACACCCACTCGCGGGTACACGTAGGAGCGCATTTTTTTGAAGCTGGTACAACAAAATCACTCCACTATATATAACAATAGGAGCCTTAGCGCTTGCTTTACTAGGGTTCCTCTTGTTCACTCTCTCATGCTCTCCAGATCTAAGAAACACATAAGTGGCCACACTCTCTCTCAGCTCACAGCTGGTCACAAATCCGGCCGGACAACCTCGACCGGGGCAGGGGTGTAGGTGCATCGTTCATGCTGTCGTCGGCGGCGAGGGAGGAGACCAACGGCTGCCCGCGTGTCCCGATCGACGGCCGTGCCGTTCTCTCCGAGAGAGCGCCGGCTCGGGAGGGCCTCCGACCCCTTCTTCCTCCCTGCGGTATTGTGGCCAAGATGCGGCCTCCCGACGCCGTCTTTGCCACATGCCGACGACCCTCAGGTATATATTCCTTCAAAACCTGCCTTGCTCTACTGCCCCTGCTCCCTTCATGTGGATCCTTTTCTACTTCCGTCCGCTGTTCCAAAGCCACCTAGACTTCTACTATTATTAAAAGTAAAGCTAGTTCATACAGTCGACTCAAAGAGTTGGTTCAAACAGGGAAGAAAGTGGGAAAGCTGTAGCATGAATCTAGGACTTGGTTCTAAGAGGAAACGGGGGAAAGTAGTAATATATGTCACTGCTTAAATAACCATATTTCGTATTTGCACAAACAGGGATGTCTGTCTCCATATCGTTTCGGGATGTCTGTCTCTGTGCCGTTTCTATCCGCACAATCAAAAGCACACACCTCAGTTTTAGTACAACTGCGCAAAATGAGATGGCTATCCCTCATTGTCGTCGTCTAACCTGCCGTCTTCAAGGTATCCCTACATTGGTAGTAACTAAGGTAGAATGACCAACGTAATCTAAAAGAAGCTGATTCATACGTTTTACTTCCTGATTGCAGTGCAGGGACGAGCAAAAACAACTGCATCCTAGTCCGGAATGCACTTTCTACTAGTTCATCCATGGACCGAGGACTAGCCGGCACGGCTGCACGGCGGTTTTTTGGACAGGTGCACAGACAAGAGGCATTGTGGTCTGCTTATTTCTGCAAATAGCGGTGCTTAAATTTAGTGGAATGCACAAGCATTTCAGCTGGTCCGTACACTGCATGGTGCAGTTCAGCATTCCAGCTGAGACCACAATTATAATTGGTTATTCTGGAATGAGAGAACCTAACCCTGGATGGTGGCAACAAGAAAAAACCAGAGTGAACTCCAGGAAATTTAAGCCTGCCGGGAGGCCCTTTGCTCAGAGAAGCCTTGCTTGTTTTTTCCTGATTTGTAAACCTTCTCACAACTTTGTCTTTTGTTGTGAACTAGTATATGTTTGTTATGTTGTATGAATCATTGAGATGTATAAAATTGCTTAACTTATGCTTTTCATGTTTTTTTATGAAGATGAGTTTAATGTGAGTGTTCCACATGAGCGCTGGACTAGCGAGTGAACATTTGGAATTTATTACACTGCGGCCTCAATTAACTGCACGAACCACTGTAACAAGATACATAGTTGCTTATATGTCAGACAACAGATTGTTGATTGTTAGCTGGTCGATAGCCTAGTGTTGAAGCAAGCTGAGCCAATGTGCCATGTTTTGCACAACTGCTTACAAGTGGGGTAGCACCAACAGTGTTTACAAGTACTTATGTATATGTCGGTGCATGGTTCTCGAACGAGTGCTCTATTTCATCAAAACACACACTGCTCGTATGATAAACCGTGACAACTTATGTCTTACCATGCCATATTCATGAAAAAACTAGTGAGGACGCATGTGTTTCGGCAACAATTATGATGGTTCTCACATGATTCACGGGCACACAAAAGTAGCAGCAGTTCCCATAGACGGATTCAAACAGAGTACTAGCCCTAGAGGGGTCGATAACAGGCAAGGTTCGGATAATTAGACACAATACAAACTACTATTAAACACTAGCTGGGGCAACTATTTCATGCCTCGATCTAATTTGGGCTGGACACAAGACGGACCTTGCCATGAACATCATCGAGGACGTCCCGCAGTAGCTCAATCCTGTGAACCTTCATGAAGACAACCTTGTGGCCTTGCCATTGATAAACTTGTTTTTGGAGGCATGCCACGTCATCTTCCTATGTAAGCTTGACAAGAACAGTATGCCTCACAAACAAAGGAGTAGCTTTGAACTTCTTGTGCTTCAGTACACCCTGGACAACACGCCTGACAACAGTGAGGCTAGAATACAACTCTTCATTGGTATAACTACAAATGGCTTCCAGGATCCAACAGCCTAAGAACTCTGTTTTCCCAGTGCGTATATTCAGGTCATCCGCCTCATAGCGAGTGACATGTACAACCACACAATCCTTGTCTGCATCAGGGCTCTAATTGAAACAGAAACAAATTCTGAATTACTTTTTAGTATAAGAAACACAAGTTATTTAAACCACTGTGTATAGCATGGCATCGAAGCTAATAAAATTTTGCATTATTAATCGCCACATACTTCCTTTTCTAAAAAAATCACCACATACTTAGATGAAAAACCACAATAGAGATTGGCAAATAAGGAAATCACCTTGGGCAGCTCAGCGTGGGGGGGGGGGGACACATCCTCGAAGGGGGAAAACTGCTCCTGCAGTGCCACGGGGGCTGTTACCTCAAACGGGGCATTGACCATCTCAGTAGTGGCCGTGAGCGTATCTGGGGTCGGCTCGGTGGTTGCCTCCATCTTCTTGGAGCTCTCTGTCTCGTGGGGATTAGCCTCCCGCGTCTGCTCCAATATCGGTAGATCTTTGCCTGGTTCTCCTTGGTCCATCATGAAACTGACGAAAACTAGGAGACCACTGAAAGGAAAACACAATCGCAATGACAATGAAACAAAAAAGAGAGTGAGGATCGGTTATTGCTTTCCAAAAGTTCTTTTTTTCTCTGAAGGAAAATATACCAACATCACGGATCCGCTTACCTTCCCTTCGTCCGGAGAGAAGAACAGTGGCAGATGCGAGTGTTGCCTTTCTTGAAGAAGGTGAGGGAGAAGGGGGTTTAGCAAAGAGTCAAATGATGGTTGCTTCGTCCGTCAAACTTATACTGCGGGGAGGTGGGGTTTTGTGATACGACGGCTCGTTACTGCCGCGCTACGACCAGCGTGACTCTCCGCATGTATACTGCCTTCTAATTTGGTGGATGGCATTTCGGCCCGCGCGCTGCATGGCCCGCATGTCGGCGAACAAAAGTATAACGAAATTCAGTAGAGGGAGACGTTTCAATGACCTAGGAGGAGCTAGAAGCGGTAGAGTGTCTCCACTGTACTAGTAGTAATTGTTTTTCTGGGTAGCTGTAGAGTGTCTCCACTGTACTAGTAGTAATTGTTTCTCTAGGCCCAAGACAAAACAGCCCATCCACACTAGTAAATAGTAAAATCAATTCAAAAGCCCATATATTTACTGAATTGACGGATGGGTATGTTGAAGAGCAAAAAAAGGAGTTTCGAGTGGGCAAAAGAGCTTCTGAACATGCCGGGCATCTATTTACAACATATTGTGGTCATAATCCAGTAAATTTTACGACCCAGGATGTTCATTCTATGGACCTGACCGATCCATTTGACTGTGACTGCCGAAAACAGTGCTGGAGTTAGATGTTGTTGCCCTTTTCAATCTGGTTTTTTTGTAAACCTGATGAACAATTAACTCTTGTGCTTTTGTACAGTTTGTAAGCTGGAGTTAGATGTTCCTGCCCTTTTCAACTCGGCTATGACTGTCATATTTTCTTTGAAACAAGGCAAATGGCTTGCCATTCATTTAATTTAGAGTGAAATATTGTAACAAATCCCAACCAAGGGAAATAACATCACTCTCGCCGGCTGCTTGAGCTCACTGTGCATTACAGAAGCTAAGTAATTAGCCCCCACCAGCACCCACAAACTTATTTTGAACTAGCACATCAAATGGGCTGTAAATTTTCATAGGAAAGGCTGCATGACCGTGACAGATTTGGATTCTGACATTTGGGACCCGCGAGGAAATAGCCTATCCAAGGTGGTGTCGACTTACTAGCTAGTCAACAAATGATTCTGCCTACCAGCCGTTGGATTGACATCCAACATCTGTCGTGTATCTTCTATCTCTTGTCTTCTTCTTCCTCCAGACGCCCAAACCAAACCACCCCGTCGGCTCCGCCTGCTCCCGGCTCCCATGGCTGGCTGCGCCTCCGCCGCCCTACCGTACGTACCCTCCAACGTTGGCCAGTCCCTCCCTCTATTCCCCCACACATCCTGTTATTCTCCGGCGACGTCAGCCCCAACACGCACCCGCGCCCGAACCAGTCAACCCTCGTACTCCCATCCGCCTGCGACTGGACCGGCGCATCTTCAACGGCTCATGTTCGTTCCGTCCGAGGCGTCACCGTCGTCCTCCGCCTTGCGGCCTTGGTTCGCTCGCCATGCGCGGTGTGCCGCCCTTTTGCGTTGTCAACGTCGTCAACAACCGAGAGGAACAAGGAGATGATTGTACATGGAGAGGATGACAGTAGGGACCCACCAGCGTCATGGCAGTACGCAAGCAAGTACCTCTATAGTACAAGCCCAAAAATATGGTTCCTCCTAATGGTTGGACATCTAGGGCTCACGCCATTGTCAATGTAGTCAATAAATGAGAGAATTACACTATGAGCGGCTGACACCAGGGACCCAGCAAGTCGCACAGTTTTTTTTTGAGGAACAAGCAGTTGTTATTTATACTAGTTTTAGCGACAGATCAGGGTAACAACAGGGCTGTGCGGGGGCTGTGGCCAGTCTAGCCAGGGTTTTATTTATGTTTACCACATCATGAGCCCAGTTGTGTTTTTTTCTTGCTGAAAATGGCTAGCCCAGTTCTATTTTTTTAAAGAAATACCCAAACAAGGCCTACTTGCTTTATCGGCCCTGCTGGGCTGCAAATCTTTTAAGACGAGGAGAGTTTCATTCGGTTTGCCCAGAAATGGGCTGTACATTTTTAAAACACATCAAACAAGGAATTAGTTTCAATTTTTTTTCATTACAAGATCTTAAATTCCATTGATTTTTATGCGTGGACAATTATTTGGATTTTATATTTATATAAATTATTTTTAAAAATAGTTTGAATGTGAATCAATATTTCTGGATTAAAAGCAGTTGATTGCATCGAAATTTGCAAAATTTCGTATACTTTTTAACCGTGGCCACAATATGGGGTGTAATGCTAACAAAAAGAAGATGGGCTCCAAAAAAAATTCTTAAGAATTAGCAAATGGGCTATACATTATTAGAAATAATGGCAGATGGGCTGTATGCTGTTTTCCACAGATTTGAGGCTGACTTGTGCGCCTAGTACAGGTTGACGCATATGCTTTCACAAAAAAAGGTTGACGCACACGCAACGCCCTGTCAACTTAGTCAACACACGAGAGCAGTGACTGTTGGATGTCCATCCAATGACTGTCGTGCTTCTTCAATCTCCGCTCTTCATGCTCCAGCCGCTCAAACAAGCGCCGGCGGGACTGCCTGCTCCCTCCTCCTGCGGCCGCCTATGCTGCCAGACAGGCCTCACAGCCCCACCGTACTCCCATCGCTGGCCTAGCCATCCCTCTACTCACCCACACATGCTGTTATTCTCCCGCGACGGCAGACGAACCAGTAAACCCTCGTACTCCTCCGCGTGGGAAACAACTGCCGAGTATTCCCTGGCTCCGTGTCGTTCCCTTCCTAGGCCTCGCCGTCGTCCAGCGCCCTGGTGCTCTCGGCGTGGCCTGGTCAACGTGGTCAATGAATGACATCCATCGGAAGTGGACTATATGTGGAGAGGCTGACAGCTGGGTCAATGGCCACATGCAAGGAAGTGCCTCCTTATTACGTGCAAAATAATGATTCCTCCACCTAACAGCTAGGACCCACAAGAAGGGCCTTTGTATTTCGCGAAAAAAACGTTCCCCCCGCTATCAGGTCGGACCCACCAGCTATATCTTCGCACGCAAGGAGGTGCCTCCTTATTACGCCCAAAAAAATGAATACCCCCTGCTAGCTGGGACCCACCATATTGTTGGGCTGACTTATGGGCCTACTAAGTTGACGGGGACGGAGGGCTTTGTCAACTTAGTCAATACTCCAGTGACCGTATGATGTCCATCCAATGGCCATAGTGCTTCTTCAACCTCTGGTCTTCTTGCTCCAGCCGCCCAAAGCAGCGCCGGTCGTGTCGCCTGCTCCTGCCTCCCGTGGCTGGCTGTGCTACCGCGGAGGCCTCACCGCCCCCATACTACTCCCACCACTGGCCAGGACATCCCTCCACTCACCCACACCCCATGTTATTCTGCGGCGATGGCAGCCTCACACCACAGCCGAACCAGTGAACGCTCGTACTCCTCTCCGCATGGGCATCCACTGCCGCGTCTTGCCCGACTCCGCGTCATCCCCTTCCTAGGCCTCGCCATCGTCCACCGCCGTGGTGCTCTCGGCACGGCATGGTCAATGTGGTCAACGACCGACCTCCATTAGAAGAGTACTGTACGTGGAGGGGCTGACAGCTGGGTCCACGGCAGCCGCAAGGAAGTGCCTCCTTATCACGCGGAAAATAATTATTCCTCCACCTGACAGCGGAGACCCATCGGACGGGCCACCAGTATTTTGTGAAAAAATTGTTTCCCCCTGACTGCTAGGACCCACCGGACGAGCCACCGTATTTCGTGAAAAAATGTTCCCCCCGCTGTCAGCTCGGACCCATCGGAAGTGCCTCCTTATTACGCATAAAAAAATGAATACTCCCCCGACTAGCTGGGACCCACCTTGGTGGGAGGCTGACTTGTTGGCCTACTAAGTTGATGGGGACGAAGGGCTTTGTCAACTTAGTCAATATGAACGATTCTAGCTCCATTGACCGTACGATGTCCATCCAACGGCCGTAGTGCTTCTTTAACCTCTGGTCTTCTTGCTCCAGCCGCCCAAAGCAACGCCGGTCTTGCCGCATGCTCCTGCCTCCCGTGGCCAGCTGTGCTGCCGCAGAGGCCTCACCGCCCCCTACTATTCCCACCACTGGCCAGGCCCTGCGGCGACGGCAGCCTCACACCACAGCCGAACTAGTGAACCCTCGTACTCCTCTCCGTGCTGGCTTCCACTGCCGCGTCTTCCCCGGCTCCGCGTCGTCCCCTTCCTAGGCCTCGTCATCGTCCACCGCCGTGGTGCTCTCCGCGCGGCGTGGTCAACATGGTCAAGGAACGACTTCCATCGGAAGAGTACTGTATGTGGAGAGGTTGACAGCTGGGTCCATGGCCATAACCCAGTTTTTTTGTGATTTGCCAAGTAAGTTGCTTTGTCAGGCCTATTGGGCTGCAAATCTTTCAAGACGAGGAGAGCTTTCATTCGGCTGGCCGAGAAAATGGCCCCTCAGTAATGAGAAATGGGCTGTACATTTTTAAAGCACATCAAACCGGCAATTAGTTTCAAATATCTTTTTTTTCATTTCAAGATTTTAAATTACATTAATTTTTATGCGTGGAGAATTTGTTGGATTTTATATATACATTTATTTTTAAAATCAGTTTGAATGTGAGTCGAAATTTCGGGATTAAAAATAGTTCGAACCGCACCGAAATATGCAAAGTTTCGTATAATTTTTTAACCGTGGCCACAATATGGGCTGTAATGCTAACAAAAAGAATATGGGCTCCAAAAAGAACCTTAAGAATTAGCAAATGGGTTGTAAATTATTAGAAAATAATGGCAAATGGGATGTATGCTGTTTTCCATAGATTTGAGGCTTTCCTAGAAAAAGGTTGACGCACAATCACTGACTGTTGGATGTCCATCCAACGGCCGTCGTGCTTCTTCAATCTCTGCTCTTCCTGCTCCAGCCGCTCAAACAAGCGCCGGCGGGACTGCCTGCTCCCTCCTCCCCGCGGCAGGCTGTGCTGCCGCGCAGGCCTCACCGCCCCACCATACTCCCATCACTGGCCTAGCCATCCCTCTACTCACCCACACCTGCTGTTATTCTCTAGCGACGGCAGACGAACTAGTAAACCCTCATACAGTCATACTCCCCTCCGCGTGGGAAACAACTGCTGAGTCTTCCCTACCTCTATGTCGTCCCCTTCCTAGGCCTCGCCATCGTCCACCGCCGTGGTGCTCTCGGTGCGGCGTGGTCAATGTGGTCAACGACCGACTTACATCGGAAGAGTGCTGTGCGTGGAGACGCTGACAGCTGGGTCCATGGCCATAGCAAGGAAGTGCCTCCTTATTACGCGCAAAATAATTATTCCTCCACCTCATAGCGGGGACACACCGGACGGGCCATCGTATTTCGTGAAAAAAATGTTTCCCCCCTGACTGCTGGGACCCACTAGCTACACCTTTGCACGCAAGGAAGTGTGTCCGGGCAAAAAAAAAACGATTCGCCCCCCTGACTGCTGGGACCCACCAGCTACATCTTCGCACGCAAGGAAGTGCCTGACAGTCGGGACCCACCTGGTCGAAGCGTACGTAGCATTGTCATTCTGGTCGCGAACGTGTACGTACATATATACTGGTGGATGTAGAGGCGCGCACATGTCGTAGTAGAGTCGCGTACGTGTCGTAGTAGAGGCGCGCACGTAGCATGTACACGTACACACAGCGGCCAGGGTGCAAGAAAGAAAATACAGCCACGTATGTGTACATACGGGAGGGGTCTCAAATGCCTACTCGCACATACGTACAGCCAGTGCTCATGTACATTGCTGGGTCGGAACGGAGAAACAGCGTCGTCGTCGTGTTCATGGGGAGGGAACGGAATGCGTCGTGTTCATGGGGAGGCAACAGAATGCGTCGTGTTCATCGGCAGGCAACAGAACGCATGGGAGCCAACCGACTGGGTCAGAATGGAATGTGTGGTCGTGTTCATCGGGAGGGCTTGGACGGAACAGGCGATGGAAACGAGGCCTGGCGTATCGCACAACGGAGGAAACGGACCTCCTACATTCGGAACAGGGTCCTGTTTATCGGGAGGGGTGTGGCGTACCGCAAAACGGAGGAAACGGACCTCCTATGGTCGAAACGGGGGTCCTGTTGATCGGGAGGGGTGTGGCGTACCGCAGAACGGACGAAACGGACCTCCTACGGTCGAAACGGGGGTCCTGTTGATCGGGAGGGGTGTGGCGTACCGCAAAACGGACAAAACGGACCTCCAACGGTCGAAACGGGGGTCCTGTTCATCGGGAGGGGTGTGGCGTACCGCAAAACAGGACTCCACGGGATACTGTTCATCTCCACCGTCGACCTCCTCCAGCCTCCACGGGCTACCGTCGACCTCCTCCAGCCTCCACGGGCTCCTGTTCATCCAGCCTACACCGCGTGCTACTCCACCGGCTACTGTTCAACCACCCCTCCATGGGCACCCTCCACCGTCTACTGTTCATCCAGCCCTCCACCACACCACGGGGGCCTGTTCATCCAGAGGCAACGCCACCGCTCACTGTTCATCCAACCCCCCCGCAACGCTCACTGTTCATCCAATTGATCGGCTTCAGTTAACAGTAGTAGCGAAGGAACCGCTCGATCGGGTTCAGTTAACAGCCATCGATCGATCGCCCGGGTTTAGTAACACGTAGCCTGCAGTGCAATCGCTCGGGTTCAGTTATAGCCCAACGCCTCGCTCGGGTTCAGTTAGAGCCAACGCCTCGCACACACGCGTGTACGTGTACGAGAGAAATGCGCATCGCTCGGCCCCCGACCTCCCACCGTAACCGGGAACTCCCTGAAATTTTCCTCGCCCTCGCTTCTACCACGGTTTTTTCCGTCATGGACGGCCCAAAGAATGTCATGTAGCTGCATCTCCGGCCCGCCCAGGACGAAAAGCCCATTTTCTGTCATGATTTTTTGTCATAGAAGTAGGAGCCCATTACATCTATGATGATATCGGGTTTTGTCACAATTATCGTCATAGAAGTGTCATATGTATGATAGAAAAAATTTTGTTCGGCCCAAAATGTCACGAATGTATCTTTTTTGTAGTGTTAGGATTGGGTCTTGTCCATCACATCATTCTCCTAATGATGTGATCCCGTTATCAACGACATCCAATGTCCATGGTCAGGAAACCACAACCATCTATTGATCAACGAGCTAGTCAACTAGAGGCTCACTAGGGACATGTTGTGATCTATGTATTCACACATGTATTACGATTTTCGGGTAATACAATTATAGCATTAACAATAGACAATTATCATGAACAAGGAAATATAATAATAACTATTTTATTATTGCCTCTAGGGCATATTTCCAACAATCTCCCACTTGCACTAGAGTCAATAATCTAGTTACATAGTGATGAATCGAACACCCATATAGTTCTGGTGATGATCATGTTTTGCTCATGTAAGAGGTTTAGTCAACGGATCCGTGACATTTAGATCCGTATGCACTTTACAAATATCTATGTCTCCATCTTGAATATATTCACGAATGGAGTTAAAGTGATGCTTGATGTGCCTGGTCTTCTTGTGAAACCTGGGCTCCTTGGCAAGGGAAATAGCTCCAGTGTTGTCATAGAAGAGAGTCATCGGGCCCGACGCATTGGGAATTACTCCTAGGTTGGTGATGAACTCCTTCATCCAGACCGCTTCCTGTGTTGCCTCCGAGGCAGCTATGTACTCTGCTTCACATGTAGATCCCGCCATGACGCTTTGCTTGCAACTGCACCATCTGACTGCCCCACCATTCAAAATGTACACATATCCGGTTTGTGACTTGGAGTCATCCAGATCCATGTCGAAGCTAGCATTGACGTAACCCTTTATGACGAGCTCTTCGTCACCTCCATAAATGAGAAACATATCCTTAGTCCTTTTCAGGTACTTTAGGATATTATTGACCGTTGTCCAGTGTTCCATACTGGGATCACTTTGGTACCTCCCTACCAAACTTATGGCAAGGTTCACTTCAGGTCTGGTACACAGCATGTCATACATAATAGAGCCTATGGACGAGGCATAGGGGATGACACTCATCTTTTCTCTATCTTCTACCGAGGTCGGGCATTGAGCCATGCTCAATCTCACACCTTGCAATATAGGCAACAACCCCTTCTTGGACCGATCCATATTGAACTTCTTCAATATCTTGTCAAGGTATGTGCTTTGTGAAAGACCAATGAGGCATCTTGATCTATCCCTGTGGATCTTGATGCCTAATATGTAAGCAGCTTCTCCAAGGTCCTTCATTAAAAAACACTTATTCAAGTAGGCCTTTATGCTTTCCAAACGTTCTATATCATTTACTATCAATATTATGTCATCCACATACAATATGAGAAATGCTATAGAGCTCCCACTCAATTTCTTGTAAATACATGCTTCTCCATAAGTCTGTATAAACCCAAACACTTTGATCATTTCATCAAAGCGAATGTTCCAACTCCAAGATGCGCGCACCGGCCCAAAGATGGAGCGCTGGAGCTTGCATACCTTGTCAATATTCTTAGGATCGACAAAACCTTCCGACTACATCATACACAATTCTTCCTTAAGGAAACCATTAAGGAATGCCTTTTTGACGTCCATTTCCATATCCCGTAATCATAGAATGCGACAATTTCTAACATGATTCGGAAGGACTTCAGCTTCACTACGGGTGAGAAGGTCTCATGGTAGTCAACCACTTGAACTTGTCGATAACCCTTAGCGACAAGCTAAGCCTTATAGACGGTCACATTACCATCCGCGTCAGTCTTCTTCATAAAGATCCACTTATTCTCTATGGCTTGCCGATCATCGGGCAAGTCCGTCAAAGTCCATACTTTGTTTTCATACATGGATCCTATCTTGGATTTCATGGCTTCAAGCCATTTGTTAGAATCCAGGCCTGCCATCGCTTCTTCATAGTTTGAAGGTTCATCGTTGTCTAACAACATAATTTCTAGGACAGGGTTGCCGTACCACTCTGGTGCAGAGCGTGTCCTTGTGGAACTTCGAAGTTCAGTAGCAACTTGATCCGAATTTTCATGATCATCATCATTAACTTCCTCTCTAGTCAGTGCAGGCACCCCAAAAACATCTTCCTGAGCTGCGCTACTCTCCGGTTCAAGAGGGAGTACCTCATCAACTTGTACTTTCCTCCCACTTACTTCTTTCGAGAGAAACTCTTTCTCCAGAAAGGATCCATTCTTGGCAATAAAGATCTTGCCTTCGGATCTGAGGTAGAAGGTATACCCAATAGTTTCCTTAGGGTATCCTATGAAGATGTATTTTTCCGATTTGGGTTCGAGCTTTTCAGGTTGAAGTTTCTTGACATAAGCATCGTATCCCCAAACTTTTAGAAACGACAGCTTTGGTTTCTTCCCAAACCATAATTCATACGGTGTCGTCTCAACGGATTTCGACGGATCCCTATTTAAAGTGAATGCGGTAGTCTCTAAAGCATAACCCCAAAATGATAGCGGTAGATAGGTAAGAGACATCATAGATCGAACCATATCCAATAGAGTGCGATTACGATGTTCGGACACACCATTACGCTGAGGTGTTCCAAGCAGCGTGAGTTGTGAAACAATTCCACATTTCCTTAGGTGAGTGCCAAACTCGTGACTCAAATATTCTCCTCCATGATCTGATCGTAAGAATTTTATTTTCCTGTCACGTTGATTCTCTACCTCGCTTTGAAATTCTTTGAACTTTTCAAAGGTCCCAGACTGGTGTTTCATTAAGTAGACATACCATATTACTTAAGTCATCAGTGAGGGTGAGGACATAATGATAGCCAACGCGAGCCTCAATGCTCATTGGACCGCACACATTAGTATGTATGATTTCCAACAAGTTGGTTGCTCGCTCCATTGTTCCGGAGAACGGAGTCTTGGTCATTTTGCCCATGAGGCATGGTTCGCATGTGTCAAATGATTCATAATCAAGAGACTTCGAAAGTCCATCTGCATTTGACACCAATGTGACCAAGGCGGCAGTGCCACAAGTATGTGGGACTATCATTATCAACCTTACATCTTTTGGCATTCACACTATGAATATGTGTAACATCACGTTTGAGATTCAATAAAAATAAACCATTGACTAGCGGGGCCTGACTATAAAACATATCTCTCATATAAATAGAACAACCATTATTCTCGGATTTAAATGAGTAGCCATCTCGCATTAAACGAGATCTAGATACAATGCTCATGCTCAAAGCTGACACTAAATAACAATTATTGAGGTTTAAAACTAATCCCGAAGGTAGATTTAGAGGTAGCATGCCGACGGCGATCACATCGATCTTGGAACCATTCTCGACGCGCATCGTCACCTCGTCCTTCGCCAGTCTCCGCTATCGGATTTCAGGTTTCGGCAAAACCCTTGAGATTCGAACATTGGGGTGCGCACGAAGATCTCTCTCCCTCTCTAGCTCACACACATCATGATCTTACGGCCTAGCTCGACGAACCCAAAGGACAAGAGACACAAGAGATTTATATTGGTTCGGGCCATCGATGTGGTGTAATACCCTACTCCAGTGTGGTGTGGTGGATTGCCTCTTGGGGTGAGGATGAATAGTTACAAGGGAAAAATAGCCTCCTGAGGAGAGGTGCTCTTGTGCTTGGTGAGCTTGTGTGAGGGTATCGATGGAATGGCTCCGATCCAATCTCCCCTTCGTTCTTTTGTCCTATGGTGGTGGCTAGTCCTATTTATAGAGGCCCTGGTGCTCTTCCCAAATATTGAGCGGGAAGGGATCCCGCAACGGCCAAATTCGAAGGGAGACAACTAGTACAAGTTATCCTGACTAAAGGTGGTCTTCGCCTGCCAAAGGCTCTGGTGGTGACACCGTCTTGGGCTCCACGGTGACCTCCATCCTGCCGTCCTGCTGGTCTTGGTCTTGTTGCATCGATATGGAAACCTTTGCCAGATGCCTCGGGACTCCTCGCCTGCGCTTGCCTCTTTAGCACCAAAGAGGAAACGAGGACACTACGCGCGCTGGCACCCGCCTGGCTCCAGTCGTCATGGCTTGTGTCACAGAAACCTCACGGGGTGTTCCTTACCTTGATCTCTTCGCCCCTCGCGAGCCAGCCTAGTGAAGCTGCCCCCGAGGAGGTCTTGTGTCATCCGCCTCGCGAGGCTTGGCCCCTCGCGAGGGTCATGCGTGTTTGCTGGTGAAGATGGGCCACACGGGGCCGCTGGTGGAGCCACACCGCGGGTCGCAGGCAGGCAAGTCTGGGGACCCCCGTTCCTAGGACGCCGACAGTAGCCCCCGGGCCCAAGGCGTGCTCGGACTTGGCTTCGAGGCGAAGCCGAAGGGCAAGTGTAGAGCGACGCGGGCCCCAATAGCTTGCGGCCCCACGTGACGCGTGGCGACTGATTGGACGTGGGCGTCTCCAATTCCCCACGGCCTCGATAACTGCCCGGCTTGATGAGTCCTTGCTGCATGCAGAGAAATATCATTATTACCTTATATCATGGAGGCTGGCGGTTGGCCTCCCCTTGGCTATAAATGGGAAGAGGGGGCGGATCCCCTGTCACCCATCTCCTCCTTCGCTTCTCCCGCTCCTTCTTCTTCCTTGCTTCATCGCTTGCTGCATCAACCATGGCGTCGATATGGAGGTTCTCGGCCACGGAGAAGGGAAAGACTCCCCTCGGCGATCCCGAGCCACTTCCACCGAAGAAGAGGCGGTCCCATCATCGCGACATAGTCGTGAGGCCGAAAGTGTCGCGACCATGGTACGAGCGACCACCTCCCGGGTACCCGCTGCCTTTGTACGCCCTAGCCGAGGGCTCCAAAGGGAGCAGCGACAAGCGCAGCCGCCCGCGCCAGGGCTGTGGTCGCTGCGCCGCGGTGACGCACGCCGTCGCCCCAGGAGTCCATGCGGCGGACTCCTCGCGCGAACTCGTGATGTGGGTGGCGATGCCTCCGCGCACTTGGATCCGCTTCCCGCAGTTTTTCTCCACCGAGATGCCGCCGAGGGGCCCCCTTGAGCTTTGGCTGCAGCACGCCGACTGCGACGCCCCGGCGACTGGAGTGGAGGTTGAAGCCGTCTCCTCTGGGAGGATCTTCATGACTCGTGGCTGGGGCGAGGTCGCTCGAGTCTACCTTGCGAAAGGCGCCCTCGCCATCCACTTCGAGTATGACGGCGTCTCCATGATGCTCTTCAAGGTCTTCGACGAGGAAGGCCGCCACTTGGAGTGCTGCCCTAAAGGGGGGCGTCGGGGCGACGCAGCGGCCAGTGCCGAGCTTGCCGCTGGCTTCGCTAGCGGCTCTTTGATACGTCACCAACGTATCTGTAATTTTTGATTGTTCCATGCTATATTATATTCTGTTTTGGACATTATTGGGATTTATTATACACTTTTATATTATTTTTGGGACTAACCTATTAACCGGAGGCCCAGCCTAGAATTGCTATTTTTTGCCTATTTTAGGGTTACACAGAAAAAGAATATCAAACGGAGTCCAAACAGAATGAAACCTTCGGGAACGTGATTTTCGGAACGAACATGATCCAGAGGACTTGGACCCTACGTCAAGACATCAACCAGGAGGCCATGAGGTAGGGGGCGCGCCCTCCACCCTCGTGGGCCCCCTGTTGCTTCACTGACGTACTCCTTCCTCCTATATATACCAACGTACCCCCAAACTACCAGATACAGAGCCAAAAACCTAATTCCATCGCCGTAACTTTCTGTATCCACGAGATCCCATCTTGGGGCCTGTTCCGGAGCTCCGCCGGAGGGGGCATCGATCACAGAGGGCTTCTACATCAACAACATAGCCTCTCCGTTTAAGTGTGAGTAGTTTACTTCAGACCAACGGGTCCATAGTTATTAGCTAGATGGCTTCTTCTCTCTTTTTGGATCTCAATAGAAAGTTCTCCCCTCTCTTGTGGAGATCTATTCGATGTAATCTTCTTTTGCGGTGTGTTTGTTGAGACCGATGAATTGTGGGTTTATGATCAAGTTTATCTATGAACAATATTTGAATCTTCTCTTAATTCTTTTATGTATGATTGGTTATCTTTGCAAGTCTCTTCGAATTATCAGTTTGGTTTGGCCTACTAGATTGATCTTTCTTGCAATGGGAGAAGTGCTTAGCTTTGGGTTCAATCTTGCGGTGTCCTTTCCCAGTGACAGTAGGGGCAGCAAGGCACATATTGTATTGTTGCCATCGAGGATAACAAGATGGGGTTTATTTCATACTGCATGAGTTTATCCCTCTACATCATGTCATCTTGCTTAAAGCGTTACTCTGTTCTCTTGAACTTAATACTCTAGATGCATGATACATAGCGGTTGATGTGTGGAGTAATTGTAGTAGATGCAGGGAAGCGTCGGTCTCCTTGTCTCGGACGTGATGCCTATATACATGATTATACCTAGATATTCTCATAACTATGCTCAATTCTGTCAATTGCTCAACAGTAATTTGTTTACCCACCGTGAATACTTATGCTCTTGAGAGAAGCCACTAGTGAAACCTATGGCCCCCAGGTCTATCTTCCATCATATTAATCTTCCAATACTTAGTTATTTCCTTTGCCTTTTATTTTACTTTGCATCTTTATCATAAAAATACCAAAAATATTATCTTATCATATCTATCAGATCTCACTCTCGTAAGTGACTGTGTAGGGATTTATAACCCCTTATCGCGTTGGTTGCGAGGATTTATTTGTTTGTGTGGGTGCGAGGGACTCGTGCATGGTCTCCTACTGGATTGATACCTTGGTTCTCAAAAACTTAGGGAAATACTTACACTACTTTGCGGCATCACCCTTTCCTCTTCAAGGGAAAACCAACGCAAGTGCTCAACAGGCAGCAAGAAAGATTTCTGGCGCCGTTGCCGGGGTGTCTACGCAAAAGTCAACATACCAAGTACCCATCAAAATCCCTTATCTCCCGCATTACATTCTTTTCCATTTGCCTCTCGTTTTCCTCTCCCCCACTTCACCCTTGCCGTTTTATTCGCCCTCTCTCTCTCTCCGTCCTCCCTATCTTTCTCTATTTGCCTCTTTTTGCCCCTTGCTCTTTCTGCCGTTATGTCTGAAATAGGGGAAATTATTGTTGAGATGGATAATAATAATATCATGAAAAATTCTAATGCTCCTGCTGAAGAACCCCCTATCTTACATACAAAAAAATTCCGTGTTGGTAGTGTTAATATTATTGGAAAAGGAGTTATTCAAGATTTCTTTACTTGTGCCGGTGCTTTGCCTTCTAATAACTAGTAGTCTTGCGGATTCTATTGCCATGCTTGTAGTTGAACTTGAAAGGCAATTCATGCACATGCACCCTTGCATACAAAGGATTTTCCTAGAATTTTCTAATATCGAGCATTCTTCTGTTAAGCGTGCCGCTACTATCTTTTTGGCTCATGACTTTAGATTTATAATAAAAGAGGACAAATAAATCTTTGCGCATTATAGGGTGGACGCTTGCCGTCCTCCCGTAGAGGCTATCCTTTTTATCAAGAAGTAATAATGCATTTTCAATCTCTAGACTATGTTGCTTTCAATGAAAATCTTGGAAAAAGGGTTCCTACCAATGTTCTAGTTGATAGAATTTCTGAACTTAATGATGATTTGGCTATTCGAAATAATGAACTAGGATATTCTCTTGAGTATAGGCTCACAAAGTTCTGTCAAAAGAATGCTTACAATGATGAATTGGTTGTGCAATACGAAGGGCCAAGAGAGGAACCTTTACCTCCCAAAGTTGATCTTGGGGACTTTTGTCCCATTAAATTTAGCCCTTTTGATTACTTTTGCTTGCCTCAAAGAAAAATTTCTGCCGAACATAGAGAATATGAAATGAGTTTTAATGATCTATCTTACTATTATGGCAACACCTAGATCTATCCTTGCTTTTTATGCCTAGCTAGGGGCGTTAAACGATAGCGCTTGTTGGGAGGCAACCCAATTTTATTTTTATTCCTTGCTTTTTGCTACTGTTTAGTAATAAATAATTTATCTAGCCTCTGTTTTGGTTGTGTTTTTTTGTGTTTAATTAGTGTTTGTGCCAAGTAGAACCGTTGGGAAGACTTGGGGGAAGTCTTTTTAATCTTGCTGTAAAAAACAGAAACTTTAGCGCTCACAAGAACTGCTGCCATTTTTATTTGGAAAGTGCTATTTAGTTAATTCTTTTTGCACATGATTAATAGATAAATTCATCACGTCCAGAAATTTATTTTAGAATTTTTGGGGTTCCAGATCTTGCGTTATCTAGATATTACTACATACAGTTCTGTTTTTAATAGATTCTGTTTTTCGTGTGTTGTTTGCTTATTTTGATGAATCTATGGCTAGTAAAATAGTTTACAAACTATAGAGAAGTTGGAGTACAGTAGGTTTAACACCAATATAAATAAATAATGAGTTAATTACAGTACCTTGAAGTGGTGTTTTGTTTTCTTTCGCTAACGGAGCTCACGAGATTTTCTACTTTAAGTTTTGTGTTGTGAAGTTTTCAAGTTTTGGGTGAAAGATTTGATGGATTATGGAACAAGGAGTGGAAAGAGCCTAATCTTGGGGATTCCCATGGCACCCCAAGATAATATAAGGACACCTAAAAGCCAAAGCTTGGGGATGCCCCGGAAGGCATCCCCTCTTTCGTCTACTTCCATCGGTAACTTTACTTGGAGCTATATTTTTATTCACCACATGATATGTGTTTTGCTTGGAGCGTCTTGTATTATTTGAGTCTTTATTTGTTAGTTTTCCACAATAATCCTTGCTTTACACACCTTTTGAGAGAGACACACATGATTCGGAAATTGTTAGAATACTCTATGTGCTTCACTTATATCTTTTGAGTTATATAGTTTTTGCTCTAGTGCTTCACTTATATCTTTTAGAGCACGTCAGTGGATTTGTTTTATAGAAATTATTGTTCTCTCATGCTTCTTGAGAGTCCTAAAAAACAGCATGGTAATTTGCTTTATTTATGTTAGGCGTTCAAGATTAATAATAAAATTTTCTTATGAGTGTGTTGAATACTATGAGAAGTTTGATACTTCATAATTGTTTTGAGATATGGAGATGGTGATATTAGAGTCATGCTAGTCGAGAAGTTGTGAATTTGAGAAATACTTGTGTTAAAGTTTGTGATTCCCGTAGCATGCACGTATGGTGGACCGTTATGTGATGAAGTCAGAGCATGATTTATTTATTGATTGTCTTCCTTATGAGTGGCAGTCGGGGACGAGCGATGGTCTTTTCACACCAATATATCCCCCTAGGAGCATGCGCGTAAAACTTTGCTTTGATAACTTGTAGATTTTTGCAATAAGTATATGAGTTCTTTATGACTAAGGTTGAGTCCATGGATCATACGCACTTTCCTTCCTTCCACCATTGCTAGCCTCTCTAATACCGCACACCTTTCGCCGGTATCATACACCCACCATATATCTTCCTCAAAACAGCCACCATACCTACCTATCATGGCATTTCCATAGCCATTCCAAGATATTTTGCCATGCAACTTTCCACCGTTCCGTTTACTATGACACGCTCCATCATTGTCATATTGCTTTGCATGATCATGTAGTTGACATTGTATTTGTGGCAAGGCCACCGTTCATAATTCTTTTACATGTCACTCTTGATTCATTGCATATCCCGGTACACCGCCAGAGGCATTCACATAAAGTCATATTTTATTCTAAGTATTGAGTTGTAAGTAAATAAAAGTGTGATGATCATCATTTTTAGAGCATTGTCCCAAGTGAGGAAAGGATGATGGAGACTATGATTCCCCCACAAGTCGGGATGAGACTCCGGACGAAAAAAAGAGGCCAAAGAAGCCCAAATAAAAAAAGAGGCCATAAAAAGGCCCAAAAAATGAGAGAAAAGGATCAGAGAAGTGACAATGCTACTATCCTTTTACCAAACTTGTGCTTCAAAGTAGCACTATGATCTTCATAATAGAGAGTCTCCTATGTTATTACTTTCATATACTAGTGGGAATTTTTCATTATAGAACTTGGCTTGTATATTCCAATGATGGGCTTCCTCAAAATGCCCTAGGTCTTCGTGAGCAAGAGAGTTGGATGCACACCCACTTAGTTCCTTTTGTTGAGCTTTCATATACTTATAGCTCTAGTGCATCCGTTGCATGGCTATCCCTACTCACTCACATTGATATCTATTGATGGGCATCTCCATAGCCCGTTGATATGCCTAGTTGATGTGAGACTATCTTCCCCCTTTTTGTCTCCTCCACAATCACCATTCTATTCCACCTAAAGTGCTATGTCCATGGCTCACGCTCATGTATTGCGTGAAGATTGAAAAAGTTTGAGAACACCAAAAGTATGAAACAATTGCTTGGCTTGTCATCGGGGTTGTGCATGATTTAAATACTTTGTGTGGTTAAGATAGAGCATAGCTAGACTATATGATTTTGTAGGGATAACTTTCTTTGGACATGTTATTTTGAAGAGACATAATTGCTTAGTTAGTATGCTTGAAGTATTATTATTTCTATGTCAATATTGAACTTTTGTCTTGCATCTTTCGGATCTGAATATTCATACCACAATTAAGAAGAATTACATTGAAATTATGCCAAGTAGCATTCCACATCAAAAATTCTGTTTTTATCATTTATCTACTTGATGACGAGCAGGAATTAAGCTTGGGGATGCTTGATACGTCTCCAACGTATCTATAATTTTTGATTGTTCCATGCTATATTATATCCTATTTTGGACATTATTGGGCTTTATTATACACTTTTATATTATTTTTGGGACTAACCTATTAACCGGAGGCCCAGCCCAGAATTGCTGTTTGTTTTTGCCTATTTTAGGGTTTCACAGAAAAAGAATATCAAACGGAGTCCAAATGGAATGAAACCTTCGGG
The DNA here is from genome assembly GCF_003073215.2 of Triticum urartu. Taxonomy (NCBI): domain Eukaryota; kingdom Viridiplantae; phylum Streptophyta; class Magnoliopsida; order Poales; family Poaceae; genus Triticum; species Triticum urartu. The sequence continues at coordinate 391,731,394 of NC_053022.1, read as the reverse complement.
AACGTGATTTTCGGAACGAACATGATCCAGAGGACTTGGACCCTATGTCAAGACATCAACCAGGAGGCCACGGGGTAGGGGGCGCGCTTACCCCCCCCCCCCCCCGCCACGCCCTCCACCCTCGTGGGCCCCCTGTTGCTCCACCGACATACTCCTTCCTCCTATATATTCCTACGTACCCCCAAACTACCAGATACAGAGCAAAAACCCTAATTCCACTGTCGTAACTTTCTGTATCCACGAGATCCCATCTTGGGGCCTGTTCCGGAGCTCCGCCGGAGGGGGCATCGATCACGGAGGGCTTCTACATCAACACGATAGCCTCTCCGATGAAGTGTGAGTAGTTTACTTCAAACTTACGGGTCCATAGTTATTAGCTAGATGGCTTCTTCTCTCTTTTTGGATATCAATACAAAGTTCTCCCCCTCTCTTGTGGAGATCTATTCAATGTAATCTTCTTTTGTGGTGTGTTTGTTGAGACCGATGAATTGTGGGTCTATGATCAAGTTTATCAATGAACAATATTTGAATCTTCTCTGAATTATTTTATGTATGATTGGTTATCTTTGCAAGTCTCTTCGAATTATCAGTTTGGTTTAGCCTACTAGATTGATCTTTCTTGCAATGGGAGAAGTGCTTAGCTTTGGGTTCAATCTTGCGGTGTCCTTTCCCAGTGATAGTAGGGGCAGCAAGGCACGTATTTTATTGTTGCCATCGAAGATAACAAGATGGGGTTTAATTTCATATTGCATGAGTTTATCCCTCTACATCATGTCATCTTGCTTAAAGCGTTACTCTGTTCTCTTGAACTTAATACTCTAGATGCATGCTAGATAGCGGTCGATGTGTGGAGTAATAGTAGTAGATGTAGGCAGGAGTCGGTCTACTTGTCTCAGACGTGATGCCTATATACATGATCATACCTAGATATTATCATAACTATGCTCAATTCTGTCAATTGCTCAACAGTAATTTGTTTACCCACCGTGAATACTTATGCTCTTGAGAGAAGCCACTAGTGAAACCTATGGCCCCCGGGTCTATCTTCCATCATATTAATCTTCCAATACTTAGTTATTTCCTTTGCCGTTTATTTTACATTGCATCTTTATCATAAAAATACCAAAAATATTATCTTATCATATCTATCAGATCTCACTCTCGTAAGTGACCGTGTAGGGATTGACAACCCCTTATAGGATTTATTTTTTGTGTAGGTGCGAGGGACTCGTGCGTGGCCTCCTACTGGATTGATACCTTGGTTCTCAAAAACTGAGGGAAATACTTACGCTACTTTTCTGCATCACCCTTTACTCTTGAAGGGAAAACCAATGCAAGTGCTCAAGAGGTAGCACTGTTCCAGTAGCAGCGGTGCCGCTTGGGAGTCCAGCTTTTCTCCCGAGTGCTACGAGACCCCGGAGATGAGTGACGATGGCTACATGCCTCCGAGCTCTTGCCAGGCCCAGAGCAAGGCCGCATCGTCCGGCCCCCCGCCGTCGCTGATCTGGATGGGGTTGGCGCTGGCCTTCCGTGGCCCACTGTTGATGATGGCATCGGCTGCCCCGGTGCGTGTAGATAGAGCTCCTGGGAACTCCCTTCTTTTTGTTCCCTGCGAGGAATTGAAATGGACCCCGTGGGGGCGTGTAAAGGGTCTGTAATGTCTCTTCTTCATATTATCCCTATTATGAAAATTTGTGATCGCATGTCTTGTTTTGGCTCTGTCTCCCCTTTCCAACTCCACGGTAGCTTGGTGCTCTACGCCGACAGGTCCCGGTCCCCAGGCAGGCTGGAGCCGCCGCTGGTATGCTAGGTCGCGATGCCGTGGTCAAGGCCAGGTGGTGAGCGGCCCGAGGTCTAGTAAGAGCTCCTGAGGCGCGATGCCCAAGAGGTCCCCTGTAGTGCTCAAGCAACTACCGAGAGGTAGGAAAGGGTGGCGATGTTGCCGTAATAAGGCTACCGCAGGTGAGGATCCTATGCTGTAGCGCTGGGTTGATCCAGGCGCGAGACTTATCTTGGCATTCTAGAGTTGGTTCCTTGTGTTGTGCCAGACTTGTGCGTCGACCATTGTTAGGTAGCTAGGTTAGGCCCGTGCGAGCCTCCCCCTCTTCTCCACGCCCTTCTATGTGCTCTGCGTCCTCAGATCCCGACCCTCGAGTGAGCTCAACTGCCGTTGGTATGCGAGGTCGTGATGCCGTGGTCAAGGCCAGGGGTGAGGGTTGGAGAGCCAGTAAGAACTCTTGAGTCGCGATGCTCAGGAGCCCCCCCTTTAACGCGCAAGGGAATCGCATGGGAGAAGAAGGAGCCCGTGGTACCGCCCTCTGTCATCCTCAGGAGGTCCCTGCAGGCTAGCACGAGGAGGGACATAGATCGCCATGATGATTGTCGGTTTGCTGCAGGTCGCTCTGCAAGAAGGTGAAGGCATTGAGGGTCCGGTGAGGTGACATGCACGGGCGTGCCGCGAGCTAGAGCTTGACCTCTCAGATTTGTCAGTGTTGCAGGGACGGACCCGAGCACAAGCGCCGTGCCAGCATGCGTAGCTCCCGTGGTAGGTGACAATCAAGTAGGTGATAGCCATAGATAGATCATGCATGGAAAGTGAACTAGCTTAGCTAAATGCAAGAACAATACATGCCACTGGGTCGGACCCGAGCGGCCTGGGGATGATGCAGCCCGAGGGGCGCCCCCAGCAGGGTGAACTAAAGATGCAAGTGGATACATGCCGCAGGGATAGACCCACGCGTCCTGGGAATGATGCAGCCCAGGGGGCGCTCCCAGCTAAATAAACTTGGAAAATGTCACCTGGTTTGGTTGTCGAAGGAGTGTTGGGGTAGCTGAAGACACGTGGCGAAGGGGTTGCTCCTCACGAGCCACCGGGACCCTGAACCTCGGGAGGCCCTGAGGGTCCAGGCGGCTCCTCGAGGACCGTCTCCATCTCCACTAGGACTGCGTGGTTCCTGGCCTCCTGACCTGCCAGGATGCTCCGCAGGTTGCGCTGGAAGGCGGCTACCACGCTTGGCAGGCCGAACGGCATGCGAACATAACTATGAGGTGAGCCCTCGCAACGTCCCATGCGCGAAGGCCAGAAGAGCTCCTGAGATGCGGCCCCGTTGAGCCCTGGGATGTCGACGCAGATGCACAGACCAGCATCCGCGCCTAGATGTTGAGCAGCGCCAGGTGGGCGATGGTCGCTACACATGGCTCCTGCATCCTGCAGCTCCTGAGTGGCCTTGGTGATGAACTCCTGAGCGCCGGGTGCTCCATGCCCGGTGTCCTCCTGAGGGAAACGTGCCGCGAAGCACGCCTCCACGTGGTGCCCGAGCGCCTCCCTCACGATGCTAGCTAGGTCTGAGGCATTCCAGAAGAGAGCTCCCGAGCCCTGCCTGAGGAGGGCTCCAGGCACGCCTCCCTATGCGAGGGTGGGAGGCGCCTCAGGCGCGGGCACCGATCCAGAGGTGGCGCTGCTGGTGGCGCCGCTCCCCTAAGGCCTAGTGTGGGGTAGCTGCTTCTTCTTCTTGTGGCTGACCTCAGGAGGGTACTGCACAAACGCATTGCTAGGGTCTTCGACTGCTGCAGTTCGGAAGGCGCGCTCGAGGGAGCACATCGCATCTCTTTCTTCACAGGGGACTGTGATGATTCCGCCGCTTCCCGGCATCTTGAGGACATTGTAGCCATGGTCGACTTCGGTAGGCGGATGTGGGCGACGCCGAAGCCGACGAGCTCGGTGTGGTAGTTGTCGCGCTGACCAAAGGTGACAGGGATATGAACTTGCCCTATCGGGGTGGTGGAGCCGTCAGTCACTCCTGAGAAAGGCTTGGTGGGCTGGAGCTGATCGTATGGAACTTGAAGGCTGTCGAACGTCTCGACGGATAGGACACTGAGCCCTGCGCCATCGTCGATGAGGGTCTTGGTGACTTCGACATTGCTGATGATGGGTGAACAGAGCATCGGGATGATGCTGGCAGTTGCCGCGCATTTCAGCTGGTCCACCGAGCTAAACGTGATGGCGTAGTTGGACCATCTGAGCGGGCGCGTGGCCTCGAGCTTGGGGAGGGCTGCATTCACCTCGCGAGATAACTGCTTGAAGATGCGTTGGGAAGCAGGGGCCTGAGCGCCACCCAAGGTGCAGGCGATGGCGCGCGGCTCCTGGAAGCCCCCAACCACTTCGTCCTGTTGGTGGTCGTCGTTCCTCCTTGGTGGTGGCGGCAGCAGAGGGAGACCAGGATTGCCCCGAGGACGGTCCTCGCGAGGCTGGTCCCTCCAGGCGCCCTCACGAGGCTGGTCCTGCCAGCGGTCCTCGCGAGGCTGGTCACGCCACTCCTGGCAGTGCCCGCGGTCGTCCCAACGTCCTCCACCTCGTCCATTTCCTCGGTCGTAGCCCTGGTCATTGCGCTCGGGGCGTCGACCGAAGCGTCCATCTCGAATGGCCCTGAGCTCCTGACAATCGTTGGTGTTGTGGCTGCGCACGTTGTGGAAAGCCCAGAATGTACGACTTCCCTTGGATGACTCGGGAAGGTCTCGGCCATGCTTGGTGTCTGGTTCCGCCGCGACTACGGCCACCCCTTTGCGTTTCACGTCCTTGACCTTGGCCTTCTTCTCCTTTGGATCCGCAGCAGGGAGCTCGAGGAGGGAGAGACGCCCCTCCTCAGCTCTTGCACACTTGGTTGCTATGTTGAACAGCTCCAAAGTCGTGCACAACTCCTCATGGATGGCGAGCTCCTCCTTCATCTTGATGTTGCGGACGCCATCAGAAAATGCTGAGATGATGGCCTCGTCCGTCACCTCGGGGATCTTGAGACACACGTTGTTGAAGTGCTGGATGTACTTCTGCAGGGTCTCTCCCGGCTGTTGCTTGTTGCGGTGCAGGTCACCCGTGGCCGGGGGCAGTGGCGAGTGCCCTGGAAGTTGGCGACGAAGAGGTCGCGCATCTCATCCTAGGAGGAGATCGAGCGGGGGGCAGGTTCAGGAGCCATGAGCGGGCGCCGTCTTTGAGAGCCATGGGGAACCAGTTCGCCATGACCTTTGCATCGCCGTTGGCCACCTCAATGCTCAGCTCGTAGAGCTGCAAGAACTCCACAGGGTCGGGGGTGTCATCGTAGCGAGGAGGCAGATTCGGCTTGAACTTGCCCGGCCAGACGATGCTACGCAGCTCAGGAGTGAAGGCACGGCAGCCTGTCGTGGCCACTGGGGCCCGTCGTGGAGGCGGGGCTTGATCTTGGTGTCCCCGCGACGCCACGGCAAGTGGCGCATGGACCTGCCGAGGCAAGCGATCCTAACGCAGCGGTGCTGGGAGCGGTGGAGCGTTTTCTTGCGGCCGGGGAACTTCTTGGCAGCTTCCTTCTTCGTGCGCGGGCACACGGCGCGGTGGATCATGCCGTGGGACCGCACATCTTGGGGCGAGGACACCGTCTTGACGCGGAGGGGGCAGAGGCGCTCCATGAGCCGCGTGCCTCGGCGCAAGGGCACCGTCTTGATGCAGAGGGGGTGGAGGCGCTCCGTGAGCCACGTCGCCCGCAGCCAGGGCGGGCGAGGCAGCGAGAGGGATGGTGCAGGAGAGCCCCAGCGGCGCTGACGAGCTTGGCGATGCGGTCCAACCAGTCCTCCTAGAGGTCGTTGACCGGGCGGTAACACAGGAGCTCGCGCGCCATGAGCAGCGCGGCCTGCGCGTCCGTGGGTGCACGGCGAGCATGAGATGATGAGCCGGCCGGAGTCAGCGACGGGGTGGCGGTGCGGCCGTCTTGCCGCACGGAGGGGTGCAGTGAGGAAGCTTGTTGCTCGTTTGCCACCGGGCTGGTAGCGTGTAGGATCTAGAAGTAGATGTGTCTAGAGGGGGGTGATTAGAAACTTAGTGCTAAAGTTGCAATTTTTAATCTCTTTCGGTTTAAGTGGAGTTTCGGCACAAATTCAACATGCACAATACATATCAAGCAAGCATGCAAAGAGTATATGAGCAGCGGAATGTAAAGCATGCAACTTGCAAGAATGTAAGGGGAAGGGTTTGGAAAGATCAAACGCAATTGGAGACACGGATGTTTTTCCCATGGTTCGGATAGGTGGTGCTATCCTACATCCACGTTGATGGAGACTTCAACCCACGAAGGGTAACGGTTGCGCGAGTCCACACAGGGCTCCACCCAAGGGCAACGGTTGCGCGAGTCCACGAAGGGCTCCACCCACGAAGGGTCCACGAAGAAGCAACCACCCACAAAGGGTCCACGAAGTAGCAACCTTGTCTATCCCACCATGGCCATCGCCCATGAAGGACTTGCCTCACTAGCGGTAGATCTTCACGAAGTACGCGATCTCCTTGCCCTTACAAACTCCTTGGTTCACTCCACAATCTTGTCGGAGGCTCCCAAGTGACACCTAGCCAATCTAGGAGACACCACTCTCCAAGAAGTAACAAATGGTGTGTAGGTAATGAACTCCTTGCTCTTGTGCTTCAAATGATAGTCTCCCCAACACTCAACTCTCTCTCATAGGATTTGGATTTGGTGGAAAGAAGATTTGAGTGGAAAGCAACTTGGGAAGGCTAGAGATCAAGATTCATATGGTAGGAATGGAATGTCTTGATCTCAACACATGAGTAGGTGGTTCTTTCTCAGAACAAATGAGTTGGAATGATGTGTGTGTTCTGATGGCTCTCTCTTTGAATGAGAAAGAGGTAGAGGGGTATTATTGCCTCCACACAAAATCCAACCGTTACACAGTTTTCCAATCTCGGTCGGGACCGAATAATAAAACTCGGTCGGACCGAAAATGTAAACCTAGTGACCGTTAGAAATTTCGGTGGGACTGACATGCAACTCGGTAGGAACCGATTCGGTTAGGGTTTGGGCATAACGTAATCTCGGTGAGACCGATTACACAAACTCGGTGGGACCGAGTTTGGTAATTAGCTAACCAGAGAGTTGGTCAAGCAAACTCGGTGGGACCGATTTGCTCTTTCGGTGGGACCGAGTGGAACTCGGTGAGACGAAAAGTTACAAAGGGGAAACACTGAGTTTACATTGCAATCTCGGTGGGACCGATTGCATATCTCGGTGGGACCGAGAATATTGCAATAGGTAACAGAGAGTTTGCCCATCTCGGTGAGACCGAGATCCTTATCGGTAGAACCGAATTGCTAGGGTTTGGCAGTGGCTTATGACAAGTGAAACTCGGTGGCGCCGGATAGGAAAAATCGGGTAGGACCGAGTTTGGCTTAGGGTTTAGGTCATATGTGGATATGGGAAAGTAGTTGAGGATTTTGGAGCATATCATTAAGCACATGAAGCAAGAGGCTCATTAAGCAACACCTCATCCCTCCTTGATAGTATTGGCTTTTCCTATGGACTCAATGTGATCTTGGATCACTAAAATGTAAAATGAAGAGTCTTGAGCTTTTGAGCTTGAGCCAATCCATTGTCCTTAGCATTTTGAGGGTTCCACTTTCACATCCATGCCATGCCACTCCATTGTTGAACTTATCTGAAACATGCTAGATAGAAGTGTTAGTCCAACAAGAGATATGTTGTCATCAATTATCAAAACCACCTAGGGAGCACCTGTGCTTTCAATCTCCCCCTTTTTGGTAATTGATGGCAACATACATCAAAGCTTTAGATAAAGATATAAAGAACAGCAGGTAAAACTTTGGAAGAACATGTAACAAGCATAGGCTCCCCCTACATGTATGCACTCATGTAAATATGAAATATAGAGGCATGTGAGAGCATAATCATGAAAGAGTAGGCAATGTGTTACATGTATCTTGGCCATATGCATCAGAGTAAAAGATTATCAAGGAAAATACCTTCATGCTCATGAGTCCTTCTTGCAAACAGTATGTACATAAGCAAGAACTCCTCATACTCATGATTTTGATGCATATACTTACCTTGTGGTCTTGAGTTGGCTTAGGATGGAATGAACCTGCAAACAAGGTTAGATAACACAGGTACGTCCACTAGCCAGGGCAAACAAAAGAAACCACAAGATTGCCAAGACTGGGATGACATGTAGAGAGTAATAACATTGGATTCAACATGTCCCCAAGAATAAAGATATGCAATGAATTTGGTTGATTTCTTTTCCCTTAGGTGTCTTGCTCCCCCTGAATCTTACATGGGATATTGGGAGAAGATAGGAAACAGAAAATCAGAGCTGAATAACACTTAATTCAAATGAGTTCATATGAACATGTCTTTCCCCCAAAAAGACATGTGGCATCTCTCCTCTTGAACATCAAGCATCTGGGATCCTTGAGTATTTTTCTCTCCCTAGAAATTTCTCTCTCCCCCTTAACAACATCTGGGATCCTTGAGACTTTCTCTCCCCCTTAATACTTTTTCTTTCTTGGTGTGATCTATCTTTCCTACAAGCTTTGATGTGATCTCTCTCTCCCCCTTTGACATCAATTCCCAAGAAGGTCTTTCCTGGAATCCGTCGAATAGGTTTGGTCCTTGAGATTCAGTACAAAGCAGAGGATAAAATTGTGATGCTTGTGGCGGACAAGATTCATTGAGTGGAGCTGGATCATAAGAAATGTAGAATAAGTGGCAAACTGTTTTTCTAATTAGAAAGTCGGTGGCACCGAGTGGCACATTTCGGTGGTACCGAAAATATTCGGTTGGACTGAAATTTGCAAGTCGGTGAAACCGAGTTTACAGAGAGAAAAACACTTGTCACCTCAGCTCACTAGTCAAGTAAGATCTCACAAAGATTTGCAATGAATTAGCCGAAGGATTTGCAAGAAATTTGATGCAGAAATATGCAGAACCAAACAAGCAGGAAAAGGTGGAAGTTTCTAGATGAAGTTTTTTTTGTTGTTTGAGAGAGAAGGAAACAAATATGCAAGGGACAAATGCAATAACTCAGAAAAGAACACAAGAGAACTTCATCTAGAATTGAGCGGTGACATAGTCACCTATGTTAGAGTATATTGACTTAGGAGTCAAGTGAGGACACTTGATCATAGGTCATACTCATCGTTTAAGCTCAAAATGGGGTTACCATTTTTCGTTTAAGCATCTTGATGTGTTCACATCTTGTTGAGTTGCTTTGACTCATGTCTTGGAGTAAAGCTTCTCTAAGATGGAATGACATACCTTGGGTGGTGGTGTGGTTCTTGCTCATGTAGTTGAACTTGTGTGGATGCTCAAGGTTGATGTAGTTCATCAAGAGTTGGGAGCACCACTTGGAGTTTGAGTTCATCTACCTACATGGGTTATTTCTTGCAAGGAAGAGCACTTGTGTATCCAAAAATGACAATCATGAAGCTTAACATAGAATTTGTCAAAGGATATGTTTGAATGGTTTTGTGCTTCCTTGTCTTCAACCACTATTGTGTAGAGTCTTGGTGATGTAGAGATTGCTCAAGATATGAGTGAGTCGCAATCTCATGGAGTTAGATTCAACCAAGCACCTACATGGGTTAGACAACATGCAAGGTGCAAATATATCCAAGACATAAGATAGTCATCATAAGAGATACATCATGGATTAGTCATAAGCTCATGTCTTGCATGTGTCCAGTGGAATCTCTACTCCAAGTTCGAGGCATCAATGATGTTCAATTCTCCTCTCAACCTGCAAAACACTTTTTCATCAAGCGGTTTGGTGAATATATCCGCTAATTGCTTATCGGTGCGAACATGCTTAAGATTGATGTCACCCTTAGCAACATGATCTCGAATGAAATGATGACGAACTTCAATATGCTTAGTTCGAGAATGTTGTACAGGATTATGACCAATTTTGATAGCACTTTCATTGTCACAAAGCAGTGGAACATGTTTCACATAAATCCCATAATCTTTAAGAGTTTGGGTCATCCAAAGTAATTGAGCACAACATGAACCAGCGGCAATGTATTCCGCTTTGGCGGTGGATAAGGATACCGAGTTTTGTTTCTTGGAAGACCAAGAAACAAGAGATCTACCAAGAAATTGACAAGTACCCGAAGTGGACTTTCTATCAACCTTGTCTCCGGCATAATCTGAGTCGGAATAGCCAACAGGATCAAAAGAAGACCTCTTAGGATACCAAATGCCAAAATTTGGTGTATGGATTAAATATCTCACTATCCTTTTCACAGCCTTAAGATGACAATCTTTAGGAGCAGCTTGATATCGAGCACACATGCACACACTTAGCATAATATCGGGACGTGAAGCACATAGGTATAACAATGAACCAATCATAGAGCGATAAACCTTTTGATCAACAGGTTCACCATCTTTGGTCAAATCATTATGTCCACTAGTGGGCATGGGTGTAGACATACCTTTGCATTCTTGCATATTGAACTTCTTGAATAAGTCCTTGGTGTACTTTGTTTGAGAGACAAATGTACCTTCCTTAGTTTGCTTGATTTGCAACCCGAGAAAGAATTTGAGTTCACTCATCATAGACATCTCAAACTTCTCTGACATTAGCTTTCCAAACTTTTCACTAAAGAGAGGGTTAGTTGAACCAAATATGATATCATCAACATAAATTTGGCATACAAATAGTTCTCCATTAACCCTTTTAGTAAATAGAGTAGAATCAATTTTACCAATTTCAAAACCACTTGTAGTAATGAACTTGGTCAAGCATTTATACCATGCTCTAGGAGCTTGTTTAAGACCATAAAGAGCTTTGTGAAGTTTGTGAACATGATTAGGTTTATTAGGATTGACAAAGCCGGGAGGTTGTTTGACATAAACTTCCTCCTCTATTTCTCCATTTAGAAAAGCACTTTTAATGTCCATTTGGTACAAGGTGATATTATGGCGATTAGCATAGGCAAGTAAGATGTGAATGGACTCAAGTCTAGCAACGGGAGCATATGTCTCACCATAGTCCATACCTTCGACTTGTGTGTATCCTTGGGCGACGAGACGTGCTTTGTTGCGAACCACTTGTCCATCTTCATCTTGCTTGTTGCGAAACACCCATTTGGTACCAATGATGTTGTGGTTGTTGTCGGGCTTCTCAACCAATGTCCAAACTTGGTTTCTCTCAAAGTTATGTAACTCTTCATGCATAGCGTTTATCCAATCCGGATCTTCCAATGCTTCTTCAACCTTCATTGGTTCAATGCTAGAGATGAATGAATAGTTCTCACAAAAGTTAGCTAAACGAGTTTTTGAGCGAGTGATTCTCCCGGTTTGTATATCATTTAGGATTTGCTCGACGGGATGATCTTTGGCAATTCTTGCTCGAACTCGTGAGAGCTTTTGCTTGGGTCTTTGTTGAGCATCTTCTTCATCTTGTTCTTCTTCTTGACCTTCTTCATTGTTGATGTCGTCGTTCTCTTGTCGTGGTGGAGAAGGAGGTTGTTGATGTTCATCTTGACGTACTTCCTTGTTTTCTTCATCTGGGTGTGGCCCACTTGTGGATGCTTCCGTGTCGATTCTTGGTTCACCTTGTCGTGAAGTAGAAGCTTCCACTTGGACGGATGAAGTACTCTCCTTTACCTCCGTTGGACGAATTTTGCCAATGGACAAGTCTTGAATTGCTTCTGAAGGGTCTTTGTCTCCTACATCAATTGGCAATTGCTCTACTTGCGAGCCATTAGATTCATCAAACTTCACATCTACCGTCTCTTGAACCTTTTGGGTGAAATTGTTGTAGACACGGTAAGTGTGAGAGTTTGAGCCATAACCAAGTAGAAAACCTTCATGAGATTTAGGAGCAAACTTTGAACGGCGATGCTTATCAAGAATGTAGCACTTTGAGCCGAATACTCGAAAGTATCCAACTTGAGGCTTGTTACCGGTGAGGAGCTCGTATGCCGTCTTGCCGAGTAGCTTGTGAAGATATAAGCGATTTGTTGCGTGACAAGCTATCTCAACCGCTTCTGCCCAAAAGTGCTTTGGCGTCTTGTATTCATCAAGCATTGTCCTTGCCATTTCGATGAGCGTCCGGTTCTTCCTCTCAACAAATCCATTTTGTTGAGGTGTGTATGTAGCCGAGAACTCATGTGAAATCCCTTCTTAGTCAAGAAAGGTGTCCACATTTGCGTTCTTGAACTTCGATCTGTTGTCACTCCGAACCTTCTTGATCTTCACATCAAACTGATTTTGAGCTTTCCTGGCGAAGTTTCTGAAGATCTTCTGGACCTGCGATTTGTCATTGAGGAAAAACACCCACGTAAATCTTGAAAAATCATCAACTATAACTAGACCAAAGGAATTTCCACCGAGACTCTTGTAGGCATTGGGACCAAAAAGATCCATGTGAAGCAGCTCGAGTGGCCTCCTTGTGGTCATAATGTTCTTCACAAGATGTCTTCCTCCAACCTGTTTACCTGCTTGACAAGCACTGCAAAGTCTATCCTTATCAAATATGACATCGTTAACTCCAAGGATATGATTTCCTTTGATAAGCTTGTCAAGGTTTCTCATGCCAACGTGACCTAGTCGTCTATGCCACAACCAGCCTTTTGAGGATTTAGCAACAAAGCAAGTTTTAGGTTGTGCCTTTTTAGAGAAATCGACGATATAAAGATCACCTCTACGCATACCCGTAAAGACCATTTTATGATTGTCTCGACGAAATACTTGGCAATCTACCTCAGTAAATAGGACGTTCAAACCGAAATCAGCAAGTCTAGATACGGAAAGTAAGTTATAGCCAAGAGATTCAACGAGCATGACATTTTGAATGGAGCTATCATGTGAGATGGCCACCTTACCAAGGCCAACCACTTTACCCTTTGAGTTATCACCAAAGGTGACATATTTTCGAGGGCCGTTGTTTTCAGCAAGCTCACGGAACATCTCCTCATCTCCGGTCATATGATCAGTGCATCCACTATCAAGAACCCATTCCTTTCCTCCTGATTCATATCCCCGAAGATTTGCCATAAGACCAAAATGTCTCATTGCATTATCAAGATCGGAGTCACTATCATCATCATCATAATATTCAGGTTCGTCATGATCTTGTGACTCATCATTTCCTAGAGAGGGCAATTCATTAGATAAATGATCAAAGTGATTACTTTTATGAATTCTTATAGCTTTGAGTATGATATCATTAATGATTCCAACATCTCCTTTAGCATGCTTAAGATTGGCAAGTTCAAGAAGACATTTACCAAAACTAGGATCACTAGAGTTCATCTTACTCAAGGCAATAGTTTTATGGAGAATTTCATCCAAGGTTTTCAAGGAATGATTGGGAAACCGTTCCTCAAGAAATTTCCATATAGTATAGGCGCAATTTTGAGTAGGCAAACTAGCAATCAAATCTTTGGGCAATCCTCTAATAATGAGCTCAATAGTTCTAGGATTGCGAATCATGTCAATATCTTCATCTAGGGTAGGATGCAAGGGATCAATATGGGGTACACAAGGACTAGCAATATACTTGTTGAAATGATATTGATTGAAGATTACAAGCATCTCATTTTTCCACTCATGAAAATACTTTCCATCAAAAATGGGCACTCTATGTCTAAGACTCCCTAAAGTAGACACATCCATCTTCCTCCAATGGTGATTAAACCAAGGCAATGGAGACCAAAGCTCTGATACCACTTGTAGGATCTAGAAGTAGATGTGTCTAGAGGGGGGTGATTAGACACTTAGTGCTAAAGTTGCAATTTTTAATCTCTTTCGGTTTAAGTGGAGTTTCGGCACAAATTCAACATGCACAATACATATCAAGCAAGCATGCAAAGAGTATATGAGCAGCGGAATGTAAAGCATGCAACTTGCAAGAATGTAAGGGGAAGGGTTTGGAAAGATCAAACGCAATTGGAGACACGGATGTTTTTCCCATGGTTCGGATAGGTGGTGCTATCCTACATCCACGTTGATGGAGACTTCAACCCACGAAGGGTAACGGTTGCGCGAGTCCACACAGGGCTCCACCCAAGGGCAACGGTTGCGCGAGTCCACGAAGGGCTCCACCCACGAAGGGTCCACGAAGAAGCAACCACCCACAAAGGGTCCACGAAGTAGCAACCTTGTCTATCCCACCATGGCCATCGCCCATGAAGGACTTGCCTCACTAGCGGTAGATCTTCACGAAGTACGCGATCTCCTTGCCCTTACAAACTCCTTGGTTCACTCCACAATCTTGTCGGAGGCTCCCAAGTGACACCTAGCCAATCTAGGAGACACCACTCTCCAAGAAGTAACAAATGGTGTGTAGGTAATGAACTCCTTGCTCTTGTGCTTCAAATGATAGTCTCCCCAACACTCAACTCTCTCTCATAGGATTTGGATTTGGTGGAAAGAAGATTTGAGTGGAAAGCAACTTGGGAAGGCTAGAGATCAAGATTCATATGGTAGGAATGGAATGTCTTGATCTCAACACATGAGTAGGTGGTTCTTTCTCAGAACAAATGAGTTGGAATGATGTGTGTGTTCTGATGGCTCTCTCTTTGAATGAGAAAGAGGTAGAGGGGTATATATTGCGTCCACACAAAATCCAACCGTTACACAGTTTTCCAATCTCGGTGGGACCGAATAATAAAACTCGGTCGGACCGAAAATGTAAACCTAGTGACCGTTAGAAATTTCGGTGGGACTAACATGCAACTCGGTAGGACCGATTCGGTTAGGGTTTGGGCATAACGTAATCTCGGTGAGACCGATTACACAAACTCGGTGGGAACGAGTTTGGTAATTAGCTAACCAGAGAGTTGGTCAGGCAAACTCGGTGGGACCGATTTGCTCTTTCGGTGGGACCGAGTGGAACTCGGTGAGACTGAAAAGTTACAAAGGGGAAACACTGAGTTTACATTGCAATCTCGGTGGGACCGATTGCATATCTCGGTGGGACCGAGAATATTGCAATAGGTAACAGAGAGTTTGCAATCCCATCTCGGTGAGACCGAGATCCCTATCGGTAGAACCGAATTGCTAGGGTTTGGTAGTGGCTAATGACAAGTGAAACTCGGTGGCGCCGGATAGGAAAAATCGGTAGGACCGAGTTTGGCTTAGGGTTTAGGTCATATGTGGATATGGGAAAGTAGTTGAGGATTTTGGAGCATATCATTAAGCACATGAAGCAAGAGGCTCATTAAGCAACACCTCATCCCTCCTTGATAGTATTGGCTTTTCCTATGGATTCAATGTGATCTTGGATCACTAAAATGTAAAATGAAGAGTCTTGAGCTTTTGAGCTTGAGCCAATCCATTGTCCTTAGCATTTTGAGGGTTCCACTTTCACATCCATGCCATGCCACTCCATTGTTGAACTTATCTGAAACATGCTAGATAGAAGTGTTAGTCCAACAAGAGATATGTTGTCATCAATTATCAAAACCACCTAGGGAGCACTTGTGCTTTCATAGCGGCGTTGGCGGCGGGTACGGAGAATGACGGGGAGGCCCGCTGACAAGGGTTGTCTGAGCGACACGGGTGGCGAGAGCGGCTTGGCACTCAGCGCGGGCCCGGCGAGCGTCGGCCATGAACTTGGTGGAGTTGCGAAGCGCGGATTGACAAAGGGGAAGGCTTCAGCGCACCCCTACCTGGCGCGCCAAATGTCGGATTTCGGGTTTCGGCAAAACTCTTGAGGTTCGAACATTGGGGTGCACACGAAGATCTCTCCCCCTCTCTAGCTCGCACACATCATGATCTCACGGCCTAGATCGACGAACCCAAAGAACAAGAGACACAAGAGATTTATACTGGTTCGGGCCACCGATGTGGTGTAATACCCTACTCTAGTGTGCTGTGGTGGATTGCCTCTTGGGCTGAGGATGAACAGTTACAAGGGAAGAATAGCCTCCTGAGGAGAGGTGCTCTTGTGCTTGGTGAGCTTGTGTGAGGCTATGGATGGAATGGCTCCGATCCAATCTGCCCTTCGTTCTTTTCTCCTACGGTGGTGGCTAGTCCTATTTATAGAGGCCCTGGTCCTGTTCCCAAACATTGAGCGGGAAGGGATCCCACAACAGCCAAATTCGAAGGGAGACAACTAGTAAAAGTTATCTTGACTAAAGGTGGTCTTAGCCTGCGAAAGGCTCTAGTGGTGACGTCGTCTTGGGCTCCACGGTGACCTTCGTCCTACCGCCCTGCTAGTCTTGGTCTTGTTGCACCGATATGGAAACCTTTGCCTGATGCCTCGGGACTCCTCGCCTCCGCTTGCCTCTTTAGCACCAAAGAGAAAACGAGGACACTACGCGCGCTGGCGCCCGCCTAGCTCCAGTCGTCATGGCTCGCATCACAGAAACCTCGCGAGGTGTCCCTTGCCTTGATTTCTCCACCCCTCGCGAGCCAGCATGGTGAAGCTGCCCCCGAGGAGGTCTTGTGTCGTCCGCCTCGCGAGGCTTGGCCCCTTGCGACGGTCTTGAGTGTTTATCGGTGAAGATGGGCCATACAGGTCTGCTAGTGGGGCAGTTCCATTTCCAGTGACCATTTCCCTTGCAATAAAAGCACTGTGTCTCAGGCTTGCGTCCACCCATTGGCTTCTTCCTGGCAACTGACTTACCGGGCGCGGCAACTCCCTTGCATTCCTTTTTGAAGTTCTTCTTACCCTTGCCTTTCTTGAAACTAGTGGTCTTATTCACCATCAACACTTGATGTTCCTTTTTGATCTCCACCTCCGCTGAATTCAGCATTGAATATAACTCGGGAATGGACTTCTCCATCCCTTGCATATTGTATTTCATCACAAAACTCTTGTAGCTCGGTGGAAGCGACTGGAGGATCCTGTCAATGACCGAGTCATCTGGAAGATTAACTCCCAGCTGAGACAAGCGGTTGTTCAACCCATACATTTTGAGTATATGCTCGCTGGCAGAACTGTTTTCCTCCATCTTACAACTGTAGAACTTGTCGTCAGAGACTTCATATCTCTCGACCCGGGCATGAGCTTGGAAAACCATTTTTAGCTTTTGGAACATCTCATATGCTCTGTGTTGCTCAAAACGCTTTTGGAGCCCCGATTCTAAGCTGTAAAGCATGCCGCACTGAACCAGGGAGTAATCATCACTATGTGGCTGACAGGCGTTCATAACGTCTTGAGTTGCAGGGAAAATGGGTGCGTCACCTAGCGGTGCTTCAAGGACATATCCTTTCTTGGCAGCTATGAGGTTGATTGTCAAGTTACGAACCCAGTCCGTATAGTTGCTACCATTGTCTTTCAGCTTGGTTTTCTCTAGGAACACATTGAAGTTGAGGGAAACATTTGCATGGGCCATTTGATCTACAAGACATATTGTAAAGATATTTTAGACTAAGTTCACGATAATTAAGTTCATCTAGTCAAATTATTTGATGAACTCCCACTCAGATAGACATCCCTCTAGTCATCCAAGTGATAGATGATCCGAATTGACTAGGCTGTGTCTAAACATCATGTGAGACGGACTAATCATCAACGATGAACATCTCCATGTTGATCGCATCTACTATACGACTCATGTTCGACCTTTCGGTCTCTCGTGTTCCAAGGCCATGTTTGAACATGCTAGGCTCGTCAAGTCAACCTAAGTGTTTTACATGTGTAAATCTGGCTTAAACCCGTTGTATGTGAATGTTAGAATCTATCACACCCGATCATCACGTGGTGCTTCGAAACAACGAACCTTCACAACGGTGCATAGTTAGGGGGAACACATCTCTTGAAATTTTAGTGAGGGATCATCTTATTTATGCTACCGTCTTCTAAGCAAATAAGATATAAACATGACAAACATCACATGCAAATCATAAAGTGACATGATATGGCCAATATCATCTTGCGCCTCTGATCTCCATCTTCGAGGCGCGACATGATCACCTTCATCACCGGCATGACACCATGATCTCCATCATCGTGTCTTCATGAACTTGTCTCGCCAACTATTACTTCGACTACTATGGCTAACAGTTAGCAATAAAGTAAAGTAATTACATGGCGTTTTCATTGACATGCAGGTCATACAATAAATTAAGACAACTCCAATGGCTCCTGCCGGTTCTCATACTCATCAACATGCAAGTCGTGATTCCTATTACAAGAACAAGATCAATCTCATACATCACATATATCATTCATCACATTCACATCCTTTTGGCCATACCACATCACATAGCATACCCTGCAAAAACAAGTTAGACATCCTCTAATTGTTGTTGCATGTTTTACGTGGCTGCTTATGGGTTTCTAGCAAGAACATTTCTTACCTATGCAAAAGCCACAATGGTGATATGCCAATTGATATTTACCCTTCATAAGGACCCTCTTCATCGAATCCGAGCTGACTAAACTGGGAGAGACAGACACCCGCTAGCCACCTTATGCATCAAGTGCATGTCAATAGGTGGAACCTGTCTCACATAAGCGTATGTGTAAGGTCGGTCCGGGTCGCTTCATCCCACAATGCCACCGAATCAAGATAAGACTAGTAACGGTAAGAAATTTGACAAATCATCGCCCACAACTACTTTGTGTTCTACTCGTGCATAGACTCTACGCATAGACCTACCTCTGATACCACTATTGGGGAACGTAGTAATAATTCAAAATTTTCCTACATGTCACCAAGATCAATCTACAAGATGCTAGCAATGAGAGAGGGGGAGTGCATCTTCATACCCTTGAAGATCGCTAAGTGGAAGCGTTATAAGAACGCGGTTGATGGAGTCATACTCGCGACGATTCAAATCGCGGAAGATCCGATCCAAGCGCCGAATGGACGGAACCTCCGCGCCAACACATGTACATCCCGGGGACGTCTCCTCCTTCTTGATCCATCAAGGTGGAGGAGAAGTTGAGGGAGAGTTCCGGCAGCACGAAGGCGTGGTGGTGGAGCTTGCGGTTCTCCGGCAGGGCTTCGCCAAGCACTACAGAGGAGGAGGAGTTGGAGGAGGGAGGGGCTGTGCCAGGGGAAGGGTGCGGCTGCCCTCCCACCCCCACTATTTATAGGGGGAAGGGAAGAGGGGGCCAGCCCCCCTAGATGCATCTAGAGGGGGGCGGCGTCCAGGAGGGGGAGACTTTCCCCCAAGCATGGTGGGAGGCACCCCCTACCCTAGGTTTTCCAACCCTAGGCGCCTTGGGCCCTTGGGGGCGCACCAGCCCAGTAGGGGGATGGTTCCCTCCCATATTCAGCCCATTAAGTCCTTTGGGGCAGGTGGCCCCACCCAGTGGACCCCTGGACACATTTCGTTGGTCCCGGTACAATACTGATAACCCCCGAAACCATTCCGGCGGCTGAAACTGGACTTCCCATATATAAATCTTCACCTCCGAAACTCCTCGTGATGTCTGGGATCTTATCTGGGACTCTGAACAACGTTCGCTAACCACATACAATTTCCCAGAAGAACTCTAGCGTCACCGAACCTTAAGTGTCTAGACCCTACGGGTTCGGGAACCATGCAGACATGACTGAGACATCTCTCTGGCCAATAACCAAAAGCGGGATCTGGATACCCATGTTGGCTTCCACATGTTCCATGATGATCTCATCGAATGAACCACGATGTCAGGGATTCAATAGATCCTGTACACAATTCCCTTTGTCCATCGGTATGTTACTTGCCCGTGATTCGATCGTCGGTATCCCCATACATCGTTCAATCTCGTTACCGGCAAGTCTCTTTACTCGCTCCGTAACGCATGATCCCGTGGCTAACTGCTTAGTCACATTGAGTTCGTTATGATGATGCATTATCGAGTGAGCCCAGAGATACCTCTCCGTCATACGGAGTGAAAAATCCCAGTCTCGATTCATGATAACCCAACAGACACTTTCGGAGATACCTGTAGTGCACCTTTATAGCCACCCAGTTATGTTGTGATGTTTGATACACCCAAAGCATTCCTACGGTATCCGGGAGTTGCACAATCTCATGGTCTAAGGAAATGATACTTGACATTAGAAAAGCTCTAGCGAACGAACTACACGATCTTTTGCTATGCTTAGGATTGGATCTTGTCCATCACATCATTCTACTAATGATGTGATCTCATTATCAATGACATCCAATGTCCATGGTCAGCAAACCACAACCATCTATTGATCAACGAGTTAGTCAACTAGAGGCTCACTAGGGACATGTTGTGATCTATGTATTCACACATGTATTATGGTTTTCGGTTAATCCAATTATAGCATGAACAATAGACAATTATCATGAATAAGGAAATATAATAATAACTATTTTATTATTGCCTCTAGGTCATATTTCCAACACCCCGCGCCAGACCGATCTCCTCTGCGTCCTTTCCGACGATGACGATGCTGGCGAGCACCCGATCAGGGATTCGCCGCGCTCTGCCGGGGTCGCCATGAGGTCCAGGGGCACCCCTCCGAAGAAGATGAAGCTGGGGGTCCTGAAGAAGGGCAAGTCGGCACTGCTCCCCTGAGGTGACACCTCTACCTCGCCGCCAGCCGCCACCATGGCGGAGCCGACCATGCGCCCATCTGTCCCTGAGGGCACGACGGCCCCCATGCCAACAAAGCCTGTGGGCCTCGCGCTCCTGAAGAGGATGAGGGACTACGTCGCCATAGATCAGTATGCGCGTCGTCCTGTCTTTGCTTCCTGTTCTTGTCGTAGTGTCTTGATGTTTGTCTCCTCTACGGCCAGGCCAACACCGGTGGCGAAGAAGAAGAAGGAGGGGGCCAGAACCACCGAGGCCAAGCAGCCTGCCGTCGCCGCGCCACCTCCTGCGCAAAAACATGGGGCCGGCCCATGTGCTCCCGTGGCTGGGTCATCCTCCCGACGCTCGGAGCATCCTCAGGAGGAGACGACCTCTACGGCCAGGCCGGCTCTGGAGGCGCCCATCCTCAACTCGCCCGCTGAGGTTATGAAGGCTTCGGAGCCCCGGCCCTCTCTACCTCTACTGCTTTGCCGGTCCTGACGCTGGCGCCGTCTCCTCCCCCGTCCATCTCGCTGCAAGACCGTGGTCCTTCTGCCACACTCGATGCTCTGGAGGAGGCTTGCTCCATGTTGGACCAGCTTCAGGATGATCTTCAGGGCCCCGACCGGCGCATGGTGTCGGGGCGCCTGGAGCTGATCTCAGGATGGCTCCGGATCGATGCGTCCATGAGTGCAACCTGGGGCCAGGCTGTTGCTGCCTCAGAGGAGGGCGACTAGGTAGCCGGCCTAGCCGCGGCCGCCCGCGACACGGCGTTGAAGGGCGCCAAGGCCGCCGAGGAGCGCTGTCGAGCGGCGGAGGCCGAGCTGAAGACCCTCCGCAACAAGCAGGCCACCGAGGCCCGTCGGCTTGAGGTGCGGGAGGAGGAGCTGAAGGACCGAGAAAATGCAGTTGCTAACCGTGACACCGAGCTGTCGAGGCCCGTCGGCTTGAGGTGCGGGAGGAGGAGCTGAAGGCCCGAGAAACTGTAGTTGCCGACTACGACACTGAGCTGGAGCAGGCGGCCCAAAAGCAGGCTGCGGAGCGTGGCCATCTGGAGAAATTGAAGGAGGTGGAGGCGGAAAAGGCCAAGCTTGCCGAGGGGCATGCCACCTTTGACTCCCTCGAGCAGAGGTCCCGCAAGGCACTACATGATCTCTACGGGAGGGGGTTGAAGGAGCCATTGGTGACTGTGGAGGAAGGCCCCGCCGAGCTGCTCCCCCAGCTTGTCACGGCGTTCGAGGGCATTGTTGTTGGGGTTGGCCCCATGGTGGAAGGAGAAGCGCGCGCACTCTCCACCTCGGCTGTGACGCGCGTCTTCAGCCACCTCCATCTTCACGACCCCAGCTTCAACTTCGGTGCCTTGCTTGAGCCCGTAGACCCGGAGCGCTGCACCGCCGCTGCCGAAGCCGTGGAGAACCAGGTGGAGGCCCTGCTGTGGAAGTTCCTTGCCGTTGATCCCGCGACCATGGCTAATGGTGCCACCGACCCTACGACCACGGCTGACGGCACGGGCGACGGTGACGTGATGGGCTCCCTTCATGGGCGATGGCGGAACCCAAGGCTGAAGAAGAGGCTCGATGATGGCACTCCACCTGTTTGACTCCTGCAATATGTATCGTGTCTCGTGGAGGTGTAAAAACTTATGCTTGGTGCTTTTAAGAGACATTTTGTTTTGTAATAATTTGCTAGGATTCTGCGATTTCCTTCCTGTTTGATTTGATGTTATGCATCGGCAGGGCCCGGCCGCGCGCATACCTCAGCCGCCGTTGGGTCGTCCGGATCACCAGGACGAGACCAAGGGGTGGGGGGCTACGCGACCAGTTAGGTTCCTGAGTCGCGATGCTTAGGAGTCCCCCTTGACATGCAAACAACCCTCGGAAAGAAGATGCGAGAGTAGGTCTTAGCGTTCTGTGTCGGAAGGGCCCAGCCCCGCGCATACCTCAGCCGCCGTTGGGTCGTCCGGATGACCAGGACGAGACCAAGGGGTGAGGGGCTACGCGACCAATTAGCCTCCTGAGTCGTGATGCTCAGGAGTCCCCCTTGACGTACGAACCGACCCCCATACCTTTCCTCGCCGAGGTCCCGATCGGGAGGGGCGCGCGATGACCAGGTCCGAGGGACCTGGCAGGGTGGCGTACGCTAGGCATGACCTGAGCGTAGCCCCCCGTGCCCAGCCCCCTCGCGCGACTCTCCCGGAGGGAAAGCGTTGCGGTGAGGCTGAACACTGAGCCTGGGGCTCCTTGAGGTTATTGCGACCATTGGGCTGCCCTCAGTTGTTTATCACTAGCACGGAGCATGGTGCTTCCGCACTTGCACGGGCATAGCAGCTCCTCGACCGTGTCGACTGCCAGCGGGAAGCATGGTACTTCCACTAGTGAATGGATGGGGCCTCCCTCTGAGTGGAACCCCCGGGGCATGTACAACCCTGCCTGACACGTGGCTTGCACGACAGGGCTGGAGGAGGTGTGTCTGGGCACTCGTGAGCCAGTGCGGGACTCACAAGGCCCTACCTCAAGGCGGGTTGCGCCTGAATTTGATTCGAAACACTTGTGTCGGCCCTGCGAGATGGTTAGGCAGCCTGCGTCGAGTGAATCTCCTGAGGTTATCACATGAGAAGGCCAAACACCAACGACCCCAGGAGGTGACGTTAATGGGGCCGACCTGCCAGACAGAGCTTAGTTGTTGGGTTTATCGATGCTACATGGACGGACCCAAGCACAAACGTTGTGCCCAGTCTTCTCATGCGAAAGTCCTGAAGAAAGACAACCGGCCCGCGGTTCTCGTGGTGATGAGGCACCGGATCACGCGCCCTGGCTCGTCCGCCCGCGATTAGCTCGTGCGAGAGCAAGGCACCAAGGACCATGGGAGCTGGCTCATGAGCCAGAGCTCAGCCTCTTGTGTTTAGCAACGCTACATGGACAGACCCGAGCACAGACTCCATGCCCGCCCTTAATTATGAGGCGGTCGTGGGTGCGTTTGCAAGGGCGTACGACGTTCGTGGCAACTAAGTGCGGGACAAGTAGATGATAATCATAAAGTAACTCATGGAAAGAGGTAAGCCAGCTCTAATAGATGCGGAAAACGATACATGCCACAGGGACAGACCCATGCGGCCTGGGGATGATGCATCCCGAGTTGTGCCCCCAACTGAACGACTAGAAGATGCAAGAAAGATACATATCGCAGGGATAGACCCAAGCGACCTGGGGATAAAGTAGCCCGAGGGGCGCCCCCAACTGGATAAACAAGAAAATGTCACCTGGCACTGTTGCTGAAGAGATGTTGAAGCAGCTGAAGACGCGTGCTGAAGGAGTCACTCCTCATGAGACATCTAGGCCCGGATCCTCAGGAGGCTCTGGAGACCCGGTAAGCTTGTGAAGGAACGTCGCCATCTCAGTCAAGACCGCCTGGTGCCTGGCCTCCTGAGCCGCCAGGGCGCTCTGCATGTGTCGCTGGAATGTAACAGCCGTGTTCGGCAAGCCAAAAGGCATGCGAAGGTAGCTGTGAGGGGGACCCTCGCACCGGCCAGCGCGCGATGCCAGAAGCGCTCCTGAGAGGTGGCTCTGTTGAGCCCAGGGATGTTGACACAGGTGCGCAGCTCGCTGTCCTCGCCAAGACAAGGAGCCACACCGAGTGGTGGGTGGCAATCGCCACGCATGGCTCTCGCCTCTTGAAGCTCCTCGGTTGCTTTGGGGATGAACTCCTGAGCGCCTGGCGTCTTGTGCCTTGTGCCTTCCTGGTGGAGACGCGCACTGAAGCACGCCTCCATGTTGTGCTTGAGCGCCTCCCTTGTGACGTTGGCTAGGTCAGAGGCCCTCCAGAGGCGAGCCCCCGAGCCTAGCCCGAGAGGGGCACCGGACGCGCCTTCCTATGCGAGATACGGAGGTGCCCCATCCGTGGGCACATATCCTGAGGTGGTGCCGCTAGACACATTGCTCGCCTGAGGCTCTTGGCGGAGCAGCTGCTTCTTCTTCTTCGGGACAACCTCAGGAGGGTAGATGACGCCTTCATCGTCTGGATTCTCGAGTGCCGCAGCCTGGTATGCGCGCTCAAGAGAGCACACCATGTCCTTCTCCTCACAGGTGACCGAGATGACGGTGCGGCTTCCTGGCATCTTGAGGACATTGTAACCGTGATGAGTCACTACCATGAACTTGGCCAGGGCCGAATACCCAAGGATGGTGTTGTAAGGAAGATGGATATGGGCGACGTCGAAGTCGATGAGCTCTATGCAGTAGTTGTTGCGGGTGTCGAAGGTGACAGGGAGGCAGATCTGCCCTATCGGGGTGGTGGAGCCATCGGTGACTCCTGAGAAGGGCTTGGTGGGCCGCAGCTGGTCGTAGGGCACCTGGAGTTGGTCGAAGGTCTCAATGGACATAACATTGCGCCCTGCACCGCCATCGATGAGGGTCTTGGTGACGATGATGTTGCTGATGACGGGTGTGCAAAGCATCGGGAGGGCGTCGGCAGTTGCCGCGCACTTGAGCTGGTCGGATGAGCTGAAGGTGATGGTGCACTTGGACCACCTGAGCGGGCGTGTGGCCTCGAGCTTGGGGAAGGCCACGTTTACCTCATGGGGCAAACTACTTGAAGATGCAATGAGAGGCAGGGGTCTGAGCGCCACCCAGGATGCAGGCGATGGCACGAGGCCCCTGGAAGCCCCCAGCCCCTCGTCCTGGTGGTGGTCGTCGTTCCTTCTTGGCGGTGGTGGCAGCGGAGGGAGGCCAGCATTGCCCTGAGGACGGTCTTCACTAGGTTGATCTCTCCATGGGCCCTTGCGAGGCGGGCCCTGCCAGCGATCCTCACGAGGCTGGTCGCGCCACTCCTGGCGGGGGCCACGGTCGTCCCAGCGTCCTCCACTTCGGCCGCCTCCGCGGCCATATCCTCGATCATTGTGCTCAGGGCCACGACCGAGGCGCCCGTCGCGGATGGCCCTAAGCTGCTGAAAGTCGTTGGTGTTGTGGCTGTGCACATTGTGGAAGACGCAGAACGGGAGGCCGCCCTTGGATGACTCCGAGTGATCGCAGCCGCGCTTCATCTCTGGTTCGGCCGCGAGCATGGCTTCCCCCCTGCGCTTCACGTCCTTGGCCTTGGCCTTCTCATCCTCCGAATCAACTTCAGGGAGCTCGAGGAGGGAGAGGCATCCTTCCTCAACTCTTGCGCACTTGGTCGCCATGTTGAACATCTCCAGGGCCATGCACAGGTCCTCGTGTATGGCGAGCTCCTCCTTCATCTTGACGTTGCGGATGCCATTAGTGAACGCGGAGATGATGGCCTCATCCGAAACCTTGGGATCTTGAGACGAACGTTGTTGTAGCACTGGATGTACTTCTACAGAGTCTCTCCTGGCCGCTTCTTGATGCGTCGTAGCTCACCAGCAGCTGGCGGGCGTTCGCGGGTGCCCTGGAAGTTGGCGACGAAACTCTCGCGCGTCTCGCCCTAGGAGGAGATCGATCCTATAGGCAGGTTGAGGATCCACGAGCGTGCATTGTCCTTGTGGGCCATGGGAAACTAGTTCGCCATAACCTTCTCATCACCGTTGGCCGCCTCGATGCTCAGATCATAGAGCTACAGGAACTTAGCAGGGGCGGGGGTGCCGTCGTAGCGTGGAGGCGGGTCGGGCTTGAACTTCCTCGGCTAGACGATGCTACGCAGCTCCAGAGTGAAGGCGCGGTAGCCCGCTGTGGTCACGGGGGCCCGTTGTAGAGGTGGAGCTTGATCTTGGCGCTCGTGCGCCACCGCCACAGGTGGCGCGCGGTCTTGATGCGGCGGGGCTGGAAGCACACACGCCTCTCCATGCGGCCGCTGGACCACCTGCCAGCTTTCTTCTTCACGCGCCGGCGCCCTGCGCGGCGGGTCGCACCGCAGGACTTCGCGCCTTGGCTCAATGATGGCATCTTAACGGGGAGGTGGAGAAGGTGCCTCGTGGGCCACGTCACCCGCGGCAGGTGGCGAGCGAGGCAGGGAGAGAGATGGTGCAGGAGAGCCCCCGGCGGCGCTGACGAGCTCGTCCATGCGGTCCAGCCGGTCCTCGTAGAGGTCGTCGATGGGGTGGTAGCGCAGGAGCTCATGCGCCATGAGCAGCGCCGGCTGCGCGTCCGCCGGGCTGCGACGAGCATGGGACGATGAACTGGCCGGAGTCAGCGACGGGGTGGCAATGTGCCCATCATGCCGCACGAAGGGGTGCAGAGACGAAGCTTGCTACTCGTGCCCTGCCGGGACAGTGGCGGCTTTGGCGGCAGGCGACAGAGAGCAACAAGGAGGCCCGCCGGCAGGTGCCGTCTGGCGACGCAAGCGGCGAGGGCGGCCCGATGCTCGGCACGGGCTTGACGGGCGTCAGCCACGTAAGCGGTGGAGTGGTGGCGAGTCGACCGGCGGAAGAGAGGCTCCGATGCACCCCTATCTGGCGCACCAAATGTAGGATTTCGGGTTCCGTAGACTCTTGAGAGGTTCAAACTCTGGGGTGTGTGCGAAGAACTCGTCCTCCCCGGTCTACCTACTCGCTAATCTCACGGCCTAGCTTGACGAACCGAATGGACAAGGGACACAGCAGTTACCCAGGTGCGGGCCACCCTGCGGTGTAAAACCCTACTCCTGCTTTGTGGTGGATTGGCCTCGAGGGGCTGAGGAAGAACTAGTATAGTGGAGAACAACCTCAGGAGGAGGTGTGTTCTTGAGCAGGTGGGAGTGGAAGATCTCCGGGATTCAGATCCCTCTCTATGGTGGTGGCTAAGCCCTATTTATAGTGGCCTGGGCCCTCTTCCCAAATGTAAGGCAGGAAGGGATCCGACAATGGCCAAATTCGAAGGGAGACAACTAGTACATGATATCTTGACGAAAATAGTCTTCGCCTGCAAATGCCTCTGGTCGTGACGCCATGGTGAGCTCGGCAATGACCTCCATCCTGCCGTCCTGACGGTCCTGGTCTTGTTGCACCGGAATGGAAACCTTTGCTTGATTCCTCGGGACTCCCCGCCTGTGCTTGACTCCTTAGCACCAAAGAGGAAACTACTACACTGCGCCCGCTGGTGCCCGCCTGGCCTTGGTTGTCATGGCTCACATCATCTGAACCTCGCGAGGTGAGCCTTGCATAGATATATCCGCTCCTTGTGAGCCAGCCTGGGGAGCCCGCACCATGGGGAGGTCTTGGTGTCGCCCGCGTCGCGAGGCTTGGCCCCTCGCGATGGTCTTGAGTTGTCGATGTTGAAGCTGGGCCATACGAGGCCGTTGATGCAGCCACACCGTCGGTCACATGCAGGTAAGTCCGGGTACCCCCGTTCCCAGAACACCGACAATTTTCATCCTTTCCCAAGATTGTGCAACATGCTCATGTTCAAGTTGCTTGAAATTCATGATCTGGGTTCTAAGGGAAATATTTTTTGCGGGCGGAAAATACTTAGTGATAAAAGCATCTTTGCACTTATTCCAAGAATCGATACTATTGCGAGGCAAAGAAGAAAACCAATTTTTTGCAGAATCACGCAAAGAAAACAGCAATAATTTCATCTTCACAACATCATTTTCCACATCCTTTTTCTTTTGCATATCGCATAATTCTACGAATGTGTTAAGATGGGACGCGACATCCTCATTAGGAGTACCAGAAAATTGATCTTTCATAACAAGATTCAGCAAAGCAGTATTAATATGACAAAATTCCGCACTAGTGGCGGGAGCAGCCGGAAAATCATTGTTGTTGGTATTTGAGAAATCACACAATTTGGTGTTCTCTTGAGTCATTGTGATTACGCAACAAGATTGCACTCAAAAATAGATCCGGCAAGAAAAACAGCAAACTAAAAAAGGGCGAATAAAACAACAAATTTTTGTGAAGTGGGAGAGAGGAAAACAAGAGGCAAATGGCAAATAATGTAAATTGCGAGAAGATGAGATTTGTGATTAGGAACCTGGTAGATGTTGATGATCCTCCCCAGCAATGGCGCAAGAAATTCCTTTTGAGGTCTGCTAGAACTACGTCGGTATTTCCCCAAAGAGGAGGGGATGATGCAGCATAGTGACGGTAGGTATTTCCCTCAGTGATGACACCAAGGTTATCGAGCTAGTAGGAGAACCAAGAAACACTACATAAACAGCACCTGCACACAAATAACAAATACTCGCAACCCGACGTGTAAAAGGGGTTGTCAATCCCTTTCGGGTAACGACGCCAGAAATTGGCAAACGGACGTGAGAGAGTTGTAAATATTGATAGACCGAACGCCAAATAAAATAAAGTGCAACAAGGTATTTTTGTATTTTTGGTTTAATAGATCTAAAAATAAAAGCAAAGGAAAATAGATCGCAAAGGCAAATATATTAAAGAAGAGACCCCGGGGCCGTAGGTTTCACTAGTGGTTTCTCTCGAGAAAAATTGCAAACGGTGGGTAAGCAAATTACTATTGGGCAATTGATAGAACTTCAAATAATCATGAAGATATCCAGGCAATGATCATTATATAGGCTTCACGTCCAAGATTAGTAGACCAAGTCTTGCTTGCATCTACTACCATTACTCCACACATCGACCGCTATCCCGCATGCATCTAGTGTATTAAGTTCATGGAGAAACAGAGTAATGCAATAAGAACGATGACATGATGTAGACAGGATCTATTTATGTAGAAATAGACCCCATCTTTTTATCCTTAATGGCAACGATACATACGTGTCGGTTCCCCTTCTGTCACCGGGATCAATCACCATAAGATCGAACCCATCAAAAAGCACCTCTTCCCATTGCAAGATAAATAGATCAAGTTGGCCAAACAAAATCCAAATACCGGAGAAGAAATACGAGGCTATAAGCAATCATGCATATAAGAGATCAAAGAAGACTCAAATAACTTTCATGTATAAAAAGATAGATTTGATCAGAAACTCAAAGTTCATTTGATCCCAACAAACGCAATGCAAAAAGAGTTACATCCTATGGATCTCCAAGAGACCATTGTATTGAGAATAAAACGAGAGAGAGGAAGCCATCTAGCAACTAACTACGGACACGAAGGTCTACAAAAGACTACTCACGCATCATCGGAGAGGCACCAATGGAAGTGGTGAACCCCTCCGTGATGGTGTCTAGATTGGACCTGGTGGTTCTGGACTCTGCGACCACTGGACTTGATTTTCGTCGACTCCCCTAGGGTTTCTGGAATATTGGGGTATTTATAGAGCAAAGAGTCGGTTCAAGGGGCACCCGAGGTGGGCACAACCCACCAGGGCGCGCTTGGGCCTCCAGGCGCGCCCTGGTGGGTTGTGCTCCCCTCGGAGCACCCCCCAAGCGCTTCTCCGATCCACTGGATGTCTTCTGGTCCAAAAAAATCCAGAAAAAGTTTCGCTGCGTTTGGGCTCCGTTTGGTATTGATTTCCTGTGATGTAAAAAACATGCAGAAAATAGCAACTGGCACTTGGCACTATGTCAATAGGTTAGTACCAAAAAAATGATATAAAATCACTATGAAATGATTATAAAACATCCAAGAATGATAATATAACAACATGGAACATTAAAAAAAATTATAGATACGTTGGAGATGTATCAACCCACAAAATAATTTCCCTCATAGCTGGCCTTCCAATATTGAACCATGCCTTTGGCTTCGTCCAGTTCTTCTTTCCTTTCTTTTCTTTCATGTTTTGTAACGGTCTATGGCATAGCGCCTCTTGATCGACTCTAGCCTTAGTATTATCCTTTGACTTCCCCTCTATGGCGAACAATGTACCAAAAAGTGCCTCGACAATATTCTTTTCAGTGTGCATCATGTTGATGTTGTGTGGGCAAAGGAGGTCTTTGAAGTAAGGCAGATCCCACAAGCATGTCTTGTGAGTCCACGCGTGTTTTGAATTATACCCCTTGAAATACCCTGGACGCTCTGGATTTGGCTCGAGAGTGTTTAACTGATCCAGGGTCTCTTGGCCTGTCAACGGAGGTGGTGCAGAGTTTTTGACAAATCTACCTTTCATGAAGTTCTTCTTGTCTTTCCTGAACTTATGACGAGGATCTAGGAATTGTCTATGCAAGTCGAAGCAAGAAGACTTGCAACCCGCCTGCAGCCAACAAAACTCAAGAGCTGCCTTGCATGTGGGCCACGAGAACCTTCCATGCACACACCAGCCAACGAATAGCGCATACGACGACAAGTCATGCGTCGAATACATGTACCAGACATGCATTATGAAGTTCTGTTTGCTAAAGGTGTCGCATGTCTTGAACCCATTATCCGTCCTTAAGCGGCTGCATGTGCACATTCATGTTCTTCCCCGGATAGTTGGGCCCTAGAATTATCAATGTCAGGAAAATGTTCTTTCTTTGCATAATCTGTCCCCGGGGGGGGATTGAGTGGAATGACAAATAAACACATTGAGCCCATCCGTGCTGACGGCGACTTGAGGATGCCTTGGATCTGCCGCTTTTGGCGCATGGAATGCATCGAAGCGCTTCCATGCTTCACCATCCGATGTGTGTACTATCATCAGATTCCCATCTGCATCTAGTTCAGTTCTTTTGCCCATTTTGTGCCATGTCATCTGTCTGACCGTCTCTTTGACCGTGAAAAGACGTTGAAGTCTTGGTACAATTGGCATATACCGAAGAAAATTAACGGGATTTTGGTCTCCATTTTCTCACCCATACCGTTGTCTACCGCAACATACCTGGAAGACTTGCAAATGGGACAATAGTTCAAGTCTGCGTACTCAAGCCTAAATAAGGCACATCCTTTCTCATAGGCATGTATCTTCTCATAGGGCATCTTAAGAGCATGGAGGATTTTGTCTGACTGGTACAGGTTTGCATGGAGTACATGGCCTTTGGGTAGAAAGCATCCAAACACTGTCATAATCGCGTCGTAGCATTCTCTGCCCAAGTTGAATTGAGCCTTCATAGCCATTATTTGTGAGATGGCATCCAGCTGACAAAGCTTAGTGTCGGAGTAATGGGCCATGGGTAGGCTAACCCGACGCCCATAACCTTTCGAGACATTGGGGCTAACCGCGCCCCTCAGGATGCCAAGGTAAAGAGCCGCCTTCTGGGAGCCGGCTGGAGAAATAGCCGGCTGCCCGTAGACGGCCGAGTCCAGAAGCGAGGTCAAGACAAGCCGACTCCTGCCAGGCGGCTTCCAGAGAAGCCGGCTCCGAGGAGTCGGCCCGCGGCCCCTTCGAAGCCCGTACCCACATCAAGGGGGACGGGACAGGGGATGGCTACAGTGCAGCCCATCCCCTCCCCTTCCTAAGGGTTGGCGCGGCCACAGTGCGTTGTACCAATGAGGAGCCCTGCCTGGCGCGGCACTGTTGCTATGCCAGCCGTGACATCATTACGGGCAGGCGAAGTCCTACTCCCACGACAGCCTGTCTGTACGGCCCAAGGACGACGGGCGCCACCAGTCAGCGAGAGTCCAGAAGACGGCAAAGAGGCCTACCAATCAGACCCGATGGGAGTTGGCCCCTAGGAGTCGGCCTGCTCATCCCACGGGCCCCACGTGCCATTAACCAGACAAGACGAGGAGTGGCTACAGTAATCGCCCGCCATGACGGCGGTGCTGTAGCCATGATCCTTCGACCAAGCATGCGTCATTAGAAGCGCGGCTACAGTGATCAGGAGCCGGCAAGACCCCCAAGCGGCGGGTACGGCCTGTCGGCTCTGTACCAGACCAGTCGGCGGGGCCCCCCAATCGGCGGGCCCCAGTAGTCGGTGGAGAAGTCGGCGGCCGAAGAGACTGACGGCTGGGCCTACGCCCAGTCATATTACCCTTGTACCCCTGGGGTAGGCCTATATAAACCCCCCATGGCACCCATGCAAAGGATTCGGACCCATTAGAACTAGACCAGAGATATAGGAAGGTGAAAGCTAGCCTTGCCTTCTCCTACCTCCAGCTTACAGCAAGAGGAGCACCCTTGTACTCACTTTGCCTTAGTGATCATGCGGAGACCCCGCAGAGCAGGACTAGGGGTATTATCTCCTAGGAGAGCCCCGAACCTAGGTAAAGTACGCCAGCGTTCGTGTATATGCCTAATCCCGCTTCCGGGCACCGGCGGCGTTTTACTCGCTCCCACCATGATAAGCCATCCTTTGGCATATGTCGCACCCAACCCCCAACATTTGGCGCCCACCATGGGGCGAGGTGCACCGTCGTCCGGAGACCTGTTCTGGACGGAAACCCTTTTTCTCCCTGGCGAGCGCAGCCAGCCCGGCACGCCAGACGGAGTCTGCGCCGACGCGCTGCTTGGCACGAAGATCACCTGCGCGGCTAGTTGCCTCACCGATCTTGTCGGCGAGGTTCGCCTCTCCGATGAGCCCGCATCCGAGGCGGGCACAGGCGGCCCCGAGAGCCTCCTTGCGGGCCTCCTCTACCAACTCCACGTCGCCAGCGAGCCTGCAGTGGACTTGGAGTCCGTCGGCTCCACCGACCTGATGCTGGTCGACTCCGACACCGCGTCGCTCGATGTGTTCCCCACCAACATGGTGGTCTATGACGAGCTGCTCCCTGGCGCGGAGAGCAGCAGAAGAACCATCACGGAGGTACTTGTCATCGGTCACGGCGAGCACTCCGATGGAGGTGCTCGCGACCCGCTTGATGCGACACTACAAGGCCTGACCATGCCCATTCCCGAAGACGCCGACGCCAAGACGCTGGAGGCGCGCCGCCTTCAGCTTGTCGAAGGCGCCAAGAAGATGGCGAGCATGAGACGCCTGTCAGAGGCCTATCAGCGCGAGATGGACCGTGCTGTGGGCAGCACGCCGGCTTCCGCCAGGCCCAGCCGCCTTGGCGTAGTCCAGCAGCGCGGCGTGGCCATCACCAACCTGTTCGGGGCAGATCGCCCCGTCTACGCCACGCCGGCGGAAAACATCCGAGCTACCCAAGCGGCAGCAGACAAGCTGGACAAGTTCGAGGGCGAGGAGCGTCGCCTGATGGCGGAGCGCGTTCAGCGGCTCCTCGACGCAGCTGCTGAGTAGAACGAGGCCGGCTGCCACACCGATGCACTGCATCGGCAGAATGACGACCTGCATCCCCGCCAAGACCAAGGCGCGACATCTCGGACGGCGACTGGTGGCGTCCATGGAAGGAAAGACAAGGAGCCGGCTGGTAGCCACAGTCGGACTCGTATCACCATAGAGCGCGACCAAGACGGCCGCCCAAGAGCAGTGGAATGATGGGACGACTATCCGCCTCCTGCCCCTCGCAGGCAAAGGCGAGTCTCCCCGCCGCCTGTTGACCACCCGACACTCGGGGACCGCCTTGGCCGCCGAGAGGGAGTCGGAGTGAATGATGCCCATCACCGGATCGACCGTCTCCACCGATCCCTGGCGCTTGAAGAAGAAGATGAGTTGGGTACGCCGTGTTTCGGCCCCCGCATTCGAGACGAGCCTTTCCCCAGTGGGTTCACACTCCCAAGAGACACGCCCAAATAAACCGGCTCTGTGAAGCCGGAAGATTGGCTGGTTGACTACTCCACAGCCGTCAGCATAGCAAACGGCAACAAGCGTGTTGCCGTGAAGTATGTTCCGCTCATGCTCCAGGGCATGGCCCAGACTTGGCTGAACAGCTTGAAGCCCCGTAGCATCAACAGTTGGGTCGACTTCACCGATGCCTTCGTCCGCAACTTCACCATCACGTACAAGCGGCCTCCCAAACCTCGCCAGCTTTCCTTGTGCGTGCAAAGCCCCAACGAGACAACTCGCGACTACCTCACGCGCTGGGCTGAGCTCCGTAACTCCTGCGAGGGCGTGCACGAGGTGCAGGCCATCGAATACTTCACCGCCGGGTGCCGAGAGGGCACCCTCCTCAAGCACAAGATCCTTTGCGACGAGCCAGAGACCCTCGACGAGCTGGTGATCATAGCAGACAAATATGCCACGGCCGACTCCTCCATGAAGGCGGAGATCCAAGTTAGTGCGACTGGCAAGGTGGATCCTCAGGCTCCTCAAACCCCGGTTGGAGACGCCAGTCGGCGTCAGCAACAGAACGACCACAAGCGTAATGCCACGCAGCAATCTTCCACCAGCTGGTAGGTGGCAACAGTCAAAGACCAGTAGCCGGAAGGGCCGCCTCCGCCCAAACTACAGAAGGGCGGCAAGCCCAACTGGTTGCCGGCTTTCTCATATGAGCAGACTTTAGATGCTCCCTGCAAATTCCATAGTGGTGCGAAGCCGTCCAACCACACCACTCGGAAGTGCCATTGGCTCACCAGGATCATCAAGGGAGACGGCCTCATGCCTCCCCCGCCTGCTGGGCAGCCGCCTCCTCCCCTGCCCCAGCAGCCGACGGTCAGACCAGTCGGCGCAATACAAGACGAATACACAGAAGAGAATGGAGCCTATGTCATCTTCACCAGTGTGGCTGATCATCTATGCAGCTGGCGGCTACAGCAACAAGAAGTAAATGCGGTAGCATCAGAGACTCCAGAGTTCATG
Organism: Triticum urartu; assembly: GCF_003073215.2. NCBI lineage: Eukaryota > Viridiplantae > Streptophyta > Magnoliopsida > Poales > Poaceae > Triticum > Triticum urartu. The sequence continues at coordinate 391,696,716 of NC_053022.1, read as the reverse complement.
CATTGGTCTGAAAAGCCCATCAGCTGGAGCGGAGCTGACCACCCAGAGGTGATGCCTAAGCCCGGCTCCTATGCCCTGATTTTGGATGCCACCTTTGCCATGGACAAGCGAGTAGCTCGCTTTTTCCTGAGTCCTGATAGACGGCGGCAGCAGCATTAACATCCTATACAATGATACCATGGAGAAATTAGGAATCAGACAGAGGCAGCTTCAGCCTAGTCGGACAGTATTCCATGGCATAGTTCCTGGCCTTTCCTGCTCACCAATTGGCAATATCTGATAGACGTCCTCTTTGGAGACAAAGATCATTTCCGCCGAGAGTCAGTATGGTTTGAAGTGGTGGACCTTGAGATCCCATACCATGCGTTACTTGGCCGGCCTGCCCTGGCCAAGTTCATGGCTGTCCCCCACTATGCCTACCTCAAGATGAAGATTCCGAGTTCCAAGGGGATTCTGACCATAGCTGGCGACTACAAGAAGTCGTCCGCCTGCGCAGCAGAGAGCAGTCGATTGGCCGAGTCCCTCGTGATCGCAGCTGAGAAGCGGCTCCTTGACCAGGTTGTGGCGATGGCAAGCAAGCAGCCAGAGATGTCGCCCGATCCCAAGGAGTCAGAAGCTGAGGGCTCATTCAAGCTGACCAAAGAAACAAAGAAGATACCTGTCGGTGTCAAAACCGGCGGATCTCGAGTAGTGGGTTCCGAACTGTGCATCTAGGCGGATGGTAACAGGAGACGGGGGACATGATGTTTTTACCCAGGTTCGGGCCCTCTCGATGGAGGTAAAACCCTACTCCTGCTTGATTGATCTTGATGATATGAGTATTACAAGAGTTGATCTACCATGAGATCAAAGAGGCCAAACCCTAGAAGCTAGCCTATGGTAAGATTGTGTGTTGTTGGTCCTATGGAATAAACCCTCCGGTTTATATAGACAGCGGAGGGGGCTAGGGTTACACAGAGTCGGTTACAAGGAAGAAGATCTACATATCCGTATTGCCAAGCTTGCCTTTCACGCCAAGGAGAGTCCCATCCGGACACGGGATGAAGTCTTCAATCTTGTATCTTCATAGTCCAATAGTCCGGCCAAAGGATATAGTCTGGCTGTCCGGATAAACCCTAATCCAGGACTCCCTCAGTAGCCCTTGAACCAGGCTTCAATGACGATGACTTTGGTGCGCAGATTGTCTTCGGCATTGCAAGGCGGGTTCCTCCTCCGAATACTTCGTAGAAGATTTTGAACACGAGGATCGTGTCCGGCTCTGCAAAACGAGTTCCACATACCACCCGTAACACCCTCGATGCGACTATAGCTCCCACGTGTCGAGGCACGACTTAGAGACATAATCGCATTGAAGGCATATGTCGCAAGTTAGGCAATCTTCACAACATCCCATGTAATATGACAATAAAAGGGAGAATATAGTTGGCTTACCCTCGCCACGTCTATCAAGTACATAAATAACATTACATCATCCAAAACACTCATGGCCCGACTACGGCGCCAAAATAAAAGAGAACCCAACATGCGACACGGTCCCAATCACCCCCAACTGGGCACCACTACTGATCGTCGGGAAAAGAAACATAGTATCGTTGAGAGTCTTCGTCGAACTCCCACTTGAGCTCGTACGCGTCTCCTGGAGCGGAATCATCAGGCCCTGCATCTGGTGTAATAGTAATCTATGAGCCACAGGGACTCAGCAATCTCGCACCCTCGCGATCAAGAAAATTCAAGCTTATAGGTATGGCAAGGTAAAAATATGAGTGGAGCTGCAGCAAGCGACTAGCAATTATGGTGGCTAACTTATTCGCAAAGGAGAGCGAGAAGAGGAGGCAAAGCGCGAGCGAGAAACTAGAGAGCAACCTGCGCAAACATTACTCCAACACCGTGTCCACTTCCCGGACTCCGCCGAGAAGAGGCCATCACGGTTACACACTCAGTTGATTCATTTTAATTAAATTAAGGTTCAAGTTATCTACAACCGGACATTAACAAATTCCCATCTGCCCATAACCGCGGGCACGGCTTTCGAAAGTTCAATCCCTGCAGGGGAGTCCCAACTTAGCCCATGACAAGCTCTCACGGTCAACGAAGGAATAGACCTCCTCCCAAGACGTTCCGATCAGACTCGGTATCTCGGTAACTCAAGACACTTCGACAGGTTAAAACAAGACCAGCAACACCGCCCGAATGTGCCGACAAATCCCGATAGGAGATGCACATATCTCTTTCTCAGGGCACACTCAGATGAGCCAGACGTCGGGTAGGCCAGCCCAGAGTTGCCCCTGGTAGCCCCGGACATCGCTCAGTTGGACCAACACTCAGAGGAGCACTGGCCCGGGGGGGGGGGGGGGTAAATAAAGATGACCCTTGAGTCTGCAGAACCCAAGGGAAAGAAAAGGCTAGGTGGCGAATGGTAAGACCAAGGTTGGGCATTGCTGGAAAAGCTTTAATCAAGGCGAAATATCAAGGGGTTCCCATTAATAACCCAACCGCGTAAGGAACGCAAAAATCCGGGAACATAACACCGATATGACGGGAACTAGGGCGGCAAGAATGGAACAAAACACTAGGCGAGAGGCCGAGCCTTCCACCCTTTACCAAGTATATAGATGCATTAAGATAACATGGCAATTTAATGATATCCCAACAAGTAAATAAAAGATGTTCCAATAAGGAACGGCCTCCAATCTTCACCTGCAACTAGCAACGCTATAAGTGGGGCTGAGCAAAGCGGTAACATAGCCAATCAACGGTTTGCTAGGACAATGGTGGGTTAGAGGTTTGACATGGCAATTTAGGAGGCTGGCAAGCAAGTGGTAGGCATCGTAGCAATGGCATAGCAAAAGAGCGAGCAAACTAGCATAGCAAAGATAGTAGTGATTTCGAGGGATGATCATCTTGCCTGCACAGTTGTCAGAGTTGACTGGATCCTCAAAAGCAAACTCAACGGGCTCCTCGTTAGCGAACTCATCTCCCGGCTCTACCCAAACAAGACAAACAAGCAACAAGGATACAATCAACCACGTGCAAGACCAAGCAATATGATGAAATGATGATATGCTATGCGGGATGCGATGCGGGATGCAAAATGCAAGATATGACAGGAAATGCATGAACCTGGCCTCAAATTGGAAATCCAAGGGTGCCACTGGAAAGATGAGATGAAATCGCTTGAAAACGATATAAGGAACGCCGGAAACGGAGTTACGGTTTGGAAATGGCAAGCGATTCAAATATGACACCGGTGTGCGATTTACAACAAGTAGGCATCTAAATGCAATGAAATGAACATGCTACAGCACCCAAACATAACAACAAAATACATGGCAGGGATGCATACAAGATGCTTAACAAAAGTCTAGCACTGAGCTACGGCCAATTCATCCATTAGGAGGTTCAAACAAGCATGGAAAAAACGCAAATGGTAAAACAGATCTCAGACTTGGTGATATTAACACTTGTCTGGAATTTCAGATCATATAGCCCTCTTCGTAGCAACGAAACAACATGCTACAGGACCTGAACATGACAAATAAAGACATGGCATGGAGCTACTCAACAATCTTAACAAAAGTCCCTTAGTGACCTTGAGCCAAAAGGGATAACAAAATATACTAACAAGCACACGAACATAGCAAAAACATAATCAGTTTTCAGACTTTGTGAAAACTGGGACATGCTGAAATATAACTCACGAAGGCGTGTTTACGAGCTCGATGCACTCACCACGGTGCAAGTCATGGCAAGACAAGCATACATCCCTTAAGAAGTCACAAAATAAAAGCTAGACATGGCAGGAACAATAGCATAGCATGCACAGATCAACTACAACATCACCGGCAAAATCGCAAACAAGTTGTCGATCTGCCCAGATTCACAACGAAGCAAAAGTAGAGCTCGATTGACTCAAGCTAGGGTGCTCCAAAAATGCAAACAAAGATATGGATGGAAAGAGCACTACAATATTAACAAAACTCCCTCACTGATCATCCTCAAAAGAGGCACGGATCACTAGGAAACAACATGAACATATGGCATCATGAACTAAACAATCCCAGGACTTAGTGAAATTACTAAGTCCCTGAAAACAGATTTACCGGGTGCCTCACTTTGCAAGCTTGCACAAGTCACCACACACATCCTAAAAATGCATGGGTTGCACCTCTGGAAAGATAACAAAATCCTTAACAAAACATATGAAGGACTCACAGGCATATCATGCACACAACAACCATGGCAAAAATGACAGAAGTCTAAGATGAACTAGCAGATCTGACAATTAACTCACGAAGCCTCCTTCTAACAGCATTTCGGGCATCAAGATGAACTCAAATGAAAATGATGCAATGGAATGAAATGATGAACTCGTCGAGACGAACATTTTGATATACTATGACCAAATCGGAGCTATGGATGCGGAGATATGGCCGGTCAAAGTATGCACAAAAAATTAGGGGGAGAGGGGAAAAGTCAACCCTAGGGTTTATCAGATCTCAGATCTAAGAGGTTACTGTAGCAGGCACGCGTCCCGAGGATCGACGGTCGACAATGGCCGCGGTGGTGGACGGAGTAGGAGGGACTCGCCGGGGAAGGAGAGGAGAGGCCGGGGCCGGGCGGCGCCGGCCGGTGGAGACGCGGGGCGGCCGCGGTGGCGCGGTGGTGGCGCGTGAAGACGGCGGGGAACGCCGGCGGCTCGGGCGACGGGAGCTCCGGCGGCCGGAGATGGCGGGGCGGCGGCGCCGGCCACCGGGCGCGAGGACGAGGGCGGAGGGGGCGCGGTGCTGGGCGGCGGAGGCTTCGGGCTCGCGGGGCTCGATCCGGGCCTCCCGGGCCGGAGCGGTGGCGAGCGGCGAAAGGCCACGTGGCAGGCGGCGACAGGCGGAGGCGGATCCGGACGTTGTCTGGCGCGGGGCGGACACGTCCGGCGGCGGGGATCCTTTTTTTAGGGTTTCGAGAGGGAGAGAGATCCGAAAACGGGGGGTTCTATTTATAGGCATAAGTGGAGCTAGGAGAGTCCAAATGAGGTGCGGTTCTCGGCCACGCGATTGTGATCGAACGCTCTAGGACATGGAACAGAGTTTGGCGGGTTTTGGGCCAAATTGGAGGGGTGTTGGGCTGCAACACACACGAGGCCTTTTCGGTCCCTCGGTTAACCGTTGGAGTATCAAACGAAATCCAAATGGTACGAAACTTGACAGGCGGTCTACTGGTAGTAAACCAAGGCCACTTGGCAAGTCTCGGTCTAATCCGGAAATGTTTAATCCCCACACATGAAAGAAAGCTAGAATTGACCACCGGAGGAGAACGAAGCGCCGGAATGCAAAACGGACAACGGGGAAAATGCTCGAATGCATGAGATGAACACGTATGCAAATGCAATGCACATGATGACATGATATGAGATGCATGACAATGAAAACAACACACAGAGACAAAGACCCGAACCCGAGAAAATAAAATAACTTAATGCCAGAAACGGCAAGAGTTGGAGTACAAATTGAGAAAGTTACATCCGGGGTGTTACAACACTCCACCACTACGAAAGGATCTCGTCCCGAGATCTAGGACTGAAAGAACGCCGGGTACTCAGAACGGAGGTGATCCTCGCGTTCCCAGGTAGCTTCACGGTCGGAATGGTGTGACCACTTGACTTTGAGAAATTTGATTGACTTGTTGCGAGTCTTGTGTTCAGTCTCTTCAAGAATAGCAACTGGGTGCTCACGATAAGAGAGATCTTCTTGGAGCTCAATGTCCTCGAAGTTGATGCTGCGGTCAGGAGTCTTGAAGCACTTTCGAAGCTGAGAGACATGGAACACGTCATGAACATTTGCAAAGTTTGAAGTAAGCTTGAGTTGCTAGGCGAGGTCGCCTCTCTTGCTGACAATCTTGAAAGGTCCCACGTATCTAGGGGCAAGCTTCCCTTTGATGCCGAAGCGATGAGTACCTTTCATAGGAGAGACACGGAGGTAAACATGATCTCCGATCTCGAAAGCCAAATCACGGTGCTTACTATCATAGTAGCTCTTCTGGCGGGATTGGGCTGCTTTGAGGTTATCACGAATGACTTTGCACATTTCTTCTGCCTCTGTGATTAAGTCATTACCCAAAAGCTGACGTTCACCGGTTTCAGACCAGTTGAGAGGGGTACGACACTTCCTGCCATACAGAATTTCAAATGGGGCCTTGCCCGAACTTGCTTGAAAACTATTGTTGTAGGAGAATTCAGCATAAGGAAGACAATCCTCCCACTTCATGCCGAGGGATATCACACAAGCCCTGAGCATATCTTCAAGAATCTGGTTGACACGCTCGACTTGACTGCTTGTTTGAGGATGGAAAGCTGTGCTGAAGCGGATGTTCATACCCATGGCCTTCTGAAAAGAATCCCAAAACTTCGAGGTAAAAATGCTGCCACGGTCTGAAGAGATCACTTGAGGAATACCGTGCAGAGAGACAATACGGGAGGTATAGAGTTCCGCCAATTGAGCTGCAGTGATCGACTCTTTGATAGGTAGAAAATGAGCCACTTTGGCGAGTTTGTCGATGACAACGAATATAGCATCATTGCCACGCTTGGACTTTGGAAACCCAGTCACGAAGTCCATCTCAATGTGGTCAAACTTCCATTCTGGAATTGCAAGAGGTTGGAGGAGACCTGCTGGCCTTTGGTGTTCTGCCTTCACTCTTCTGTAGACATCACATTCATTCACGAATTGAGTGATCTCGCGCTTCATTCGAGTCCACCAATAAGCTTGCTTAAGGTCCTGATACATCTTCGTGCTCCCAGGGTGGATGGAGAGGAGAGAATTGTGAGCCTCGTTCATGATCACTTTACGGAGGTCACCTTTGGGCACAACAATACGATCCTCGAAGAAGAGAGTGTCCTTGTCATCAAGGCGGTAGCACTTGTACTTGGACTGACTCTTGGCAATCCCAATCTTCACCTTTTTCACCATAGCATCAAGAAGCTGGGCTTGGCGAATCTGGTCTTCTAAGGTAGGAGAGACTTGAAGGTTGGCGAGGAAACCTTGAGGAACAACTTGCAGATTAAGTTTGCGGAAAGCTTCAAAAAGCCCGGGTTGATAAGGCTTAATAATCAGACTGTTGCAGTAAGCCTTTCTGCTCAAAGCGTCAGCAATCACATTGGCCTTGCCTGGAGTATACTCAATACTCGGATTATACTCTTGAATCATTTCGACCAATTGAGTTTGCCTGAGGTTGAGATTAGGCTGAGTGAAGATGTACTTGAGACTCTTGTGATTAGTGAAAATGTCCACTTTTCTTCCCAATAGAAGATGTCTCCAAGTCAAAAGAGCATGCACAACTGCCGCCAACTCGAGATCATGAGTGGGGTAGTTCTTCTCATTAGGCTTCAACTGGCGAGATGTATAAGCAAAAACTTTCTTCTCTTGCATCAAAACTGCGCCAAGACCTTGGAGAGAGGCATCACAAAAGACCTCGTACGGCTTGGATTCATCAGGTGGAGTCAGAACTGGAGCAGTGATCAATTTCTCTTTCAAAGTGTTGAAAGCAATATCACACTCCGGAGACCAAACGTACTTGACGTGCTTCTGAAGAAGATTAGAGAGAGGCTTCGCGATCTTAGAAAAGTTTTCAACGAATCTTCGGCAATAGCTTGCGAGACCGAGAAAACTGCGGAGTTGCTTCACGTTCTGAGGAGGTTCCCAATTCACAATTGCAGACACATTCTCAGGATTCACGGCAATGCCCTTGGCAGAGATGATATGACCAAGATAAAGAACCTCATCAAGCCAAAATTCGCACTTGGAGAACTTGGCGTAGAACTGATGTTCTCTGAGCTTATCAAGAACTAAACGCAAGTGCTTGGCATGATCTTCCTTGTTCTTGGAGAAAACCAGAATGTCGTCGAGATAGACCAAAACGAAGTCATTGGTGTAGGCGTTGAAGATGAAGTTCATCATGTGAGAGAACGTCGGAGGAGCATTGGCGAGGCCAAAAGACATGACAGTGTATTCATATGAACCAAAGCTTGTTCTGAATGCTGTCTTGGGAATATCTTCTTCACGAATGCGAATCTGGTGATAACCCATACGGAGATCAAGCTTGGAGAATACTTGGGCACCTTTGAGTTGTTTGAACAGCTCATTGATGTTGGGAAGTGGGTATTTGTTCTTGATGGTCTTCTTGTTCACTGGACGGTAATCAACACAAAGTCGGTCCGTTCCATCCTTCTTCTTCACAAAAAGAACACCACAACCCCACGGAGAAGAACTAGGCCGGATAAGACCCATTCTTTCTTGCTCATCGAGTTGCTTCTTCAGCTCCTTCAACTCTTCAGGTCCGAGCTTGTACGGACGCTTGCACACAGGTTCCGTGCCAGGCTCAAGATCAATAACGAATTCAACTGGCCGGTGCGGAGGCATTCCTGGAAGCTCTTCTGGAAAGACGTCTTGATATTCGCAAACGACTGGAATTTGAGAGATGGCATCCAATTCACCCTTCTCGTTGAGAGAAAACAGACGAATGGTATCATCCCGAGCGGCAAAGACAATTACGTCCTCAGACGAATGAGTCAATTGAATCTGCCTGGCTGCACAATCAAGCTGAGCCTTGTGCTTAGAAAGCCAATCCATTCCGAGAATAAGATCAATATCTGAGTTACCAAGAACCACCGGAGAAGCCAGAAACTTGTAATCGCCCAATGTGATAGAAAAATCTGGGGCAATAGCGCTTGCAATCATAAATTTACTCGAAGAAACAACAGATAAGTATCTAGGCAAATCTTGCAAAGGCAACTCATGCTTAGAAACAAATGGCCTTGAGATGAAACAATGCGATGCACCCGTGTCAAAAAGAACTTTTGCAAGGATATCATTAACAGGAAGGTTACCCATGATCACATCTGACGAGTCCTCTTCCTGAGCTGCATTCATCAAGTTGACCTTGGCGGACTTGGGGTTATGCTTGACCACCACTGTACTTGCCGATCTGACAGGAGGAGGAGGAGGAAGACGCCTCTGGTTGAGACACTTGTTGTCATAGTGACCCTTCTGTTGGCACTTGTTGCACGTGACCTCTGAAAGCGGACGGTGATACGGAGCACTCGATCTTGGAGGTTGAGACGATGTCTTGTTCTGAAAGCCAGGGTTGGGTGGGTGGAAAGAACCACTGCCACCTTTGCTCTTCTGCTGATACGGCCGACGGAACGGAGGAGGAGGAAGCCAAAAGTTCTGCTTCTTGGCCACTTGAGTAGAGGAAGAAGGAGTAACATCTCTGACTCGCTTCTTGGAAGCATCACACCTCAACTGAGCAGCCTCTTGCTTCAGTGCCATGTTGTAGAACTCATCGTATCTCAAGGGCTCGAAGAGGACAAGAGCTAGCTGAATTTCTTCTCTGAGACCACCCCTGAACTGATATATCATACTCTTCTCATCAGGCACGTCCTTCTTGGCAAAGCGGGCAAGCTTCTGGAACAACTTGTTGTAGTCATAGACAGACAAAGAGCCTTGCTTCAGATTGCGGAATTCCTCACGCTTGCTTTCAACCACGCTCTGCGGAATATGATGAGCTCGGAAATCTCGATGGAAATCATCCCAAGTGATAACACGTCCACCTCTGGAATCCTTGTACTGCTGGAACCATTCTGCAGCTTGATCTTTGAGTTGGAAGGAAGCGAACTTCACAAAGTCCTCAGGCCTGACGTTACTGCACTCAAAATGCTTACACAGATCCACAAGCCAATCGTCAGCATCGTTTGCCTCAACACAATTGCTGAAAGTCTTTAGCCCGTTAGTAAGGAACTGGTTGAGTGTATCAAAGTGACTCTGATTGCTGCCTTGATTCCCATGACTACCTTGATTGCGCTCTTGAAGAATTTGCATGATCAGCTGTGTGTTTGCATTGGTTGCGGCCATCACAGCTTGCCATGCCTCTGGAGGAGGTGGGGGTGGTGGCGGATCAGGATTCGGAGTCGTGCGCGTTGCAGGAGCCATCTTGAAGAGGTTGACCACCATTAGCACATTGATAGATAAAATATTGAAGCTGAATCCAACAGAATGAAAATTGCAACATATAGTCTTCACATCCGAACAAAATGAACGAATGCATTCCTCTTAAAATGGTCACATATCCATAAATTGAGAAGCCACGTAGAATTAAGGTAGAGAAATAAATCAACAAGGTACGGATCAAGAACGAATAATCGGTAAGAAATCCCAATCTCAAACCAATATCCATGGAAGAAGAACTACAATAATTCCCACCTATGAAACTCCCGAACCTTTCCGGTTATGCAATCAGGTGTTGGGGATACAGGGGAAGCATAATATCTCACCCAAACTAGCAAATCCTACATCCAGCTATATCCATCCTTCAACACATAACAAAGAAACCTTCGGAAACCATCTACCTCAACCTTCGAAAAACATCCGTTATACAAGTTATGGCGATACTCCCGAACTCCCGCCCCAGTACTGGGTGGCGTCGAGGTTATCTCACCAACGAACTGCATAAAAGATATTTTCGATGTCGGCGTACTAAACTCAGGTATTCCAGAACTGCAACGGTAAAATTATGATGACAACACCTCAGAGCTCAACTCCCCGGGACACTTCCACTAAACCCCTGACAGGAGGCACCAAGTCAATGTTCTCATCATAAAGCCATCGGAACGATTCCAAGATACCCGCGTGATCCTAAATTTTTTTTAGTGAAATTTGAGAAGAGAAGAGTCAAAACTCTACGTCAGGATGCCTTACCAGAGCGATGAGGATACTGGGATGTAAAAAGAATTCCTAATCTCTCTGATATATAATTCCTAAATGACTCAAAACATTTTTCTAGACACAACTCGGCCGCTAAAAACGATCAAGCAATGGGGCTCCTAAGGTCGGGGAAGGCTCTGATTACCAACTTGTCACACCCTCGATGCGACTATAGCTCCCACGTGTCGAGGCACGACTTAGAGACATAATCGCATTGAAGGCATATGTCGCAAGTTAGGCAATCTTCACAACATCCCATGTAATATGATAATAAAAGCGAGAATATAGTTGGCTTACACTTGCCACGTCAATCAAGTACATAAATAACATTACATCATCCAAAACACTCATGGCCCGACTACGGCGCCAAAATAAAAGAGAACCCAACATGCGACACGGTCCCAATCACCCCCAACTGGGCACCACTACTGATCGTCGGGAAAAGAAACATAGTATCGTTGAGAGTCTTCGTCGAACTCTCACTTGAGCTCGTACACGTCTCCTGGAGCGGAATCATCAGGCCCTGCATCTGGTGTAATAGTAATCTATGAGCCACAGGGACTCAGCAATCTCGCACCCTCGCGATCAAGACAATTCAAGCTTATAGGTATGGCAAGGTAAAAATATGAGTGGAGCTGCAGCAAGCGACTAGCAATTATGGTGGCTAACTTATTCGCAAAGGAGAGCGAGAAGAGGAGGCAAAGCGCGAGCGAGAAACTAGAGAGCAACCTGCGCAAACATTACTCCAACACCGTGTCCACTTCCCGGACTCCGCCGAGAAGAGGCCATCACGGTTACACACTCAGTTGATTCATTTTAATTAAATTAAGGTTCAAGTTATCTACAACCGGACATTAACAAATTCCCATCTGCCCATAACCGCGGGCACGGCTTTCGAAAGTTCAATCCCTGCAGGGGAGTCCCAACTTAGCCCATGACAAGCTCTCACGGTCAACGAAGGAATAGACCTCCTCCCAAGACGTTCCGATCAGACTCGGTATCTCGGTAACTCAAGACACTTCGACAGGTTAAAACAAGACCAGCAACACCGCCCGAATGTGCCGACAAATCCCGATAGGAGCTGCACATATCTCTTTCTCAGGGCACACTCAGATGAGCCAGACGTCGGGTAGGCCAGCCCAGAGTTGCCCCTGGTAGCCCGACATCGCTCAGTTGGACCAACACTCAGAGGAGCACTGGCCCGGGGGGGGTAAAGTAAAGATGACCCTATAGTCTGCAGAACCCAAGGGAAAGAAAAGGGCTAGGTGGCGAATGGTAAGACCAAGGTTGGGCATTGCTGGAAAAGCTTTAATTAAGGCGAAATATCAAGGGGTTCCCATTATAACCCAACCGCGTAAGGAACGCAAAAATCTGGGAACATAACACCGATATGACGGAAACTAGGGCGGCAAGAATGGAACAAAACAAACACTAGGCGAGAGGCCGAGCCTTCCACCCTTTACCAAGTATATAGATGCATTAAGATAACATGGCAATTTAATGATATCCCAACAAGTAAATAAAAGATGTTCCAATAAGGAACGGCCTCCAATCTTCACCTGCAACTAGCAACGCTATAAGTGGGGCTGCGCAAAGCGGTAACATTGCCAATCAACGGTTTGCTAGGACAATGGTGGGTTAGAGGTTTGACATGGCAATTTAGGAGGCTGGCAAGCAAGTGGCAGGCATCGTAGCAATGGCATAGCAAAAGAGCGAGCAAACTAGCATAGCAAAGATAGTAGTGATTTCGAGGGTATGATCAACTTGCCTGCACAGTTGTTAGAGTTGACTGGATCCTCAAAAGCAAACTCAACGGGCTCCTCGTTAGCGAACTCGTCTCCCGGCTCTACCCAAACAAGACAAACAAGCAACAAGGATACAATCAACCACGTGCAAGACCAAGCAATATGATGAAATGATGATATGCTATGCGGGATGCGATGCGGGATGCAAAATGCAAGATATGACAGGAAATGCATGAACCTGGCCTCAACTTGGAAATCCAAGGGTGCCACTGAAAATATGAGATGAAATCGCTTGAAAACGATATAAAGAACGCCGGAAACGGAGTTACGGTTTGGAAATGGCAAGCGATTCAAATATGACACCGGTCTGCGATTTACAGCAAGTAGGCATCTAAATGCAATGAAATGAACATGCTACAGCACCCAAACATGACAACAACATACATGGCAGGGATGCATACAAGATGCTTAACAAAAGTATAGCACTGAGCTATGGCCAATGCCAATTCATCCATTAGGAGGTTCAAACAAGCATGGCAAAAACGCAAATGGTAAAACAGATCTCAGACTTAGTGATATTAACACTTGTCTGGAATTTCAGATCATATAGCCCTCTTCGGAGAAACGAAACGACATGCTACAGGACCTGAACATGACAAAGAAAGACATGGCATGGAGATACTCAACAAGCTTAACAAAAGTCCCTTAGTGACCTTGAGCCAAAAGGGATCACAAAATATACTAACAAGCACACGAACATAGCAAAAACATAATCAGTTTTCAGACTTAGTGAAAACTGGGACATGCTGAAATATAACTCACGAAGGCGTGTTTACGAGCTCGATGCACTCACCACGGTGCAAGTCATGGCAAGACAAGCATACATCCCTTAACAAGGCACAAAATACAAGCTAGACATGGCAGGAACAATGGCATAGCATGCACGGATCGACTACAACATCACCGGCAAAATCGCAAACAAGTTCACGATCTGCCCAGATTCACAACGAAGCAAAAGTAGAGCTCGATTGACTCAAGATAGGGTGCTCCAAAAATGCAAAAAAAGATATGGATGGAAAGAGCACTACAAGATTAACAAAACTCCCTTACTGATCATCCTCAAAAGAGGCACGGATCACTAGGAAACAACATGAACATATGGCATCATGAACTAATCAATCCCAGGACTTAGTGAAATTACTAAGTCCCTGAAAACAGATTTACCGGGTGCCTCACTTTGCAAGCTTGCACAAGTCACCACACACATCCTAAAAGTGCATGGGTTGCACCTCTGGAAAGATAACAAAATCCTTAACAAAACATATGAAGGACTCACAGGCATATCATGCACACAACAACCATGGCAAAAATGACAGAAGTCTAAGATGAACTAGCAGATCTGACAATTAACTCACGAAGCCTCCTTCTAACAGCATTTCGGGCATCAAGATGAACTCAAATGAAAATGATGCAATGGAATGAAATTATGAACTCGTCGAGACGAACATTTTGATATACTATGACCAAATCGGAGCTATGGATGCGGAGATATGGCCGGTCAAAGTATGCACAAAAAATTAGGGGGAGAGGGGAAAAGTCAACCCTAGGGTTTATCAGATCTCAGATCTAAGAGGTTACTGTAGCAGGCACGCGTCCCGAGGTTCGACGGCCGGCAATGGCCGCGGTGGTGGCCGGAGTAGGAGGGACTCGCCGGGGAAGGAGAGGAGAGGCCGGGGCCGGGCGGCGCCGGCCGGTGGAGACGCGGGGCGGCCGCGGTGGCGCGGTGGTGGCACGTGGAGGCGGCGGGGAAAGCCGGCGGCTCGGGCGACCGGAGCTCCGGCGGCCGGAGATGGCGGGGCGGCGGTGCCGGCCACCGGGCGCGAGGACGAGGGCGGAGGTGGCGCGGCGCTGGGCGGCGGAGGCTTCGGGCTCGCGGGGCCCGATCCGGGCCTCCCGGGCCGGAGCGGCGGCGAGCGGCGGAAGGCCATGTGGCAGGCAGAGGCGGATTCGGACATTGTCCGAAGCGGGTCGGACACGTCCGGCGGCGGCGGGGATCCTTTTTTTTAGGGTTTCGAGAGGGAGAGAGATCCGAAAACGGGGGGTTCTATTTATAGGCATAAGTGGAGCTAGGAGAGTCCAAATGAGGTGCGGTTCTCGGCCACGCGATTGTGATCGAACGCTCTAGGACATGGAACAGAGTTTGGCGGGTTTTGGGCCAAATTGGAGGGGTGTTGGGCTGCAACACACACGAGGCCTTTTCGGTCCCTCGGTTAACCGTTGGAGTATCAAACGAAGTCCAAATGGTACGAAACTTGACAGGCGGTCTACCGGTAGTAAACCAAGGCCGCTTGGCAAGTCATGGTCCAATCCGGAAATGTTTAATCCCCACACACGAAAGAAAGCTAGAATTGACCACCGGAGGAGAACGAAGCGCCGGAATGCAAAACGGACAACGGGGAAAATGCTCAAATGCATGAGATGAACACGTATGCAAATGCAATGCACATGATGACATGATATGAGATGCATGACAACGAAAACAACACACAGAGACAAAGACCCGAACCCGAGAAAATAAAATAACTTAACGCCGGAAACGGCAAGAGTTGGAGTAAAAATTGGGAAAGTTACATCCGGGGTGTTACACCACCGTAGAGAGAATAATATTTCCACAAATCTAATCTGCTGACGTCTCCGTAGTGTGACATAACACCACAACTAGGTCTTTATTCCAATCGTTTTTCATAACCCATCTCAGCGTGTTTCGCGAGGCGGTTTCCTTGGCACGTCTTGTCGAAGCAGAGATTGTGTCCCCTTTATCACGGGATTCTCATCAATAAGGACGTGGGTAACCCAACCGTACCTATGGGTAGGACTCCTAGATCTTAGGCAAGTCCCAAATGGCTACAAGGAGGACGCTTGATATTCACCCTCTTTATAAAGGGGACAAGGCCTTTTCCTCTCGATCTTAATCAAATCCACCTCCCGCCTCGAGTTCCAACACCCAAAGCTCAGGTTTAGGCACTCCGTACCTTCAACTATGTCTGGATCCTACCTTCAAGGTCGGTGGATGCCTTCCTCCATCACGAAGGAGGACATCAAGAAGTTGAGAGAGGCCAGATATCTGACCGCCGAAATTTCGCATCGGCTGCCTGCCCGAGGGCAAGTCATCCCTACTCCCGAACCCAATGAGAGCGTCATGTTCGTCTCCCACTTCCGCCGAGGACTAGGCCTCGTTCTGGATCCCTTTGTTAGGGGTCTTATGTTCTATTATGGGCTAGATTTTCACGATCTGGCCCTGGATTCCCTTCTTCACATTTCGTCATTTATTGTCGTATGTGAGGCCTTCCTCTGGATTACCCCTCACTTCGGCCTATGGCTCAAGACCTTCGATGTGAAGCCGAAGATGATCGAGGGGCAGCACGCAGCGTGCGGAGGCGCTTCAATAAGAAAAATCACTGACGCTCCATGGCCTGAGGGTAGCTTCCTAGAGGTGTCCGGATTGTGGCAGCGGGAGTGGTTCTACATCACAGCTCCCCGAAGTGCCAAGTGGGCAGCTGCCCCCACCTTTCGCTCAAGCCCCCCACCACAACTGATGTCATGGATCAGCAGGGGGCTGAGCTGGGGTCCAGCCAAGGACATGCCAATACTGCAAAGCCGCATCTGAGATCTCTTTGAGAGAGATTTCAGTCTGGTTATGGTAGTGCAAGTTATGCTAGTTCGTTGAGTCCAGCCTTGCAAATGCCGCCCCCTCTGCATGTGGGAGTTCAACCCGGAGGGACCGCGAGCGATCCAACACTTCCTCGGCATGACGCCCGAGGAGATGTACAAATCGTTCTTTGAACCACAAATAATGTGTCCAGACATCACTGAGGATGCAGGTCTGAGCTGCAATCGCTCGGATACGCAAGTAAGTAGCCCTACATCCGAACACACTGTCCGTTTATTTATCGCAACGTCGCCCTAAAAAGCCGCTCTTTGACCAAGATTGGATAGCGAAGGCAAAGTTGATCAGGCGTCCGGCCCCCCTCCCTGAGACCTCACCAAATCCCGTGCTAACCAGGATGCTGGAGATCGCGCCTTATCAAGCGCCCTTAGAAGAAGATAAAGGTGGGAACAAGGAAGCTAGCACCTCCGCGAAGGATGTTAGCCAGGGAGGAGGGACTGAAACTCCCTCTCCCAGGGAAGGAAGAGGACCGCCTCCGAGGACCCGGAGACACTGGACTCCAAACGGGGGAAGAAATCTTCGCCGGAGGGTCCTGCCCCGGGGGCTACCCCGGCCGCACTATGCCCTCAAGGGGATCAGCCCTCCACCGAGCTGTAAGTAAAAGGGTACTTAATAATGAAAATACCTCGCATTACTTCTGAGGAAAATAACCAAAGCATTTATCTTGCAGTTCGAATCTTAGCCCTTCTCAGCAAAGATCGTCTTCAGGGGATCGTCTTCCAGAGATGATGGAGAGCGAAACGCGTCCCCCTGCCATACCGCCTCATGAGGCGGGCGACCCCGAGGTGTCGTCGCGGAGGGTTTCTCCTGATCCGGCAAGGCCAGAAGGTAATCCTATGGCCACCCGAAGTCATCAGTATCCGGCTCTTGAAGAGGGCAATCGAAAGAGTCCAGCACCGTCTGGTGTACCATCGGACGTACTGAGGGATCTGCTAGAGCAAGCGGCTATCTCAGAAGAGCACCGCACATTGATGGGTACGGTGATTGAAAGGATTTCGTCCGCTGAAAGTGGGTTGCATGAAGCCTTTATGAGTCTACTGATGGGTTTTGAGGTATGCGAAATGATGTACATTTTTGACAGTACCGCACATTTTTAGATGTGCCTTGTGTAGATAGTAGCCCCTGAGACTCTGGGTGCTGTCGAAGATGACAACGCACAGAGGATCATAGTCCCAGGAATAATCGTGCCGCCTTAATATGCAGGTGGCGGAGGGTCCGGTGGCCAGCCGGATTGATGAGTTTGCTGAGCTAAAGCGGCAGCTTGACATGCAGACGCCGACATTGTACTTGTCAACAAGCGGCTTGACGAGGCACATGGTATGTGATTCCTCCGGTGACACATGGGAAGAGGAGCATGATGCCAGTATCTATAACATGTGTGTGAATGCAGATGAAGCTGCGGCCATGGAGAACCTTCGGGCGGAACTTGCCCGAGCCAAAGAACAAGCCAGGAAAAGCGATGCGGCTGCCCTAAAGGCAATCGAGGAGCTGAAAGCCGAACATGCTACTCACTGCCAAAGCAAGGAGGAAATAGCAAGGATGGCTGTGGAATTGAAGAACGCCGCTGACCATTCCGAGCTTCTTGAAAAGGAAGATCCAGCGAAGAGGACAGACCTGGAGAAGGCCACGATGGCGACCAAAGACACCCGCTCTGCAATGAGAGCGATGAAGGAGGAGCTGCATCAAGCCGGGGATATCGCGGTTGGGAAGCCCTTTATGCTGCGGATGAAGTTTGGAGATCCTCGGTACGCCCCATTGGACCGGCCGTGGAGTTCGGCGGACACATATCTAGACTTAGCGGCGAGTGTTGCCGATGCGGCCGAATACTTCCAAGATCAAAAAGATCGCGAAGTGGAAAAGCTGTTCTAGTCACAATTTAACATTCCAGAGCGTCCGCTTCCATTGACTGACCGGTTGGCCGAATGGGCTGAGCTGAATAGATTGTCCGGACTCGCCATGAGGTCTGTTGTGGATCATCTGTGGCCGGAAAGGCCAAAGCCAAACAGTTATTTTAGTTTGCTGCAGCAGTTCCTTGGTGTGGTGTTACATATCAATGCGATGAAGAGGTCGGCGTGCGTAGAGGGTGCGCGGATGGCCCTTGCCCATGTGAAGACATACTGGGCGGAGATGGAGGCCACTGCCATTGCAGCCCAAGATTCGGACGAGAGCCGAATACCTGCCGAGCACTACTTTCAAGAAGTTCTTGAGGGCGCTCGTTCGATAGAAGCGCAGTGCTCGAAGAATATTATGTTCTAATGACATGTATTCAGTTAAAAAACATTGTTTTTACTGAATTGAAAAGGCTATTTTATACTTGTGCCTGAAAGCATTATAATACCTCCTGTGCGGCCGTTTATGTATATATGTATATAACTTGAAAGACGGCAGTCGTCGGCTTCAGCCCCCACGCATATAATGCGGGGGTGCTCGCAGAAGACGCATGTTCACACTTGATCCAACGTCTTGGTCCATTAAGGAGGTGATAGCGCAGCGAACTAGGCAATCGGACTATAATGCTTTAACACTTTCACTTAGCCAGAGGAGTTTGACAGTGGGGCTACTATATAGCCCCTGGTGGCTCCGCGCTCATCCGAATTCGGGGCGCGTACATGCCTGGCCGGGAAACAGCCGTTCGTTAAGGCGGAGGAATCCCGAAGATTCCGCTAGGTCATCGAGTGGTTGACCAGTCTCATGCTATATCATGACAGTCAGTTTTCGGCTTTCTCTACTGAGGTTCTCGTCCGAATGAACCAAGGCACAATCGCAGTAGTTCTCCTGGTGCCTCCCTAGCCGATAGCGGAACGTAAGGCAGCAAAACACAGGAGCTGGGTAAA
The DNA here is from genome assembly GCF_003073215.2 of Triticum urartu. Classification (NCBI taxonomy): domain Eukaryota; kingdom Viridiplantae; phylum Streptophyta; class Magnoliopsida; order Poales; family Poaceae; genus Triticum; species Triticum urartu. The sequence goes on along the minus strand of NC_053022.1, from coordinate 391,677,662 downwards.
CCCAACATTTGACCAAAGACATGACTCGGAGCTGATGCATATAAGGCCAAACTCGCGAGGCCGAACACTCCCTAAGGTATTCGGCCTTTATGATGTAAACCGGGCTAAACAGTGCCCTTTGTAGTAAGCCCCTGGTGTCCAGGTATGTGCAATATTCTGATGTGGCCACATGCCAATACATGAGCATCCTTGTTAGTTGTACTGAGAATCTGGGGGATGTGTATCAACAAGAGACAGTAAAAAAGGTTTATGCAGGGTCTTAATCTAGAAAGAATCCTTGGAATGGGTCCCTGCTGCACGTCTGCGCCTGTTTCTCCGTTGTGCCGTATCCTGGACGGGTGTAGCACGATGGTCATCTGAAAAAGAGAGGAACTTAGTTGAAAAGTTTTCGTGCAAAAGGTAGGTTATACTAAATAAACCATGTATAGTTCCAGATGAGTAAAGTTGAGCCTAATTGTCACTTGTTCACACGCGTTGAGCCCCTTGTATTGTTGTAGGGGTATAGCCATCAAACCTGTATCAATTATATATAGCTACACCGGACTCGTCTAACCGTGTCCGTGGTCTTAACGACCTGTCAGATGCTCTAGTTGGTGAGGCCGTCTAGTGTGCGGCTGCCAAGGCAGCCGCACAGTCTTCCGCGCGCAAGGAGCGCTCAATATTTCCATTTACTGTAATGATGCCACGTGGACCGGGCATCTTAAGCATGAGAGAAGCATAATGCGGTATTGCGTTAAAGCGAGCGAAAGCCTTGCGTCCGAGTAGTGCTTGATAGCCACTTTGGAACGGAGCGATGTGGAAGGTTAACTTTTCGCTGCGGAAGTTATCGGGAAAGCCGAATATAACCTCTAGTAGCAGGGAGCCCGTACAATGGGCTTCTGGGCCTGGCATTACTCCTTTAAAGGTAGTTGCTATGTCTGATTTTTGTTGGGTCTATCCCCATTTTGCGGACTGTGTCCTAATATATCATGTTTAATCTACTGCCGCCGTCCATCAGGACTCGTGTGAAGTGGTATCCATCAATTATCGGGTCTAACACCAAGGCAGCCCATCCTGCATGCCGGATAATTGCCGAGTAATCCCGATGGTCAAAGGTGATTGGTTTGGACGACCAATGGCAGAACTCCGCGGTGATAGGCCCTGGGGCATGTGTCTCTAGGAGTGCCGCTTTGTTCCTCCCCTTCATCACGTGTAACACGTTTACTGTTTTGACTTCTGGTGGGAATTTCTTCTGTGCCCTAGTGCTTTGCTTGTGAGGCTCGTCCTTGTCTTCGCTTGGTGTATCCTGCCCCTTGTGTTTGGCGTTGAGTTTGCCAGACTTCTTGAAGACCCAACATTCTCTATGGGTATGATTTGCAGGTTTATCGGGGGTGCTGTGGATCTGACATAGTTTGTCCGGAATCTTGTTCAGGCTGGACAGTTCATCTCTGTTGCCTTTGGAGGGCAGCTTTTGCTGACCTGGCCGAGAGTTTCTGAATCCGGCGTTTACCGCCGTGCTCTTCGGGCTGTCTTCTTTATTCCGGTGCTTGTTTTTGCCGCATCGTGGCTTCCCGTTTCCGTCCCTGACTTCGGATGTACTTGGGTTGCTGGTGCTGCGTCGGGCTAACCAGCTGTCCTCACCCACGCAAAAGCGAGTCATGAGGCTTGTTAATGCTGCCATTGTTCTCGGCTTTTCTTGGCTGAGGTGTCTGGCAAGCCATTCGTCTCGAACGGTGTGCTTGAAAGCTGCTAAGGCTTCAACATCCGTACAGTCGACTATTTGGTTCTTTTTAGTGAAAAACCCGTTCCAAAGATTTCGGGCTGACTCTCCGGGCTGTTAAGTTATATGACTTAAATCGTCTGCATCCGGTGGTCGGACATAGGTCCCTTGAAAATTTGCCCGAAAAGCATCCTCGAGCTCTTCCCAGCTTCCAATGGAGTTTTCGGGGAGGCTTTTAAGCCAGTGCCGAGCTGGCCCTTTGAGCTTGAGGGGTAAGTACTTGATGGCGTGGAGATCATCTTGTCGAGCCATGTGGATATGAAGGATGTAGTCCTCAATCCAGACCCCTGGGTCTGTCATTCCGTCGTACGCCTCTATGTTTACGGTTTGAATCCCTCTGGAAATTCATGGTCCAGTACCTCATCGGTGAAACATAGGGGGTGTGCGGCACCCCTGTATTTGGGTGTACTGTGGTGTTCGGATTTTTATTGTGTTGCATTGCGTGCTGGAGCGCGCTTGCTTGGCCCGTAGATGGATCTTGTTGCACCGTTCTTTTGATGCGAGCCCTCACGTGGATCGTGTACTGGCTTGTGTGCGGCGTCGTTTGCCGCTCTATGTTGACCACGAGGTCGTCTATCTGACCGGATGGCTGTTTTGTTTTTTGATTGCGGGGGATCTAAGGCCTCCTCATTGAATTCAGGTAGCAGCTTTCACTTCGGGTAGCTCTTTGTGTGGCGACTACCACCGTACTTTGCTGCAGTGTTGAGTACTTCACTCCATCTAATTCTGAGTGTGTCTTGTGCAGCCCTGAGCCTTTGCTTCTGCTTTTTCAGACCCCACGCAGTGGCAACAAGCCTTTGATGGGTATTCTGTTGCTCCGGGTGCCTGTCCGGTGTGATGTCATCCGGACTGTTATCTTCGTAGGAGTCGGGTTATTCGGTTTGATTCTCTGTGTTGCCGTGGTCGGACGGTGGTTCAATGTCGTGTTTGTCGTCCACTGGCTCACCCTGCTCTATCGCTGGGTCTATATGATCGATGTTTCTGTCGAGGCGGGATTGGGAGCGGCGCTTACGCCGCCGCTTTGACTGCTTCTCGAGGGAACGATCCTTCACTGCGTCCTTCCGTTCCTCGTCGTCATTTTCTTTGGGTGTGTCCACCATGTATACATCATATGATGAAGTGGGCGTCCAGTGCCCTGTGGGAAGTGGCTCCTGTTCGTCTCCTGCATCGGCGTCCATACCGTCGATGTCTTCGGAGTCGAAGGCGAGTATGTCGGTCAAATCGTCGACAGTGGATACTAAGTGGGTGGTGGGTGGGCGGCGAATTTCTTTGTCGTCCGCATCCCGATCTGGCCGGCCATAGTTCGGCCAGGACTCTCCTGACAAGGAGAGAGACCTTAATGAGTTCAGTATGTCGCCAAAGGGCGAGTGCTGAAGGATATCCGCGGAGGTGAACTCCATGATCGGCGCCCAGTTGGATTCGATAGGCATGGGCGCAGGCGGTTCGGAGTCCGTGGTCGCGGAAGAATCCGGCAGTTTGGCGTCACGGCTCCCGTGAAGGGTAAGGTCGATACTCGGCTCGATCGTTGCTGAGAATGCGGCCTCCATGGTGGGGTCTATCCGCCCGTCCATGGATGGCGCAATTGGCTCCGAATTGAGGGTCGGAGCGGTTGCCGGTGCGGTCTCCTGAACACTGTTCGATGGTAGAGCTAAATCATGCTCATCATGGCCGTGCGACGCACTCGGCAGGGGCTCGAATCCGTCGAAGATCAAGTCTCCGCGGATGTCGGCCGTGTAGTTTAAGCTTCCAAACCTGACCTGGTGGCCAGGGGCGTAACTCTCGATCTGCTCTAGATGGCCAAGCGAGTTGACTCACAGTGCGGAGCCGCCGAATACAAAGATCTGTCCGGGGAGGAAAGTCTCACCCTGGACCACATCGTTATCGATGATTGAAGGGGCCATCCAGCCGAACGATGATGACACAAAGGAACTCTCAATGAAAGCAGCAATGTCGGTGTCAAAACCGTCGGATCTTGGGTAGGGGGTCCCGAACTGTGCGTCTAGGCGGATGGTAACAAGAGACAGGGGACACGATGTTTTTACCCAGGTTTGGGCCCTCTCGATGGAGGTAAAACCCTACTCCTGCTTGATTGATCTTGACGATATGAGTATTACAAGAGTTGATCTACCACGAGATCGAAGAGGCTAAACCCTAGAAGCTAGCCTATGGTATGATTGTGTGTTGTTGGTCCTATGGACTAAACCCTCCTGTTTATATAGACACCGGAGGGGGCTAGGATTACACAGAGTCGGTTACAAGGAAGGAGATCTACATATCCGTATTGCCAAGCTTGCCTTCCACGCCAAGGAGAGTCCCATCCAGACACGGGACGAAGTCTTCAATCTTGTATCTTCATAGTCCAACAGTCTGGCCAAAGGATATAGTCCGGTTGTCCAGATACCCTAATCCAGGACTCCCTCAATACCCTTGGACCCAGAGCACCCGGAGAGGTACCCTGTCATAGGTACAAACCTCGACAGCAAATAGGAAGGCGAGCTCGTCGATTTCCTCCGAGAGAATCGGGACATCTTCTCATGGTCCCCCAAAGACATGCCAGGTGTCCCGACGGATTTCACCGAGCACAAATTACATATCCGGTCTGATGCCAAGCCAACCAGGCCGCCCTTGCGCCGCCTGTCAGAAGAGAAGAGAAGAGTCGTTGGAGAAGAAATTGCCCGGCTGCTGGCAGCCGGCTTCATCTTGGAGGTGTTCTTTCCATAGTGGTTGGCCAACCCGGTCCTTGTGCTGAAAAAGAACAAGCAGTGGCGTATGTGTATTGATTACACCAGCCTCAACAAAGCATGCCTCAACGACCCGTTTGCTTTACCAAGAATCGACCAAGTAATAGACTCCACAGCCGGATGCAATTTGTTGAGTTTTTTGGATGCATATTCAGGATACCACCAGATCAAGTTGAACCCGGCTGACAGACTGAAGACCGCCTTCATCACGCCATTTGGAGCCTTCTGCTACTTGAGTATGACGTTCGTCTTGAGGAATGCCGGCACCACCTTTTAACGTTGCATGGAGAAGTGCCTCCTCAAGCAACTCGGCAAAAATGCCCACGTTTACGTGGACGATGCGGTGATGCAGACGGAGAAGCGTGGAACGCTGCTAGAAGACCTCAAGGAGACCTTTGAGAACTTGTGCCGATTTCAAATCAAGCTCAACCCAGAGAAATGCGTCTTCGGAGTACCAGCCGACCAGCTTCTTGGCTTCCTGGTCTCCGAACGTGGCATAGAATGCAACCCTGTGAAGATCAAGGCCATTGAGAGGATGGAAGTACCCAGCCGACAGCTGGACGTACAGAAGTTCACCGGCTGTTTGGCATCCATCAGCCGATTCATCAGTCGGCTGGGCGAGAAGGCTCTCCCCCTATACCAACTCATGAAGAAGACCACTTTTTCGAGTGGAACCCTAGGGCAGACGAAGCTTTTCTCCAGTTGAAGAAGATGTTGACTACTCCACCTGTCCTGGCGGCTCCGACTCCTAAGGAGCCCATGCTCCTATACATCGCCGCCACCAGCCGAGTGGTCAGCACAGTCATCGTGGTAGAACGCAAGGAGGAAGGCAAAGCCCTACCAGTCCAGAGACCGGTATATTATTTGAGTGAAGTACTGCCGACCTCCAAGCAAAACTACCCCCACTACCAGAAGATGTGCTATGGCGTGCACTTTGCCGCCAAAAAATTGAAACCATACTTTCAAGAGCATCCAATCATTGTGGTCTGCACAGCTCCACTGGCCGAGATCATTGGAAGCCGAGATGCTTCGGGCCGAGTGGCCAAATGGGCCATAGATTTGGCCCCCTACACCATCTACTACCAGCCTCGCACCGCCATCAAGTCACAAGCACTGGCCGACTTCTTCGTCGACTGGGCCGAGACCCAGTACTAGCCGCCAGCGCCTGACTCCACCCATTGGCTGATGCATTTTGACGGCTCGAAAATACGCACCGGCTTGGGAGCCGGCATCGTCCTCACCTCTCCCAAAGGCGACAAGCTCAAATATGTGCTGCAAATCCACTTTGCTGCCTCCAACAACGTCGCCGAATATGAGGCTCTCATTCACGGGCTCCGTCTTGCCAAAGAGCTCGGCATTCGCCGGATCCTATGCTATGTGGACTCTGACTTGGTGGTCCAGCAGTCGTCAGGCGATTGGGACGTCAAAGATGCAAACATGGCGAGCTACCGTTTCCTCGTACAGAAACTCAGGGGATATTTTGAGGGATGCGAGTTTCTCCATGTGCCAAGAAACGACAACGACCAAGCAGATGCCCTGGCACGAATCGGCTCCACTCGTCAAGCAATACCAACCGGCGTCGCACTTCAGCACCTTCTCAAACCGTCTGTCAAGCCATCAGTAGAGTCAGATTCTATCTTCGTGCTGACTCCTCCTAAAGCAGTTGGATCCGACTTGAGAGCTCAATCAGCCGACACGGGAGTTCTGACAGACGGCCCGGGGGTCACAGCAGTCGCACCCGGCCCGGGGACTTCAGAACCCGGCCCGGGGACTGCAGCGACTAGCCCGGGGACTCCAGAACTCGGCCCGAGGACTGCACCAATCGGCCCGAGGACTTCATCGACACAGCAAGCGCCTGCCGAATCCAACCCGCCGCATCCCGGCCCAGCCGCCCTTGTCCAAGTTGCAGTCCTGACAGTTGCAGAAATCGCAACACCTTCATGGGCCCAGCCCATCCTTAATTTTTTGGTGAACAAAGAGCTACCAACTGATGAGATCTCGGCACGGCAAGTGCAACGTCGGGCAGCAGCCCACAGCATTGTCAACAGAGAGCTCATGAGGCGCAGTGTCACTGGTGTCTACCAGCGCTGCGTGGAGCCGGAGCAAGGCCAAGCGATTCTTAAAGACATCCATCAAGGCGAGTGTGGCCACCACACGGCTTCATGAGCACTCGTCGCCAAAGCCTTCCGCCATGGATTCTTCTGGCCGGCTGCTCTTGAAGACGCCAAGGAATTGGTCCAAAAATGCAAAGGGTGCCAGAAGTTTCGTTCCAAGCCACATCAGCCAACTTCTGTGCTCAAGACTATTCCCATTGCCTGCCCTTTGCTGTCTGTGGCCTGGACATGGTGGGACCATTCAAAACAGCGCGAGGCGGCATGACCCATCTGCTTCTCGCGGTGGACAAGTTCACCAAGTGGATAGAGGCCAAACCAATCAAGAAGCTGAACGGTCCGACTGTTGTGACTTTCATCTCCTACATCACCATCAGATACGCCATACCGCACAGTATCATCACCGACAATGGCACAAACTTTGCCAAAGGCGCCTTGGCCCGTTTCTGCGCGACGCAGGGAGTCAGACTGGACTTAGCGTCCGTTGCCCCATCCACAGTCAAACGCACAAGTAGAGCGAGCAAACGGTCTCATCTTGTCCGGCATCAAGCCTCGACTGGTCGAGCCTCTGGAGCGTTCGGCCGGCTGTTGGCTCGACGAGCTGCCGGCCGTCCTTTGGAGCCTGCGCACAACTCCAAACAAGTCAACCGGCTTCACGCCCTTCTTCCTCGTCTACGGTGCCGAATCCGTCATCCCAACGGACATAGAGTTCGACTCCCCTCGAGTCACCATGTACACCGAAGAGGAGGCAGAAGATGCACGTCAAGATGGCGTCGATCTGCTGGAAGAGGGCCGGCTATTGGCATTCAGTCGGTCCAGCATCTACCAGCAGAGCCTACGCTGATATTATAACCGGAAGGTCAAGCCGAGATCTTTCCAAGAGGGAGACCTTGTGCTCTGGTTGATCCAGCGAACAGCCGGTCAGCACAAGCTCTCAACGCCTTGGGAAGGCCCCTTCATCATCAACAAAATTCTAGGCAACGACTCCTACTACCTGATCGACGCTCAGAAGCCTCGAGCACGCAAGAGGGATGACTCCGGCAAGGAGACGGAACGGCCGTGGAACGCAAACCTTCTCCGAAGATTTTACAGTTAAAGCAATATGTACCACGCTACCTTTTGTATTAAGTACAAAGAGTCCGGGTCCCCCGAGACGAGCTCGCGGACTGTCCTCTTTTATCTATATGATAAGAATTATGCCCATATGTATGTTTTTTTTATGCCGCTTGGCACCGGGTCCGACTAGTCGGCCTGGGGACTTGCCGCCTTGCACTACGAAATGCTTCCTGTAGCCGGACAAGTAATGTGTGGCACCTAAGTCGTCTCCTGCCAGAAGCCGCAGCTCGCAGAGCGACGGGACGATGGGCAGGAGTAAGGTAGAAAGGGTGACCATATGAAAAATGGCTAAGGACACAAGGATGGGCATAGTTTAAGCCGGCTTCCCGCCTCTTACGACCGACTGTTGAGCAGCCGGCTCGCCATGTTCTACTTAACATGCCAAAGAACTCAAAACGGCTAAGTACTTGCCTTCCCAAAAGAAGCCAAGTACTTGATCCAGCAACAGTCCGCAGAGCAGCTGTCTGACTGGCAAGACGGCAACCAAGGGAAGGCGGCAAAGGAAAAAAGCCAAAGAGCAACAGGTAAGAAGAGATAGAACTCGGAATATATTTACATAGCAAAGGCCTTTAGTCAATCTTCAAACAGAAGTTCAAGATACACCCCGCGGTTGGAATTGTGCAAAATTAACAAAGTTCATCGAGACCGATAAGCAGGTATAAACAAAGGTAAAGTGGCAGCCTAGGAAGCAGTAGGCGGGCTTGGTGGAACGGCGGAATCGGCGGCACCGGCTGGTGGAGCGGCCGGCAGGGAAGTCTCCGCTTGGTCGCCTCTAGTGGTAGCCGGCTCGGTTGGGCGTGGCTCATTGTTGGAGGCGCGGTCGAGCTGAGGCTGGCTATCCGCTCCGACCTCCGGCACCTCCCCTTCTCCTTCCTCCTCCGCCCCGCCTTCTTCCTCGCCACTGGAGTCGATCACCTCCACTGAATCCTCGCCGTCAGCTGGATTCATCCCGAACCATTCCGGCGGCGCCTCGTCGCCATTCTTAGCCCGCTCCGGGACGAAGACGCTGGTGTTGGTGTACGCGGCGATCGACGCTGCGTGCTTGACGAGGTCATCTTCCACGACCGCCAACTCCGCCTGAGCTTCTAGCCGGAACGTGGCTAGCTGGGCTAGACTCAGCCCAGGATACCACGCCTTGACGAACTCTAAGGCCCGGCGCGCTCCAAGGGCGACAAGCAAGCAAACTCAGACAAGATCAACGAAAGAAAAAATGAAAGCACAAGAAAGGTAGCACTTTCGCGGAGACCAGCAGCGGCTTCTTCACTTCCTTGCGGAAGCAGTGGGCCTTTGCGGCCGCCTCATCCCGCTTGGTCGCCGCGACCGAGCCCTTGGGCTTCTTCAGACGGCTGCCGTACATGCTCGGCGCGGCCCTGCGCTTCTTCATGCCGCCTTGGGCGTCCTGGCTGGTGGCGTGGGGCGACCTCTTCCGCGTCATCGTCAGGCCTGTCCTCGAAAATGGCCCCGAGCCTCGGGCCGCCCACTTCGCCGCTTCCTCCCTTGGAGTCGTCCTCCAAGGCCGCCGCCCCCTAGTCGGGGTCGTCGACGTCGCTCTGCGCCCGGCCGATGAGGAATTCGCGGGCCGGCCCCACGGTGCCGGCTGCCGGATGGAGGAGGGGGTTCTGACCAAAGCCGATTGGTCAGATTGGATAAGACGGACTCGGCGGCAAAGGAGTCAAAGAAAAAGAAAAAGAAACAACTCACCATGGGCAGAGGGTTGGCGCGTGAATACGGCTCCTTGCCGAACTGCCACTCTCGCGTGAGCTCGCAGTTCGCAAGGTAGTTCACCATGTGGGCTACCTCCGCGTGAGACATCTCCTTGGTGCACAGACGACTCGGGTCCTGATGCCCACTCATCTGGCAAATCATGTGGGGGCGACTTTGGAGTGGGAGCACTCGGCACGCCACGAAGGCGGCCAGCAAATCCGGCCCGGTCAGGCCCTCCGACTGCATTAGCACTCGGAGTCGCGCGATGGCGCCGGCTCCTGCAGGTGTCAGCGTCCTGGCGCCGGCTCCTCCAGTTGGGCTGCCTCCCAGCCGGCAGGCCGGCCACGTAGGCTGGCAGATTGACACAGTCACCCTCCGCAAAGACGCTCTTCACGTAGAAGTACGGCCACTTCCACATCTTCACCGACTTTATCAGCCGGATGGGGGCAAACGGGTTATTGGCCCCCGACCTCCGCACGGCGACGAACGCGCCGCACTGAGCCGGCACGCCTATGGCTTGGGTGCCGAGCTTGGAGTAGTAGAACTCCCCCAGAGCTCGATGGTGGGGAGAACGCCGACGAAGCCTTCGCACAAGGCGACGAAGGCGGACACCAGCACCACCGTATTGGGGGTGAAGTGGTGTGGCTGGGGACCGTAGAATTCGAGAAAGGCGTGGAAGAAGCCGCTCGCCGGAAGGCCAAGGCCGTGTAGGCAGTGCGAGCGGAAGACGACCCGCTCGCCCTCCTCCGGCGCCAGCGAGATTTCCTTCTTCGGCGCGAGGCGGACCCTCATGAAGTCCTTGGCAGGCAGCCGCCGTGTCATGCGGAGGAAATCAATGTGATCATCGTGGACCTCTGAACCGTCCCAGGTGCCGGAGTGCACCGCGGGGGCGTGGCGGCGGAAGAAGAGCTCATCAGGAACGGATCACCGCGGCACTCAGTGTAGCTTGGGCGCGGCGGCGAGAGGAAGAAGAGGAGGAAGCAATGAGGAGGAGGGGCGCGCGTGCTCTGCCGCTCCCCCTCCTGCCCCTACTTATAGACCAATGGGCTACGAAGCCGAGGGGGCGGGTGTGGGATTTACTGCTGTCGGATTTCAGGTTCCGGCAGACCCTTGAGGTTCGAACACTGAGGTGCGCGCGGAGATTTCGCCTCCTACCAACCTGCACCCCCCCCCCCCGCCTTGCTAGGATCTGAACTATGGAAAGAACAACACAAGAGACACAGGGTTTATACTAGTTCGGGCCACCGTTGTGGTGTAATACCCTACTCCAGTTTGTGGTGTGGTGGATTGCCTCTAAGGCTGATGATGATGAACAATACAGGAAAGAACAGCCTCGCGACGGTCTGTTCTTGGCTGGGGTGATGAACTGTTGGGAGGAGCTCAGTCACCTTTCTCTCTCTCTCTCTCTCTCCCTTTGTCTCTCTTTTCGTCTCTGTCTCGACCCCCCCAGCCCTGTGGGTGGCTGGTCCTATTTATAGAGGCCCTGGTCCTCTTCCCAAATATCGAGCGGGAAGGGAGCCAACAATGGCGGGCTAATTTGAAGGGGGACAGCTAGTATCAACTATCCTGACAAAAGTAGTCTTCGCCTGCACAAAGCTCTGGTGATGACGCCGTCTTGGGCTCCACGGTGACCTCTGTCTCGTAGTCCTCCTGGTCTTGGTATTGTTGCACCGAAATGGCAACCTTTGCCTGATGCCCCGGTACTCCGCGGCTGCGCTTGCCCCCTTTGCACCAAAGAGGAAGGGAGGACGCTGCGCGGGCTGCCACCCGCCTGGCGCCCCCGATCGTCATGGCTTGCGTCACGGGCACCTCGTGAGGTACCCCGCCTTGATCTCTCCGCCTCCTCGTGAGCCAGCCTGACGAGGCCGCGCCTGAGGAAGCTCCGCGTCGTCCGCCCCGTGAGGCTTGGCCCCTCGCGAGGGTCTTGGGTTTGTGTTGGTGAAGATGGGCCGCGCTGGGCCCCCCTTTGAGCCACGCCGCAGGCCGCAGGCAGGCAAGTCTGGGGACCCCCGTTCCCAGAACGCCGACAGTAGCCCCCGGGCCCAAGGCGCGCCTGGACTTGGCCGTGCAGGGAGGCGGAAGGGCAAGGGTGAAGCGCCACGGGCCCTAACAGCCTACGGCCTTGGGCGCCGCGTGGTGGTTGATTGGACGTGGGCGCCCTAGCAACCGCGCGAGTTGATAAAGGAGCGGCATCCACCTAGGCTTTGCTTCTTGCTTTCCCCGGTTGCTGCTCAGATCCCCTTTCTTGCGCCCCTCCTTCCTTCCTCCAAAATTTCCAGATCCACTCCGACCGTGTGACCTAGGAAGCCATGGCGCCTCGTCAGCCCCCGGCCATAGCTTGGTACTCGTCTGCCCTGGATCCGCCGAATGTGTCGGAGGCGAGCCTCGCCCGGTTGCGCCGCATGGCGACGACGCGGGGCGTCAACGGAGCGAAGGTGTTCAAAGCCGGCTCCGCCACCCCTGAGGGTCAAGGGAGCACCTTCTATCCGCTCTTCGTAAGTGCCATTGCTGCTGGCTTGGTGCCTCCCTTCTCCGAGTTCTTCTTCTCTGTCCTCCGCCACTATAAGCTACAAGCCCTGCATCTCCACCCGAACTCCGTCCTTCTCCTGGCAATCTTCGCCTATTACTACGAGGCTCACGTAGGGGTGCAGCCCTCAGTGGCCTTGCTGCGCCACTACTTCTACCTCCGGACCTGTCGTGGTACTGCTTCCGCGTGCGCGAGCTTCGTCGCGTACGGTGGCGCCATTGCCATTTCGAACCCCGGGAAAAGGATTGAGGGCTTCAGGAGCAAGTGGGTCTTGGTGGATGCCTGGCGCATCCATCCTCGGCTGATCTTGCCGACGGAGCAGCCCACGAGCTCCAGCGATTGGGGTCGAGCGGAGCTCACGGAACCGCGCGCGAAGCTGATGTTGGAGAAGATGGACGCGGGTCTGAGGCCGGCCAACATGGCGGCGGCGAAGCTGACCGGTGCGTCGCTGCCGAGGGAATTCCTGGAGCACCAGCTGGCTCCGCTTCGGCAGTACTCACTTCCGATGTGGAGGCCCCGTCCGAGCCCCGCGGCCTTAGCCGACGGAGATCTGGCTACTGTCCTCCAATCTCTGGTCGGGGGCGATGTGGCGAGGTTGGCGGGCGCTCCTACGCCCTTGTTCCTCCGCGACGACTAGGAGCAGGTAGTGAAGTCCATGCCCGTCTTCAACGGGGATGGGCCCGTGCCCGTGGAAACTCCCGAGGAACTGGTGGACGTGCCCTCTGATGACTCCAGCGAAGAGGAGGAAGGAGGGGAGCGGGGAAAAGGGCCTGACTCCGAGGCGACTGACGGGGAGTCGAGGGCTCCCCTCCCCCGGCGCCGGTCCCGCGTTCTCCGCCTCTCTCCGAGTGATGGCGACGAGGATGACGACGAAGACGACAACAAGGACAACGACGATCAGGACGGCAAGAGCTCACCCCCGATCCCCAAGAAGGACAGAACCGGGCTGATCTCCCGCGGGTCTGCCCCGGCCCTGGGGCGGACTGTAGATGCGCCTTCCGCCTCCAAGCTTCCCAAGGTTGACCCTTCTAGCCGGCTTTCAGGCTTCAAATTTGGCCGGAGGCCGCTTGGCTCACTGGCGACGCTCACTGGCGACGACCCGTAAGCGTTCGATTCTTGTCTTTATCTCTTGCTCTGCTTCTGAAGCTTGATGTCCACATCTCTTGGGTAGGCTGGCGCCCGCCGCAAAGAAGCCGAAGGGGGCTCCTGAGGTTCCATCCGTGGCAGCGCTTCTCCCGCCCGGTCGTCCGCGCGAGGCCTGGCTGAGCCGGCTGGGGCGAACTCGGCCGCCACGGCCCAAGTGGCTCCCGAGGTGCTCTTGCCTGCCGCCGCCACTTCAGCTGTCGGGGCACGGCAGACTCCGCCTTAGGATGCTGTGGCCGCGCTGCCGTCTTCTCCTCCTACTCCACCGGTTGCTGTCTCTCCGACTCCTTCTGCTGTTCTGGATCGTGCTGTTGCTGAGCGGGACCGACTGCGTCAGGACCTTCTTGGTGCCGACCCCCGCTTGGTGGCCGGGCGCTTGGAGCTGGCTTCAGGATGGGTTTGCTCCGATGCTTCGATTCGGGCGATGCCGATCCAGGCCTCGACGGCATGCGACGAGGAGAAGCAGGCCGTCCTTGAGGCGAAGGCCACTCGTGATGCAGCCCTGGGGGAGGTGGTCGACGTCCGTGATCGTTGCAAGGCGCTGGAGGGTGAACTGCAAGGTTTGCGGGACCAGCTCGCGAACGAGGTCCGCCTTCGCCAAGAGCAGGAAGAAGGCATGAAGGCTCGCAAGGCGGCTCTCAAGGACAGGGAGGTCAAGCTCAAGAAACGCCATGACCGCCTAGGCGCGCTAGAGCAGGAGTTGGGGGCGAGGAAGGCCAAGCTGGACGATGAGGTCCTGGTTCTTGCTGAGGACCGCGTGGCCTTCGCGGAGATGGAGGCGAGGGCTCGCTCCTCACTGAGGACGCTTTACGACAGCGGCCTGGAGAGCCCACTGGCCGGCGCCGAGGACGGCCCCGCCAAGCTGCTTCCCTTCCTGGTTCACGCCCTTGAAGATGTCGCCCTTGGCCTTGGCCCCGCGGCCAAGGCCGAGGCGCGTGTCCTGTCTTCTGCAGCAATGACGCGGGTCCTCAGCCACATCTACCTTCGCGATCCCGGTGTCGACCTCGACAGCCTGCTAGAGCCAGTGAGCGGCGAGCGTGCCGCTGCCGCTACTGAGGCCGTGAAGGGTCGCACAGAGGCCCTGTTGGGGAAGTTCCGGGCCTTCAGCACCAAGCCGGAGCAAGGCGCTACCGACCCCACCGCTCCGTGAGGCGTACCCAATCCGCGCTGCTCCATCGCCGACAAGTGACTCCGTCGCGGCTCCTTTCCTGCCTTTAATTCCTGCACATGTATCATGCCTCGGGGAGGCGTTTAAACTTGTGTTTGGCATTGAGATAACAGTGTGGACTATAATATTTGCATTTGAATTCCTTGAAATTTGTGCCTTTCCTTCCTACTTGCTTATGTTCTACGCCGGCAGAGCCCGGCCCCGCGCATGCATCACCCAGTGTTGGTCCCGACCGGAAACCAGGACGGGGCCAAGGAGTGAGGGGCCACGTGACAAGTTAGGCTCCTGAGTCGCAATGCTCAGGAGTCCCCCTTGGCGCACGAACAACAAGTAGGGAGGTGTGATGCGGGTGGATCTACCGTTCTACGTCTGCAGAGCCCGGCCGCGCGCGTACCTCACCCAGTGTTGGCCCCGACCGGAAACCAGGATGGGGCCACGGAGTGAGGGGCTACGTGACCAGTTAGGCTCCTGAGTCGCAATGCTCAGGAGCCCCCCTTGACGCGCGAACAGCAAGTAAGGAGGCGTGATGCGGGTGGATCTACCGTTCTACGTCTGCAGAGCCCGGCCGCGCGCGTACCTCGCCCAGCGTTGGTCCCGACCGGAAACCAGGACGGGGCCACGGAGTGAGGGGCTACGTGACCAGTTAGGCTCCTGAGTCGCGATGCTCAGGAGTCCCCCTTGACGCTCAAACGGCCTTCGTACCTTGGCTCCGCTCGGGGAGAGACGCGTGACGAACCAGGCCCGGGGGGACTTGGCTGAGCGGCGTGCATCTAGGTGTGACCCAGGCGCAGCCCCCGTGCTCAGCCCCCTCGCACGGCACTCCCGAGGGGAGGCGTTACGATGAGGCTAGACACTGAGCTCTGGGCTCCCTGAGGTTGGTGCGGCCCGGGGGCCACCCTCAGTTGTTTATCACCAGCGCGGAGCATAGCGCTACCATATGTGTACGGGCATAGCCGCTCCTCGGCAGTGTCGTCAGCCAGTGCGGAGCATGGTGCTTCCACTGGTACGTGGGAGGGGCCCCCCCTCCGGGAGGAGCCCCCGGGGCATGTACAGCCCCGCCCTGACGCGTGGCTGGCATGGTAGGGCCTGGCGAGGTGTATCTGGGCACCCGTGAGCCAGCACAAGACTCACGGGGCCCTACCTCTAGGCGGGTTGCGCCTGGCACTGAGCCTTATCTTCTGATGTGTCCCTGCAAATTTGGTTAGATGTTGGCACTCTACGTCCTCGGGTCTCGGCCCTTGAGCTGGTCTCAGCCGTCACTGGTATGCCAGGTCGCGATGCCGTGGTCAAGGCCAGAGGGTGAGGGCTGGAGAGCCAGTAAGAGCCCTGAGTCGCGATGCTCAGGTACCCCCCTTTTAATGTGCAAGTGGTCGGCATGGAGAAGAAGAGGTGCCGTGGACCGGCATTAAATAATCAAGCATGGTGGGTCTAACGCATAATCGAAAATAAACGCAAATGGGATACATGCCGCTGGGCCTGGCCCGAGCGGCTTGGGGATCATGCAGCCTGAGGGGCACCCCCAACAAGGTAAGCTAACAACATGGAATAAAACAGGGATACACGCCACAGGGACGAACCCACGCGGCCTGGGAATAATGCAGCCCTGGGGGCGCTCCCAGCTGGAAATAAAACTCAAAAGATGTCACCTGATGATGTTGAGGACGAAGGAGCGTTGATGTAGCAGGCTCGGTGGGCTGCGGGAGCCGATCCTCACGAGCCCCCAGGCCCAGGGGCCTCGGGAGGCTCCGGAGGCGCTGGCGGCTCCTCACGGGCCATCTCCATCCCTGCCAGGGCTGCGGAACGCCCTGCCTCTCGTGCCTCCATGATGCCCCTCATGAGGCCCTGGTACGTGTCGGCCGCGTTCGGCAAGCCGTAAGGCATGCGAACGTAGCTGTGGGGTGGGCCTCCGCAGCGCCCCACTCATGAGGGCCAGAGGCGCTCCAGAGAGGCGACTCGGTTGAGCCGTGGTATGTCGATGCAGACGCGCAGCCCACCATCCTCGTCGGGATGGGGAGCCACTGCTGGTAGGCAGCGACCGCCTTTCATGACTCTTGACTCCTGTAGCTCCTGAATGGCCTTGCTGACGAACTCCTGAGGGTCTGGGTCTCTTTCTCCTTCTTGAGGGAAACGTGCTTCGAAACACGCCTCCATGTGGTGCCCAAGCGCCTCCCTCATGACGCTGGCTAGGTCAGTGGCCCTCCAGGGGAGAGCCCCCGAGCCCTGCCGGGCGCGCTTTCCTATGCGATGGAAGGAGGTTCCCCCTGGGCAGGCACGGGCCCAAAGGGGCCTGCCTCCTGAGGGGTCGGGCCGGACAATGTCTTCTTCTTCTTAGGGGCGGGCTCGGGAGGCCTCCTGATTCCACGATCCGGGTCTTCCAGTGACGCAGCCTGAAAGGCTCGTTCCAGGGAACACACCGCGTCCTTCTCTTCACATGGTACCGTGATGACTCCGCCGCTTCCTGGCATCTTGAGGATGTTGTAGCCGTGGTGAGTTACGGCCATGAACTTGGCCAGCGCTGGGTACCCAAGGATGGCGTTGTACGGCAGGCGAATGTGAGCGACGTCGAAGTCGATGAGCTCGGTGCGGTAGTTGTCGCATGCCCCGAAGGTGACAGGGAGGCGGACCTGCCCAATCGGGAATGTGGAGCCATCGGTGATACCGGAGAAAGGCTTGGTTAGCTGAAGCTGGCTGTAGGGCACTTGGAGGTTTTTGAATGTTTCCACGGACAGGACGTTGAGCCCTGCCCCGCCATCGATGAGGGTCTTGGTGGCCACCACGTTGCTGATGATTGGGGAACAAAGCATCAGGAGAACTCCGGCTGTAGCCGCACACTTGAGCTGATCTGCTGAGCTGAACGTGATGGCGCACGCCGACCACCTGAGGGGCGCGTGGCTGTGGCCGGGCTGCGGTGGGAGGCTTGTGTTGCCTTGCGGGCAATCCTCGCGAGGCTGATCCCTCCAGTCTCCTTTGCGAGGCTGATCTCTCCAGCCTCCCTCGTGAGGCGGGTCTTGCCATCGATCCTCGCGAGGTTGATCGCGCCACCCTTGGCGCGGGCCACGGTCTTCCCAGCATCCTGCGTTCCTTCCTCCTCCTCGGCTGTAGACCCGGTCACTGTGGTCAGGGCGACGGCTGATCCTTCCTTCTCGCACGGCTTGGAGCTCTTGACATTCGTTGGTGTTGTGGGTATGGAGGTCGTGGTACACACATTACCGGCTGCCCTTGGAAGGTTCGGGCTGATCTCTGCCCCGCTTTGTGTCTGGTTCTGCCGCGAGCACGGCAGCCCCCTTGCGCTTCACATCCTTGGCCTTAGGCTTCTTCTCTTCCGGGTCTGCGGCAGGCAGCTCGAGGAGGGAGAGACGCCCTTCCTCGGCCCTGGCGCACTTGGTTGCCAGGTTGAACAGCTCCAGGGAAGTGCACAGGTCTTCATGCATCGCCAGCTCCTCCTTCATCTTGACGTCACGCACGCCGTCGGAGAAGGCCGAGATGATCGCCTCCTCAGTCACCTTGGGAATCTTGAGGCGCGCTTTGTTGAAGCGCTGGATGTACTTCTGCAGGGTCTCCCCGGGCTGTTGCTTGATGCGGCGCATGTCGCTCACGGTGGGCGGCCGGTCAGGAGTGCCTTGGAAGTTGGCGATGAAGCGGGTGCGCATCTCGTCCCAGGAGGAGATTGTGCCTGGAGCCAGGTTCAGGAGCCGGGTGCGGGCCCTGTCCTTGAGTGCCATGGGGAACCAGTTCGCCATGACCTTCTCGTCTCCATTGGCAGCTTCGATGCCCAGCTCATAGAGCTGGAGGAACTCCGCAGGGTCAGCCGTGCCGTCGTAACGAGGAGGCAGGTCTGGCTTGAACTTGCCGGGCCACGCGACGTTGCGTAGCTCGGCGGTGAAGGCGCGGCAGCCTGCTGTGGCCACGGGAGGCCTTGGATGATGGGGAACTTGGTCTTGCATGTCCCCACACGCTGCAGCTTGAAGCAGCGCGGGGTCTTGACGCGCAGGAGCAGGAGCATGGTCGCGACGTGCTGGAGCATGGAGCGCCCGAGCAGCTTCTTGCGGGCGAGGGACTTCTTGACAACTCTGCTCTTGCTGCGCTGGCGCCTGACGGAGTGGGTTCCGCCCAGGGGCCACGGGCCTTGGAGCCATGGCGCCTTCCTGAGGAGGAGGCGGCCGGGGCGCCGCCGGAGCTTCACTGCCCGCGCGGGGCGGGCTGCGGTGCAGCGGAAACGGACGGCGCAGGAGAGCCCCCTGCGGTGCGGACGAGCTCGGGGATGTGGTTGAGCCATTCTTTGTAGACGTCGTCGACGGGACGGTAGCGCAGGAGCTCGTTCACCGCGAGGAGTGCAGCCCGAGCCTCCATGGGCGCGCGGAGCGCGCGGGACGAAGAAACAGCTGGGGTGAGCGAGGGAGTCGCGGTTCGGCCGTCTTGCCGCACGGACGGATGCTGGGATGATGCTTGATGCTTGTCCCCCGCCGGGCCGGTGGCGGCGTTGACGGCAAGTGACGGGGAATGGCGAGGTCGCCCGCCGACAGGGGCCGTCTGGGCGACGCGGGAAGCGAGCGCGGCCCGGCGCTCGGCGCGGGCCCGACGAGCGTCAGACATGGGCGTGATGGTCGGAGGAGAAAGGGGTGGTGGAAGATGAATCCCGGCGCACCCCTACCTGGCACGCCAAATGTCGGATTTCGGGTTCCAGCAGACCCTTGAGGTTCGAACACTGGGGTGGGCGCGGAGATTTCGCCTCCTACCAACCTGCACCCCCCTGCCTTGCTAGGATCTGAACTATGGAAAGAACAACACAAGAGACACAGGGTTTATACTGGTTCGGGCCACCGTTGTGGTGTAATACCCTACTCCAGTTTGTGGTGTGGTGGATTGCCTCTTGGGCTGATGATGATGAACAATACAGGGAAGAACAGCCTCGCGAGGGTCTGTTCTTGGCTGGGGTGATGAACTGCTGGGAGGAGCTCAGTCACCTTTCTCTCTCTCTCCCTCTGTCTCTCTTTTCTTCTCTGTCTCGACCCCCCTGCCCTGTGGGTGGCTGGTCCTATTTATAGAGGCCTTGGTCCTCTTCCCAAATATCGAGCGGGAAGGGAGCCAACAATGGCGGGCTAATTTGAAGGGGGACAGCAAGTATCAACTCTCCTGACAAAAGTAGTCTTCGCCTGCACAAAGCTCTGTGATGACGCCGTCTTGGGCTCCACGGTGACCTCCGTCTCGTAGTCCTCCTAGTCTTGGTCTCGTTGCACCGAAATGGCAACCTTTGCCTGATGCCTCGGTACTCCGCGGCTGCGCTTGCCCCCTTTGCACCAAAGAGGAAGGGAGGACGCTGTGCGGGCTGGCACCCGCCTGGCGCCCCCGGTCGTCATGGCTTGCGTCACGGGCACCTCGTGAGGTACCCCGCCTTGATCTCTCCGCCTCCTTGTGAGCCAGCCTGACGAGGCCGCGCCTGAGGAAGCTCCGCGTCGTCCGCCCCGCGAGGCTTGGCCCCTCGCGAGGGTCTTGGGTTTGTGTTGGTGAAGATGGGCCGCGCTGGGCCCCCCTTTGAGCCACGCCGCAGGCCGCAGGAAGGCAAGTCTGGGGACCCCCGTTCCCAGAACGCCGACAACTGCGCCCACTACCCCACGCCCCCCAAGTTTATCGCGCAAAGTTACTACGTGCAGTAAATCCGCGAGAATCTCAACCGTCCACCCCAGCCACAGCGGATCCGCTCGCGTGCCGAGGTGTGGTAGTCGCAGGCCCCGCCTGTAGGCGTGTCCCATCGCGCGCGTGGGTGGGCAGACTGGCCTGGCCGCTCGTCGCCACATGACAGGCCCGAAACAGGCGGTGTCCTGGAAGCTTAGCTAGCACGTCACTTGGATCCCGCTGAGGCGTTCAAAATTTTTGGACAAGTCAGATTGGGCGAGTCCGACTCCTGCCAGTCGGCCCGGCAGAAGTCGAACGAAGCTTCGCCTCGAGCACTCAGAGAAAGGAAACTGCTGAGGCTCCTTGAGGGAGTCCTGGATTAGGGGGTCTCCGGACAGCCGGACTATATCCTTTGGCCGGACTGTTGGACTATGAAGATACAAGATTGAAGACTTTGTCTCGTGTCCGGATGGGACTCTACTTGGCGTGGAAGGCAAGCTAGGCAGTACGGATATGGATATCTCCTCCTTTGTAACCGACCTTGTGTAACCCTAACCTCCATCAAGAGGGCCCGAACCTGGGTAAAACTTCGTGTCCCCTGCCTCCTGTTACCATCCGCCTAGACGCACAGTTTGGGACCCCCTACCCGAGATCCGTCGGTTTTGACACCGACATTGGTGCTTTCATTGAGAGTTCCTCTGTGTCGTCGCTGTTAGGCTTGATGGCTCCTTCTATCATCGTTAGCGATGCAGTCCAGGGTGAGACTTTTCTCCCCGGATAGATTTTTGTATTCGGCGGCTTTGCACTGCGGGCCAATTCGCTTGGCCATCTAGAGCAGATTGAAAGCTACGCCCCTGGCCATCAGGTCAGGTTTGGAAGCTTAAGCTACATGGCCGATATCCGCGGAGACTTGATCTTCGACGGATTCGAGCATCTGCCTTGTGGGTCACGCGGTCATGATGAGTACGATTTAGCTCTACCATCCGACAATGTTCAGGAGATCGCACCGGCAGCCGCTCCGACCCTCAATTCAGAGCCAGTTGCGCCGTCCATGGACGGGTGGATGGACCCCGCCATGGAGGTCTTACCCTCATTGGCGATCGAGCCGAACATCGACCTTACTCTGCACGAGAGCCGTGTTGACAAACTGCCGGATCTCTCTCCGGCCACGGACTCCAAACCGCCTGCGCCCGTTCCTAGCGAATCCAATTGGGCGCCGATCATGGAGTTTAGCTCCGCAGATATTTTTCAGCACTCGCCCTTTGGCGACATACTGAACTCGTTAAGGTCTCTCTCCTTGTCAGGAGGATCCTAGCCAAACTATGTCCGGCAGGATTGGGATGCGGGCGACGAAGAAATTCGCGGCCCGCCCACCACCCACTTAGTAGCCACTATCGATGACATAACCGACATGCTCAACTTTGACTCCGAAGGCATCGATGGTATGGACGATGATGCGGGAGACAAAGATGAACCACTGCCCACAGGGCATTGGACAGCCACCTCATCATACGATATATACATGGTGGACACACCCAAAGAAGGCAATGGCGACGAGACAGCGGCGGATGACCCCTCCAAGAAGCAACCCAAGCGCCGACGTCAGCGGCGCCGCTCTAAGTCCCGCCAAAGCAAAAGTGGTCATACCGGTACAGGAGATAATAATACTCCGGATAGTGCTGAAGATAACAACAATCCCCTCCAGCAAGATTTAGAGTAGGAGGATGGAGGAGCCAGCCCTCCTGAGAAAGCGGTAGATGGAGGAGCGGAGGATGATAATTACATGCCCCCCTCTGAAGACGAGGCAAGCCTCGGCGATGACGAATTCGCCGTGCCAGAGGATCCCATCGAACAAGAGCGCTTCAAGCGCCGGCTTATAGCCACGGCGAATAGCCTTAAGAAAAAGAAGCAGCAGCTTCAAGCTGATCTAGATCTGCTGGCTGACAGATGGACTGAAGTCCTCGGAGCCGAGGAATATAAACCCGAGCGCCCCTCCAAGAGTTACCCAAAATGCAGGTTGCTACCCCGACTAGAGGAAGAAGCGTATGACGCGGCTGATCGGCCACCCTGTGGCCGTGATAGAGAGGCATTACAGCCAAAAACTCAGCCTGCACCCCGACGCCATTCAAATAAAAAGGCATGGGGAAATACGCTAGACCTGTGAGACGTATTGGAGGACAAAGCAAGACATGCAAGATCGATCTATGGATCACGAGGGCGCGCCACTATGCGAGACGATAAACGTCACGCCGGATACAGTAAAAGTCAATCCGGCCGGGCCGAACACAGCGGGCAAGACCCATTCGAGCTGCGTCGCGATATAGCCCAATACTGAGAAACCGCACACCCCCTATGCTTCACAGACGAAGTATTAGATCATCAAATCCCAGAGTGTTTCAAACCCGTAAATATTGAATCATACGACCGCACAACAGTTCCTCCGGTATGGATCGAGGATTTCCTCCTCCACATCCACATGGCCCGCGGCGATGACTTACACGCCATCAAATACCTCCCACTAAAGCTCAAAGGACCAGCATGGCATTGACTTAACAGCTTGCCAGCTATCGGCGTTCTGGGAACGGGGGTCCAAGACTTGCCTGCCTGCGGCCTGCGGCGTGGCTCAAAGGGGGGCCCAGCACGACCCATCTTCACCAACACAAACCCAAGACCCTCGCGAGGGGCCAAGCCTCGCGGGGCGGACGACGCGGAGCTTCCTCAGGCACGGCCTCGTTAGGCTGGCTCACGAGGAGGTGGAGAGATCAAGGCGGGGTACCTCACGAGGTGCCCGTGACGCAAGCCATGACGACTCAGGGCGCCAGGCGGGTGCCAGCCCGCGCAGCGTCCTCCTTTCCTCTTTGGTGCAAAGGGGGCAAGCGCAGCCGCGGAGTACCGAGGCATCAGGCAAAGGTTGCCATTTCGGTGCAACGAGACCAAGACCAGGAGGACTACGAGACGGAGGTCACTGTGGAGCCCAAGACGGCGTCATCACCAAAGCTTTGCGCAGGCGAAGAGTACTTTTGTCAGGATAGCTGATACTTGCTGTCCCCTTCAAATTAGCCCGCCATTGTTGGCTCCCTTCTCGCTCGATATTTGGGAAGAGGACCAGGGCCTCTATAAATAGGACCAGCCACCCACATAGCAAGGAGGTTGGTCGGTTCGGTCGGTTGGCTGGAGGCGGAGAGAGAGAGAAGGGGGACTGAACTCCTCCGAGCAGTTCATCGCCCAAGCCAAGAACAGACCCTCGCGAGGCTGTTCTCCCTTGTATTGTTCATCATCATCAGCCCAAGAGGCAATCCACCACACCACACACTGGAGTAGGGTATTACACCACAACGGTGGCCCGAACTAGTATAAACCCTGTGTCTCTTGTGTTGTTCTTTCCGTAGTTTTAGATCCTAGCATGGCGGAGGGGTGCAGTTAGGTAGGAGGCGAAATCTCCGCGCGCACCCCAGTGTTCAAACCTCAAGGGTCTGCCAGAACCCGAAATCCGACATTTGGCGCGCCAGGTAGGGGTGCGCCGGAATTCGTCTTCCACCACCCCGTTCTCCTCCGACCATCTCGCCCATGTCTGACGCTCGTCGGGCCCGCGCCGAGCGCTGGGCCGCACTCGCTTCCCGCGTCGCCCAGACGGCGCCTGTCGGCGGGCATGCACGCCATTCCCTGTCACCTGCCATCAACGCCGCCACCGGCCCGGCGGGGGACGAGCGGCAAGCATCGTCCCAACATCCGTCCGTGCGGCAAGACGGCCGCACCGCAACTCCCTCGCTCGCCTCGGCTGGATCTTCATCCCGCGCACTTCGCGCGCCCATGGAGGCTCAGGCGCGCTCATCGTGGCAAACGAGCTCCTGCGCTACCGTCCCGTCGACAACATCTACGAAGAATGGCTCGACCGCGTCGCCGAGCTCGTCCGCACCGCAGGGGGCTCTCCTCCGTCGTCCGTTCCGCTGCACCGCACCCCGCCCTGTGCAGGAGATGAGGCCCCGGCGGCACCCCGACCGCCTCCTCCTCAAGAAGACGCCATGGATCCAAGGCGCATGGCCCCTGGGCGGAACCCGCTCCGTCAGGCGCCAGCGCGGCAAGAACAGAGCTGCCAAGAAGTCTCTCGCCCGCCAGAAGCTTCCCGGGCGCTCCCTGCTCCAACACGTCGTGACCATCCTCCTGCTCCAGCGCGTGGGGACATGCAAGACCAAGCTCCCCGTCACCAAGGCCTCCCGTGGACACAGCAGGCTGCCGCGCCTTCACCACCAAACTACGCAGTGTCGCGTGGCCCGGCAAGTTCAAGCCAGACTTGCATCCTCGCTACGATGGCGCGGCTGACCCTGCAGAGTTCCTCCAGCTCTACGAGCTGGGCATCGAAGCTGCCAACGGAGACGAGAAGGTCATGGTGAACTGGTTCCCCATGGCACTCAAGGACGGGGCCCGCATCTGGCTCCTGAACCTGGCTCCAGGCACAATCTCCTCCTGGGACGAGATGCGCACCCGCTTCATCGCCAACTTCCAAGGCACTCGCGACCGGCCACCCGCCGTGAGCGACATGCGCCGCATCAAGCAACAACCCGGGGAGACCCTGCAGAAGTACATCCAGCGCTTCAACAACGCACGCCTCAAGATTCCCAAGGTGACTGAGGAGGCCATCATCTTGGCCTTCTCCGACGGCGTGCGCGACGTCAAGATGAAGGAGGAGCTGGCGATGCATGAAGACCTGTGCACTTCCTTGGAGCTGTTCAACTTGGCAAACAAGTGCGCCAGGGTTGAGGAAGGGCGTCTCTCCCTCCTCGAGCTGCCCGCCACAGACCCAGAGGAGAAGAAGCCCAAGGCCAAGGATGTGAAGCGCAAGGGGGCTGCCATGCTCGTGGCAGAACCAGACACCAAGCGGGGCAGAGATCAGCCTGAACCTTCCAAGGGCAGCCGGTACTGTGTGTACCACGACCTCCACACCCACAACACCAACGAATGTCAAGAACTCCGAGCCATGCGTGAAGGAAGGATCGGCCGACTCCCCGACCGCGGTGACCGGGGCTACGGTCGAGGAGGAGGAAGGAACGCAGGACGCTGGGAAGACCGTGGCCCGCGCCAAGGGTGGCGCGACCAACCTCGCGAGGATCGCTGGCAAGACCCGCCTCGCAAGAGAGGATGGAGGGATCAACCTCGCGAGGGAGACTGGAGGGATCAGCCTCGCGAGGATCGCCCGCAAGGCAACGCAGGCCTCCCACCGCTGCCGCCGCAGCCAAGGAGAAACGAGGACCGCCACCAGGACGAGGAGGCTGGGGGCTTCCAGGATCCGCGCGCGATCGCCTGCATCCTGGGCGGGGCTCAAGCCCCAGCCTCTCAACACATCTTCAAGCAGTTCGCCCGCGAAGTGAATGCAGTCCTCCCCAGGCTCGAAGCCACGCGCCCCCTCAGGTGGTCGGCGTGAGCCATCACGTTCAGCTCAGCAGATCAGCTCAAGTGTGCGGCTACAGCCGGAGTCCTCCCGATGCTTTGTTCCCCAATCATCAGCAACGTGGTGGTCACCAAGACCCTCAGCGATGGAGGGGCAGGGCTCAACGTCCTGTCCGTGGAGACGTTCAACAACCTCCAAGTACCCTACAGGCAGCTTCAGCCAACCAAGCCTTTCTCCGGTATCACCGACGGCTCCATGGTCCCGATTGGGCAGGTGCGCCTCCCTGTCACTTTCGGGGCACGCGACAAATACCGCACCGAGCTCTTCGACTTCGACGTCGCCCACATTCGCCTATCGTACAACGCCATCCTTGGGTACCCAGTGCTGGCCAAGTTCATGGCCGTAACTCACCATGGCTACAACGTCCTCAAGATGCCAGGAAGCGGCGGAGTCATCACGGTGCCATGTGAAGAGAAGGACGCAGTGTGTTCCTTGGAACGAGCCTTTCAGGCCGCATCACTGGAAGACCCGGATCGCGGAAGCAGGAGGCTTCCCGAGGCCGCCCCCAAGAAGAAGAAGACATCGTCCGGCCCGGCCCCTCAGGAGGCAGGCCCCTCTAGGCCCGCGCCTGCCCAGGGGGAACCTCCCTCCATCGCATAGGAAAGCGCGCCCGGCGCCCTCCTCAGGCAGGGCTCGGGGGCTCTCCCCTGGAGGGCCACCGACCTAGCTAGGGTCACGAGGGAGGGCTTGGGCACCACCTGGAGGCGTGTTTTGAAGCACGTTTCCCTTGAGAAGGAGCAAGACGAGGAGATCCAGCACCTCAGGAGTTCGTCAGCAAGGCCATTCAGGAGCTACAGGAGTCAAGAGTCATGAGAGGCGGCCATCGCCTACCAGCAGTGGCCCCCCATCCAGGCGAGGATGGCGGGCTGTGCGTCTGCATTGATGTACCAGGACTCAACCAAGTCGCCTCCCTGGAGCGCCTCTGGCCCTCGTGAGTGGGGCACTGTGGAGGTCCACCCCACAGCTACGTTCGCATGCCTTACGGTTTGCCGAGCACGGCTGACATGTACCAGCGCCTCATGAGGGGCATCGCGGAGGCACGAGAGGCCAGGCGTTCCGCAGCCCTGCAGAGATGGAGATGGCCCGCGAGGAGCCGCCAGCGCCTCCGGAGCCTCCCGAGGCTCCTGGGCCTGGGGGCTCATGAGGATCGGCTTCTGCAGCCCACCGAGTCTACTACACCAACACCCCTTCGTCTTCAGCGTCATCAGGTGACATCTTTCGAGTTTTACTTCTAACTGGGAGCGCCCCCAGGGCTGCATTATTCCCAGGCCGCGTGTGTCCGTCCCTGCGGCGTGTATCCCTTTTATTCCATGTTCTTAGCTTACCTTGTTGGGGGCGCCCCTCGGGCTGCATCACCCCCAAGTCGCTCGGGCCTGACCCAGTGATCTCCGCATTCCCAGCATCTATTTGAACAAATTCACTCCTTCTCGGCTAATGTGTTTTACCCAATTCCCTGCTCAGCTGATGCCAACTAACGAAGCTGCTCCCAAACGGCACGACGCTTGCACATGGGTCCGTCCCTGCAACGCCGACAAACCTGGATGGCTGAGCTCTGGCCGCGGCAGCCCCGCATAGCGTCACCTCGTCAAGCCTTCAGTGCCTCACTACCCCTCGGAAGCAACCCACGGCTGACCGTCAATTGTCATGGCAACCCTTTGCTTTTTCTATGATGGACCTGCAGGACCTCCCAAAGGAGCTGCGTCAGGCGAGGCCCTTGCGGTGTCTCCTTCGCTCTCGTCCGCGCGAACCGCTTGCACGTTAAAAGGGGGGTGCCTGAGCATCACGACTCAGGGCTCCTACTGGCTCTCCAGCCCTCACCCTCTGGCCTTGACCACGGCATCGCGACCTGGCATACCAGCGACGGCTGAGACTCGCTCGAGGGCCGGGAGCCGAGGACGTAGAGCAGAAAGGGGAGCAAAAGCAAGAGGGGAGAGACACACGAGGACCTCGCCAAGCAACCTCGCGCCTGCCGATGCACGGACCCGGCGACACACCAGAGAGCGGCCCCTGATCCTCGAGATAAGTCATCGCCCGGAAGCGCCAGCTACCGTAGCACCATCCCCGCACCTAATGCTATCCCATGTTAGCGACACCGCTCTCCTTTCTCACGGAACGACGGCTGCTTGGGCGCCAAAGGGGACCTCCTGAGCATCGCGACTCAGGGGCTCTTACCGGACACCGGGTCACTCACCTCCTGGCATTGACCACGGCATCGCGACCTGGCATACTAGCGACGGCTGAAGCCGCCTTGGGACTGGGACCTGTCGGCGCAGAGCACCAAGACCTCGTGAGGTTCGAAAGGGAGGACTGAGCTAAGATGGAATGAGCAACTCGCTTAATTCTACGACAAGGGTTATATATACAAGACAGGATCACAGGCACCTCACAAGCCCCTACGGGACGCGTTTTTGATTCCTCGCAGGGAACGGATCCTAAAGGGACACAAACTACGCGCGTCCCTGCAAAAGACGCCATCACCAACAGTGGGCCATCAAGCACCGACGCCAACCCCATCCAGATTAGAGTCGGCGGCGGCCTTACGAGCCCGCCCTGCTCCAGGAGCGGCGCCGGCTCGGGGGCTCGTAGCTGTCGTCGCTCGTCTCCGGAGTCGCGAAGAACTCGCCGGAGTCGCTGGAACCTCCGGTGTCTCCACCGCCTGAGGAGCCTCCAAGGGAGCGGGTGGCGAGCCCAGTCCTCATCGCAGCAGGGCCCTGGCCACCTTCCCCGGGGAAGCACTCCAACCGGCGCCCGCCCGCATCGAAGACCTTGAAGAGCATCACCGAAGCACCGTCGTAGTCCAAGTGGATCGCGAAGACGCCCCTTGTCCTGCAAACCCGGGCGATCTCCCTCCAGCCCCGAGTCATGTAGACCTCGCCCGGGGCGACGACCGTGACCTCTGCCTCGGTCGCGAGGGTGCTGCAGCCGGCGTGCTGCAGCCAGAGCTCCAGGGGCTCCCCCTGCGGGATGATGGAGGTGAAGAAGGGAGGAAGGCGGATCCAATACTGAAGAGGAATGGCGACGTGGAGCACGAACTCTTGGAAGGAGCCCTCGGTGTGGACCCCAGGGGGGACGACCAACACCTTCGTGACCCGGCGGCGCCGTCGGCGGCGCCGCTCGTCGCGGTCAGCATCAGCTCCTCCGGGGCCCTCGACATGGGCGTACAATGGAAGCGGGAACCCCAGCGGCGCCCGCTCGCCCCAAGGCCTCGGCACCACCTGAAGGGCCCCTTCGTCCGGGCCATGGGGGATGAGCCGTTTCTTCGGCGGGAGTGGGTCTGGCCCCTCTCGGGGAGCCTTTCCCTTCTCTGCCGTCGAGAACCGGCGGATCGAAGCCATCGTGGCAAGACGGAGCAAGGATCGGGAAGAAGGAGAAGCAAGGAGGGATGGGCTGGAAGGGCGTGCGCCGTTCCGTACTTATGGCCGGCAAAGGCCAACCGCCGACCTCCACGATCGCAGGTAATCTTGACCCGTTTTTGCATGCAGGGACTTGTCCCATCCGTGCAGTTGCCGAGGCGTCGTGGGGAAGTGGAGGCGCCCACGTCCAGTCAACCGCCACGCGGCGCCCAAGGCCGCAGGTTGTTAGGGCCCGCGGCGCTTCGCTCTTGCCCTTCCGCCTCCCTGCACGGCCAAGTCCGGGCGCGCCTTGGGCCCGGGGGCTACTGTCGGCGTTCTGGAAACGGGGGTCCCCAGACTTGCCTGCCTGCGGCCTACGGCGTGGCTCAAAGGGGGGCCCAGCACGGCCCATCTTCACCAACACAAACCCAAGACCCTCGCGAGGGGCCAAGCCTCGCGGGGCGGACGACGCGGAGCTTCCTCAGGCGCGGCCTCGGCAGGCTGGCTCACGAGGAGGCGGAGAGATCAAGGCGGGGTACCTCACGAGGTGCCCGTGACGCAAGCCATGACGACTCAGGGCGCCAGGCGGGTGCCAGCCCGCGCAGCGTCCTCCTTTCCTCTTTGGTGCAAAGGGGGCAAGCGCAGCCGCGTAGTACCGAGGCATAAGGCAAAGGTTGCCATTTCGGTGCAACGAGACCAAGACTAGGAGGACTACGAGATGGAGGTCACCGTGGAGCCCAAGACGGTGTCATCACCAGAGCTTTGCATAGGCGAAGACTACTTTTGTCAGGATAGCTGATACTTGATGTCCCCCTTCAAATTAGCCCGCCATTGTTGGCTCCCTTCCCACTCGATATTTGGGAAGAGGACCAGGGCCTCTATAAATAGGACCAGCCACCCACATAGCAAGGAGGTCGGTTTGGTCGGTTGGCTGGAGGCGGAGAGAGAGAGAAGGGGGACTGAACTCCTCCGAGCAGTTCATCGCCAAAGCCAAGAATAGACCCTCGCGAGGCTGTTCTCCCTTGTATTGTTCATCATCATCAGCCCAAGAGGCAATCCACCACACCACACACTGGAGTAGGGTATTACACCACAACGGTGACCCGAACCAGTATGAACCCTGTGTCTCTTGTGTTGTTCTTTCCGTAGTTTTAGATCCTAGCATGGCGGAGGGGTGCAGGTAGGTAGGAGGCGAAATCTCCACGCGCACCCCAGTGTTCGAACCTCAAGGGTCTGCCGGAACCTGAAATCCGACACCAGCAGAGTCCATTAGCTGTTGGGAAGATCTGGAAGCCGCATTCCTCGACAACTTTCAGGGCACTTATGTGCGACCACCGGACGCTGATGACTTGAGCCACATAATTCAGCAGCCAGAAGAATTGGCCAGGCAACTCTGGACACGGTTCCTAACAAAGAAAAATCAAATCATCGACTGTCCAGATGCAGAGGCCCTAGCAGCCTTCAAGAATAACATCCGTGACGAGTGGCTTGCCCGGCACCTTGGACAGGAAAAGCCGAAATCTATGGCAGCCCTCACGACACTCATGACCCACTTTTGTGCGGGGGAAGACAGCTGGCTAGCTCGCAGTAACGACATATCAAAAAACCATGGTACTTCAGATACCAAGGACGGCAATAGCAGGTCACGTCGCAACAAACATAAGCGCCGCATTAACAGCGATAATACTGAGGACACGGCAGTCAATGCCGGATTCAAAGGCTCTAAACCCGGTCAGCCTAAAAAGCCATTTAAAAGAAGCACTCCGGGCCCGTCCAGTTTGGACCGCATACTCGATCGCTCGTGTCAAATACACGGTACCCCTGACAAGCCAGCCAACCACACCAAGAGGGAATGCTAGGTGTTCAAGCAG
This sequence comes from Triticum urartu, assembly GCF_003073215.2. Lineage (NCBI taxonomy): Eukaryota > Viridiplantae > Streptophyta > Magnoliopsida > Poales > Poaceae > Triticum > Triticum urartu. The sequence continues at coordinate 391,647,131 of NC_053022.1, read as the reverse complement.
GCCGGCAAGTTAATTGCCGAAGATAAAGATAAGGGGTCACACAGCGATGACGAAGAGGAGCCTCGGCAGCCGAACACCGGAGGACAGAAGAGGTTACCCCGACAAGTGCGGACGGTGAACATGATATGCGCAACCCACATCCCCAAGAGGGAGCGGAAGCGTGTGCTCAGCGACGTATATGCGTTGGAGCCAGTCGCCCAAAAGTTCAACCCATGGTCCTCCCGCCCGATCACCTTCGATCGCAGGGACCACCCCACTAGTATCCGTCACGGCGGATTCGCCGCACTAGTCTTAGACCCAATCATTGACGGATTTCACCTCACTCGAGTCTTTGTGGATGGCGGCAGCAGCCTGAACCTCCTTTACCAGGACACAGTGTGCAAAATGGGTATAGACCCCTCAAGGATCAAACCCACAAAAAAACGACCTTTAAAGGCGTCATTCCAGGTGTAGAGGCCCATTGCACAGGCTCAATTACACCGGAAGTGGTCTTCGGATCCCCGGATTACTTCGGAAGCGAAGAATTAATCTTCGATATAGTCCCGTTCCGCAGTGGCTATCATGCACTGCTCGGGTGAACCGCATTTGCGAGATTCAATGCGGTACCGCATTATGCATACCTCAAGCTCAAGATGCCAGGACCCCGGGGGGTCATCATAGTTAATGGAAACACAGAGCGATCTCTCCGCACGGAGGAGCACACTGCGGCCCTTGCAGCAGAAGCGCAAAGCAGCCTCTCAAGGCAATCACCAGTTCGGCATTTCAAGACCTGGATACCTTCAAACGCGCTTGGAGTAATCGGCAACTAGACCACCCGGCACGATCTGAGCTCGCATAGCAATGCGGCCCCCACCCCGGCCCAAGCCAAACGGCGAAATTCGTGCCACGCGTACATAATTACGCATTAAAAATACCATGGGCACAGGTGGGGAGGGGGGCACAACTACGGCACGCTCCAAGACGCGGCCTAAACTGCACTAGGGGCTTCCCGCTTTGTTATTTTTCTCTTTCAGGACTTTAATCTCTGGAAACCCTATCCGGCAGCATGATTGCCGAACACATGATGCAGCAACCAAGGAGGCAGAAAGCTACGTCACACCACGGAACTCCGAGGTGGATTACGACAATGAGTGAAATATTTGCTTTAATACTATTCCTCAGCTTGCCCTTGGAAGGGACATAGTCCTACTTTTTGCTTATCGCACTATTTGTATCATTCTGCTTTAAATGCACCTTTTTGAATAAACAATGCATAGCATTAAGAATATTATTGCATTCTCTTTTTTTATATATGTGTGTTCATTAATGACGCCTTACAACCGTACACTTTGGTACGGCCAATACCCCAGGGGCTTAAGTACCCCCACAATATGGTGTGAGAAGTCCGAACACTTTCACAAGTGCGGCACCCCGAACTTATAGCATTATATGCATCAGCTCCGAATCATGTCTTTGGTCAAATGTTGGGTTTGCCTGGCTCCTATGTTTTGGTACCTTACGTACCGCTCTATCGGCTAAGGTAGCACTAGGAGAACTACTGCGATTGTGCCCCGGTTCTGCTGGGCTAAGCACCTCAGTAGAGAAAGCTAAAACTGACTGTCATGATAAGGCGAGAGACTGGTCGCTTTTCGGCGAGGTTTCGAGTCCCTAAAGACTTATGCCTCTTAGAGCGATGAGCCGGTCCTGTCCGGCTTAAAGGCGTGTATCGTGCCCCGAATTCGGCCTTCCGAATACCAGGGGCTTCACCGAAATTTAAAATTATAGAATTCTATGGCTAAGTGAGACTGATAACGCAATATTAGTCTGGTTGCCTTGTTCGCCGTGCTGAGCACCTCCCTCGAAGGACCCAAAAATGGGAACAAGAGTGCTCAGGTTTATCCCGAACACCCCAGCACTCGCAGCATGGGGGCAGAAGCCGAGGACTAGCCATCTCTCAGATTGGATAAACAAACAAACAAAAGGTAATATTTTAAATTCAAACAAGCGTTGCATAGCGCATATGACACAAGTTTTCATCATACATAATCACACGAGCAAGTTTACTCAAAGATTACATCCTTTGAACATTCGTCCGCTATAAGACGGGAACCCTTCAGGACACCCTCATAATAAGTTTCAGGGGTGCGATGATCCTTGCCCTGCGGCGGTCCCTCCTTGATCAACTTCACGGCGTCTAGCTTGGCCCACTGCACCTTCACACGGGCGAAAGCCCGACGTGCACCTTCGATGCAGACAGACCGCTTGTCGACTTCCAGCCATGGGCAGGCATCTACAAGCCTACTCACCAGGCCGAAGTAGCTGTTCGGAAGGGCGTCGCCCGGCCACAGCCGGACTATAAAGCCCTTCATGGCCTGTTCGGCCGCCTTGTGTAGCTCGACCAGCTGCTTCAGCCGGTCGCTCATAGGCACCGGGTTTTTGGTCCCAGTATACTGAGACCAGAACAGCTTCTCCATTGAGCTTCCCTCCTTGGCCTGGTAAAACTGTGCGGCATCCGACACGCTGCGGGGCAAATCTGTGAATGCTCCTGGAGAGCTCCGGATTCGGGTAAGTAATAGGTAATTTACTTTCACATGCTTGCTTTGCATATAGAATGCCTTACCCGCCGCTATTTTCTTCATCGCATCAATCTCCTGAAGGGCCTTTTGGGCTTCGGCCTTGGCACTCTTTGCGCTCTCGCGGGCCACGGCAAGCTCAGACTCTCGCGTCTTCGAGTCAAGCTCCAACGCCTCGTGCTTCATCATGAGAGCTTGGAGCTCTTGCTACACTTCACCCACCCGAGCCTCTTGCCTTTCCCGCTCGGTGCGCTCCTTGGCCGCTTTATCTTCGGCCTTGGACAGCGCTTGCTTTAGGGTTTCCACTTCGGTCGTGGCCCCTGGCAAATATACGATGATCCTGTCATTTTGCAATCGCGTCTTCTTTTATATATATATACATATCTATAGACAGGGTATTACTTACCCTTGTTCTCCTTGAGCTGCCTCTTGGCAAGGCCAAGCTCTTTTTTGGACCCCTCGAGGTCCTGCTTCAGTGTGGCGACCTCCGCAGTCAGTGTGGCTGAGGCCAGCAGCGAAGCTTGCATACGCATATTGACATACTTATATTAGACTCCTGCGAACACCGAACAGAGCATCAGGGGCTACTGTCTATGCGGTAATATTTTTCCTATATTTTAAACACTTACCTCAAAGCCTGTTAGAAGGCTGGCATAGGCTTCAGTCAGTCCGCTCTTGGCGGACTAAACCTTCTGGACAACCGCACTCATAATAGTACGGTGCTCCTCGTCGATGGAAGCGCTGCGAAGCGCTTCCAGCAGATTGTCCGGCGCCTCTAGATGGACAGAGGTCACCGGCACAGGCGTTTTCCCCTATTGGAAGGAGGCCGCCTGCCCGAGTCCGGAACCACTGGAGGATCCGGCGCGGTGTTCGGCTGAGGGCCGAACTCGGAGCCTCAGGGGCCTTGTCCCCTCTGCTCCCGGAGTCCGGAAGTTCGCCTTGAGGCGCCTCCGGGACTGTCTCCCCTCGACCCGGTGCCTCTTGAGACAATACCTCGGCGTCGTCCGCAGGGCAAGGGGAGGTGGCGGTCGGAAGTGGATCGCTATCCATATCTGACGAGCCCAGGGAGCCGTCTGATGATACATCGATACGGGCTCGTGGCGGCCTGCATAATCATATTCGGCGTTAGGGGAAGCAGTGCGCAAAAGGATACTATGAGCTACTCTGGTATCTGAATACTTACGACCTCCCAAGGGGCTTGGCCCTGGGTAACCACTCGTCTTCGCCTTCGGTGGCGGTGGTGGAACTGTCCGGAAAGAGAGTCCTTCCCTTCTTGGACCCTCCGGCCTCCCCAGTTGGGGCGGCCTTCCTTTTCTTGTCTCCCCCAACTGAAGGGGGAGCATCTTCCTCTTCCTCCTCATCTTCAGGGGAGGAATGTGCCGCACAGTCATCGGAGGTGAGTCCGATGACGCTTGGCGTCGGGTACTCTTTCAGGTTCCCCTGGCCTTCTTGGTCTTCTCCGGCACCGTGTAAGGAGCCGGAGTCAGCATCTTCGCCAGAAGAGCGTCTCCTGGGCCTTCGGGAAAAGGAGCCGGACAGTCGATTTGTCCGGCCGTCTCCTGCCAGTCCTGTCAAAGGTACAGGAGCTTAGATCCTGCATAGAGTCGAACTATGAAAAACAATTATCCTGTGAGAGATAAAACAGCTTACCGCGCTGGCTTGGCGCTTCGCGCAGAATCCGCGGTCCTCAGTAGTGGTAGGGGGAACCTCGGCACTCTTGAATAACACCTTGCAGGCATCTTCGTGAGTTGTGTTGAAGAGCATGTTCAGAGTTCGGTGCTGGGCCGAGTCGAACTCCCACAAGTTGAAAGCTCGTTGTTGGCACGGGAGGATCCGGCGGATGAGCATGACCTGGACTACGTTGACGAGTTTGAGCTTCTTGTTCACCATGTTTTGAATACATGTTTGGAGTCCGGTCAACTCTCCCGAACTACCCCAGGACAGGCCCTTCTCTTCCCAAGAGGTGAGCCACGTAGGGAAGCCAGATCGGAACTCGGGGGGCCGCTGCCCATTTAGGGTCACGTGGCTCGGTGATGTAGAACCACCCCGATTGCCACCCCTTTATGGTTTCCACGAAGGAGCCCTCGAGCCATGTGACGTTGGGCATTTTGCCCACCATGGCGCCTCCGCACTCCGCCTGGCGGCCGCTCACTACCTTCGGCTTGACATTGAAGGTCTTCAGCAAGAAGCCAAAGTGGGGCTTGATGCAGAGAAGGCCTCGCAGACGACCATAAACGCCGAGATGTTGAGGATGAAGTTCAGAGCCAGATCGTGGAAATCCAGGCCGTAGTAGAACATGAGCCCCCGAATGAATGGGTGGAGAGGGAATCCCAGTCCACGAAGGAAATGGGTAAGGAACACTACCCTCTCATGGGGCCTGGGGGTGGGGATGAGCCGCCCCTCATCTGGGAGCTGGTGCGCGATGTCGTCGAGCAGGTATCCGGCTCTCCTTAGCTTCTTGATGTGTCCCTCCATGACGGAGGAGACCATCCACCTGCCTCCCGCTCCGGACATGGTTGGAGAAGGTCGAGGTGGGAAATGCGGACTTGGGCGCTGGAGCTCAAGTGTGTGAAAATGGATGAGCAAAGGAGGAAGAAGGCGTGGATGAAAAGGTGAATCCTTATCCCTTTATATGGGTGGATGAAACTATGCGCCCCCATTAGCCTGGTAAAACTCGCTTGTCCCCCAAGAGCCGTAATCGGTGGCGTAGTTGGGTTACCCACGCCCGTATTGATGAGAATCCCGTAATAAGGGGAGCACGATCTCTGCTTTGACAAGATGTGTCAAAAAACTGCCTCGCATTATGTGCGGGGCTAGTTAAAGGAAACGGTTCGAATAATCACCGGGGCATGGCCTAATGTCATATTGCCAAGGCAAGTCAGCAGATTAGATTTGTGGAAATATTATTCTCTCTACGGTGGAATGTGGAACTTATTTTGCAGGGTCGGATACTATCCTTGTATTCAAATTCTTCCGTGGTGTATTCGGAGGAGGAACCCGCCTTGCAATGCCGAAGACAATACTGTGCGCCGGACTCATCGTCATTGAAGCCTGGTTCAGGGGCTACTGAGGGAGTCCTGGATTAGGGGGTCTCTGGACAGCCGGACTATATCCTTTGGCCGGACTGTTGGACTATGAAGATACAAGATTGAAGACTTTGTCTCGTGTCCGGATGGGACTCTACTTGGCGTGGAAGGCAAGCTAGGCAGTACGGATATGGATATCTCCTCCTTTGTAACCGACCTTGTGTAACCCTAACCCTCTCCGGTGTCCATATAAACCGAAGGGTTTTAGTCCCTAGGACACAACAAAAAATAGACAATCATACCATAGGCTAGCTTCTAGGGTTTAGCCTCTCTGATCTCGTGGTAGATCTACTCTTGTGCTACCCATATCATCAATATTAATCAAGCAGGACGTAGGGTTTTACCTCCATCAAGAGGGCCTGAACCTGGGTAAAACTTCGTGTCCCCTGCCTCCTGTTACCATCCACCTAGACGCATAGTTCGGGACCCCCTACCCGAGATCCGCCGGTTTTGACAGCGACACTCCTCGACCAGTCGCCCACGGCACCTCACCAGCTTCGGGGACTACTGTCAGAGTAATGGGCCACGGGTAGGCTAACCCGATGCCCATAACCTTTCGAGACATCGGGGCTGACCGCGCCCCTCAGGATGCCAAGGTAAAGAGCCGCCTTCTGGAAGCCGGATGGAGAAATAGCCGGCTGCTCGTAGACGGCCGAGTCCAGAAGCCGAGGTCGAGACAAGCCGACTCCTGCCAGGCGGCTTCTAGAGAAGCCGGCTCCGAGGAGTCGGCCCGCGGCCCCTTCGAAGCCCGTACCCACATCAAGGGGGACGAGACAGGGGATGGCTATAGTGCAGCCCATCCCCTCCCCTTCCTAAGGGCTGGCGCGGCCACAGTGCGCTGTACCAACGAGGAGCCCTGCCCGGCGTGGCACTGTTGCTATGCCAGCCCTGACATCATTACGGGCAGGCGGAGTCTTGCTCCCATGACGGCCTGTCTGTACGGCCCAAGGACGATGGGCTCCACCAGTCAGCGAGAGTCCAGAAGACGGCAAAGAGCCCTACTAATCGGACCCGATGGGAGTCGGCCCCTAGGAGTCGGCCTGCTCATCCCACGGGCCCCACGCGCCATTAACCAGACAAGACGGGGAGTGGCTACAGTAATCGCCCGCCATGACGGCGGTGCTATAGCCATGATCCTTCGACCAAGCCTGTGTCAATAGAAGCGCGGCTACAGTGATCAGCAGCCGGCAAGACCCCCAAGAGGCGGGTACAGCTTGTCGGCTCCGTACCAGACCAGTCGGTGGGGCCCCCCAATCGGCGGGCCCCAGCAGTCGGCGGAGAAGTCGGTGGCCAAAGAGACTGACGGCTGGGCCTGCGCCCAGTCATATTACCCTTGTACCCCTAGGGGGTAGGCCTATATAAACCCCCAGGGCACCCATGCAAAGGGTTCGGACCCATTAGAACCAGACCGGAGATATAGGAAGGAGAAAACTAGCCTTGCCTTCTCCTACCTCCAGCATACAGCTCGAGGTGCACCCTTGTACTCACTTTGCCTTAGTGATCACGCGGAGACCCCGCAGAGCAAGACTGGGAGTGTTATCTCCTAGGAGAGCCCCGAACCTGGTTAAAGTACGCCGGCGTTCGTGTCTACGCCTAATCCCGCTTCCGGGCACCGGCGACGTTCTACTCGCTCCCACCATGATAAGCCATCATTTGGAATATGTCGCACCCAACCCCCGACAGTCAGTGTGCTTGTGGAGAGGATGTTTTGAAGACTCCAACATTTCATTGAAGGCCTTTGCAGATTCGTCCATCTCATCATCCGAATCCCGAGCATCATCAAAGTTTTGCACCATGTCTTCCATCCCGGTACCTTGCTCGTCGATGCGACAACGAACCACCTCAGCTCTGGCATGTTGGGAAGACTCACCATGAAATGTCCACACTGTATAACCGGGCTTAAAACCACTCTTCTACAGATGTTTGCCCATTTCATCCTCTATCCTCTTTTCCCAATTATTGCATCGGACACAGGGGCACTAGTTTTTCCTTTGGCCATTTGCAAATGCGGCTTTCATAAACCCCTTGGTTTTTGTTAACCATTCATTGGTAATCTCTTTCTGACTAGTGCGACCGGTGTACATCCACGCATGATCACTCATCTTGCTTAGGTACTAGACAGACAAGAAATATATATAATTCAGCATGTATATTCATCAGTTAATATAGTTTTTCAATTTTATTACATCCATGCAACCTGCACTCTAATAGGTAAAGATAGGTCCTAATCCCACCCGAGTATGTGTAGATTGAGTACGTTCTCCATGCTCTACCCCATTTTGAGACAAAATTTCGGTAGCACCTCCCCACTATTATCCTGATACATGTCTTGGCAAAAAGCCGAGAGAATGTGCATCCGGAGAACAACAGGGAGGCGCTGACAAAATTTTGTCTCGAAATGGGGTAGAGCATGGAGAACATACCCAATCTACACATACTTGGGCTGTCCATGGAAATCGCTGGACAATCCGAATGAGTTACGGTGATAAATATGCAACTGAATGCATATTTATCGATGCAACCCTTTCGGATGAGAGACGCATACTAGTTACGCGACTTAACATGAAATGAAATCTACTAACATGATTAAAAGAGCGTAGGAGCTGAAGGTGGATTTGTAGCTCACCCTCAGCTATAGAGGAACTAGTCGAACAACGGCGGGATCACGGACAAAAAACTTCGACCAATGATGACTCCAAGGAGATGAAATAGCACAAAGCCTGCAAATTTTACCGATCGAGTCAAGAAAATTTAGGACATCACATCACATAAAGCATCGACACTTCAAACTATGAAAGAAACTTCGACCCCTCGGTGATCCTCGATCCTCGACCTTCTTTTCCTTCTTTTTCTACCTTCTCAACTTCTTTTTTCATCATCATCATCTTCTTCTTCTTCTTCTCCTCCCCTTTTTCTTGTTCTTCTTCTTCTTCTTCTTCTTCTTCTTCTCTCCTCCTCCTCTTCTTATTCTTCTCCCCCTTTTCTTCTTCTTCTCCTCTTCTTCTTCTTATTCTTCTTCTTTTCTTCTCGTAATAATTTTTCTTTAGAACTAACCTAACTATCACACTAGTAACTAACCAAATTACTAACCTAACTAACCCTATTAACTAACCTAACTAATAGTAGAAAAAAGAGAGGGGAGAGGCTCACCAGAGTGGGGCGGCACGGCGGGTCGGCAAGGCTCGCGGGGTGGCGACAAGGGCGGTGGGGGTCGGGGGCAGTGGGGGTTGGGGTTAGGGGCATGGTGAGTGAGAGAGTGGGTGGCAATGAGGTGGGTCTGGTGGGCCGTCAGGGTTTAGGCCTCCACTGGACCCCACCCACCTCTTTGTCGTCCTCTAGCGGACGGCAAATATTCCTTGCCGTCCGCTGGCAGGCGGCAAAGAAATGGCTGATGGCAACCAGGCTCTTTGCCGTCAGTCATGTCTTTGTCGTCCGTTTTTTATAAGTTGATGACAAAGGCATTCTTTGCCGTCCGCTAAGGGACGGCAAAGAGCTGACTGATGGAAAATTCTCTGTTTCCAGTAGTGTTGTGGTGTTCTATATCCCAGTGACAGAATGGGAAGAAGAAACATACTTGTATTGTTGCCACTAAGGATAAAACAATGGGGTTTAATCCTATTGCGAGATTTATTTTTGTCTACATTGTGTCATCTTGCTTATTGCAATACTCTATTTCTTGTAAACTTAATATCTTGAGATGCATGTTGGATAGCTATCTTGGGGTGGAGTATTATTAGTATACATTAGTAAGCTTAACAATCTACTTATCATGGGACATAATGCCTATATGAGATTATGCCATGAATGATCATAATCATAAAGGTTTATATTCTTGTCAATTTCCCAATTATAATTTGTCACCATTCCATTTGTCTGCTTTCAAGAGAGATACCTCTAGTGAACCTATGGCCCGGGGTCCATTCTCCATCAATACTTTCTTCTACAAAATTGCATTTTATTTACTTTTACTATTTGACGTTTCACTATACCACTATATATTTGCTTTTAACCTTGTAACTAGCAAGACAAGGGGCTTGACAACCCTCTTGCCAAGTTGGGTGCAAGTATTTTGTTTGTTTATGTTAGGTGTTGCTTACCTTGCGAGCTTGCTGATTCCTAATGGTTCGATCAAACCTTGGTTATTAACTAAGGGGAGTACTTTTACTTCTGTGCAACATGACCCTTCCTCTTTAGGGAACCGAACAACTCCTATGGGAGTAGCAAAGGAATTTCTAGCGCTGTTCCCAAGGAATCATCTTCTAGCAAATCAGGTACCTTCACACAAATCAGGTGCTTGCTGGAATGTGAGGGGGCTTAACAACCCCGCGAAGAGAAAGGCCATGATGGGTTTAGTGCCCTCGGTCAGAGTTAACCTAGTATGTCTGCAGGAGACTAAAATGGATGCAATGGATACCCTTATGGTAACGAAATGTCTAGGTCCATCGTTTGATGGCTTTGTGTACTTACCGGCTGTTGAGACGTCAGGAGGAATACTTCTTGCGTGGGACACATCTAAGCTAACGATGGACATGGTGTAATTTGATGCTAACTCTTTGACAGGTCTGGTGCATGACAAGGACAATTTCACTTGGTGGATCATGACGGTATACGCCCCGCAGGGGGTACGAGCTTAAAACCCAGTACCTGCTTGAGCTGGATGCGAGAAGGGCAGTGTGCCCAGTATCGTGGATGATGATGGCCAACTTTAACATGATTTTGCAGGCTTGTGAAAAGAATAACAACAACATTAACAGAGCCATGCTAAATAAATTTAAAAGCTTTATGGATGATCATGAATTGAAGGAGCTATATATGCATGAGTGGATGCATATTTGGTCTAACGAGAGGGATTCCCCTTCACTCACCAAGACTGATCTGCTAGTATCGGTTGAGTGGGAGTTGGCACATGCGGATCACCTATTGCAAGCCATTACCTCGAGCGTTTCAGACCATGCTCCATTGCATCTATCTACTAGCATGCAGTATTCACCCAAGAAGAGATTCAGGTTTGAACTTTATTGGACAAAGTTGGAAGGCGTTGAACATGCGATTAGGGAGGCTTGGGTGTGTGATGAGAGCATTGTAGACCGGTTCAAATGGCTGGATACCTTGTTCAGGAACACGGCAGAATACTTGCAGGCATGGGGGAAACATCGTATTGGGAACATTAAGGTGTTGATGTTTGTGGCAAACTGGGTCATTTCAAACTCAACCACGTACAAGAGTTTTGGCTACTTTCAACCTCAGAGCTTTGGCTAAGGAGATCGCTTAAGCGGGCTTTACTCGGCCTTGCGTCCCTGGAAAGAACCATAGACCGACAAAGATCTAGGATTAGATGCCTTAGAGAGGGTGATGTAGACCAAATCCAAAAGGAGGAGGTGTTCGCGGAGGTGTACGACAACCTACTAGGCAAGGAACGTGGTCGTGAGCACTCGATTGACCTAGACTTCCTCTACATTGAAGCTCTAGATCTTGGTGATTTGGAAGGTATTTTTACAGAGGAGGAAGTATGGTAGGTTATCAAAGAAACACCTCCTAATCGGGCACCCGGACTAAATGGTTTCATCGGCACTTTTACCATAAGGCTTGGAATGTGATCAAGCCCGACATTATGGCAGCAATGCTCAAGCTGTATGTTGGGGACAGTAGGGGTTTTGGAAAGTTGAATAAGGGGCACATTGTTCTTATTCCAAAAAAGGTGGACGCCTCTGTTATTGGGGATTACAGACCGATCAGTTTACCCCACAACTTCTCAAAGTTATTCACCAAGGCACTAGTGATACGAGCGCGTAGGAAGGTGCAAGATATTGTCAGTATCAATCAGTCATATTTTATTAAGGGATGAAACATCCATGACAATTACCCGCTAGCCAGACAGGTGGCATGGAAAATTAACGAAAGGAGGGAGAAGGGCCTCTTCCTTAAGTTGGATATCTCAAGGGTGTTTGATTCATTATAATGTCCATTCTTGTTCGAGGTTATGAGAGCCAATGGATTCGATAGCAGATGGCTTACATGGGCGGCAACAATTCTTTCCATAGCTAGCACCAAAGTGATTGTCAATGGAGTGCCAAGCCGAACCCCATCTACCACGCTAAAGGTCTTAGGCAGGGAGATCCGATCTCCCCCTACTCTTTGTGATTGCTATGGATGCACTCACATGTTGTTCTCCAAAGTGTTTGAACAAGGAATGATCGGTGAAATTCGGGGTGTGTCTCCCACATAGATATTATCACTATATGCCGATGATGTAGCGATGTTCAACAAGCCAATGATGCAGGACCTAACATTTGTCAGAGAAATGATGGGGTTATTCGGTGAAGACTCTGCATTAAAGATTAACTATGGGAAAACGGTGGCGGTTCTCATCCGTGGTACCGTGGAGGATAGGCAGAGAGTTGTGGATATTTTGCAGTGTGAGATGGGAAACTTCCCATGCAGATACTTGGGCATCCAATTGGCGATCAAAGCTCTAACACGTGCGGACTGACAACCACTTTTGGATTAGGTTAGGAAATTCATTCCGGCATGGCAGTGGGCTCATTCAATGATATAGTTGCCTAATTCTGACCAAGTCAGTGATCGTGGCTAGGAAAATTCATCAATTGATGGTCCTCAGTGTACTAGAGTAGGTTGATTAAGATATCAACAAGTGGATGCGATCTTTCTTCTGGATAGGTAAAGACAAAGTAAATGGTGGGAAATGCCTCTTTGCTTGGAACACTGTATGTCGCCCTAATCGATTTGGTGGGCTAGGGGTCAAGGACATCCGATTGCAAGCGATTGTGTTGTTAGTAAGATGGGAATGGCTGCAGAGAGTGGATCAGACAAGGCCGTGGCATGGGTTGCCAATGATCAAAGACAAGGACGCCAGCATGGTATTCAACAGCGTGGTCAAGATAGTTTTGGGACATGGCACTAAAGTCCTATTTTGTAAGGATAGGTGGATCCATGGGTTCACCGTCGAAGAAATTGCATCACTAGTTGTTGAGCTTGTGCAACCGTGCGCACGGAACATGAGAACAGGACAACAAGCTTTGGCTGATAACACATGGATTCATGATGTGCATGGGGACCTTTCCTTCATGGCGCACATGCAAGTGGTGCACCTTTGTCAAGCCATGGATATAGTTCCTAGGAGCGATAGGGAGAAGGATCAATTCATCTGGCCTGCTAATGCATCAGGATGCTACTCCGCAAGGTCGGTGTATAACCGCCTGTGCATGGGGTTGATAGATTCACCAATGGCCACAGGTATATGGAGGAGCTAGGCTCTGCTAGATGCAAGATTTTTGCTTGACTCATGGTCCAATACCAATTGTGGACTAGCAATCGTAGAGCACGCCACGAATTACAACATGAGCCCTCAACGTGTTTTTCTTGCTTGTAAGATGAGGACAATGTGGACCATCTTCGCACATTGCGTTTACACGAGAGAAGTGTGGCATCGTTGCTTTGAGGTATTTCAACTGAACATTGAGCCTCCGAGTTTAAATGTGACGTTTCAGGAATGGTGGATGAGGTGTAGGGAGAACTTCTCATGAAGGATCAGGAGAGGTTTTGAATCCTTCGTTATTGGAACGGCTTGGGCCCTTTGGAAGCAAGGAAATGCTAGGGTGTTCAACAGACCTCAGCAGCAAAGGACACCGGTGCAGCTGGTGGTGCAAGTGCTCGAGGAGACCCAAGACTGTAAGGCGACAAGGCTGGGTATTGGTGGTTCAGATCTGTTCGTGAGAGAGTAACCTAGGTTCTTTTCTTGGTGTGGGTGTTTGTCAACATAGATGTTCGCATCCGATGTTGGTATCTTGTACATTTCAACCTTCTGCCTTCTATAAAAATATGGTACGCCATTAGTGTACTCTAAAAAAACTTGTTTTATTTCTTGCCTAGTCACTTTGCTTCTTATTTTGCTTGCCAAAAATTTCCAAAATACCACAAAAATACATTTTTGTTGCTACATTGTGTTTTGCTTTCATGGCTATTTCTTCACTTGTCGTTTCTAAGCCCGAGTTCAAAGTGCTTAGTTTTGAAAGGGGTGGAGAGAGTTTAAAAGATGCTTGGTATAGAATTTGTGATGGTCAAAATAGATCTACCCATGAACAATCTACCATGATTCTTCTTACAAATTTCTATGTTGGTGTTACTACTTAGTATAGATTTGTCTTGATACTATCACTGGATGAAATTTCTTGAGTAGTCACACTATGGATGCTTTTAACGCTATGGGAAATTTATTTGGATCTCCACCTATTAACGTTAATGAAACTAAAATAACCTTGGAGCACCTTATGCAAAGATCAGATATTATTGAGAAAATGACAACTAATAAAAAAAGAATTGAATACAAACATGCATAATCAAATTACTAAGTTCAGTTATACAGTACAAAATGCTTTGAAATTAGGGATTTCTATTTTCCTGCCCATAGTTCCTTAGTTGTGCTCAGTTTTACCCTAGGCAACTAACGTTGCTCACTTTTCCCCTCCCTCCTCCACCACATGCTCAAAGCCTTTGATCGTTACCTCCTAACTAGTGGGGCCACATGATATCCTCATAGGTGGGGTTGGGCCACTCTCTCTCCCAGAGTGCCAGCGCTTTAAAATAATGACATGTGGGGTCGGGCCACTCTCTCTCCCCATAGTGCTGCCGCTATAAAATCTTGACAGGTGAGGCCAGGGCAACTTATTATGACATGTGGGTCGCCACAACTTATCACGGGTTGGGCCTAGGCAAGTTCTAACAGGTAGGGCTGAGGCAGGTTATGACAGGGGGCGGCGCAACAAATGATAGGTGGGGTATGTTGTCTCTATCATTTGTCAACGACTAAACATGCACAACCTCGAGGACCTTCCCAACACCTCCCACAGAGCAGCCATGGTCGCAGCTTGCCTGCACCGGATCTGATTCTGGCGCCGACCAACGATGGTGGCGGTGCACGTCCGCCACAACACCAACATTATTTCCTATGCTCACATTATTCCTCTAGGCCCAACCGACCACACGCAGAGTTTTTGCCCCCGACCATCCAGGTTTGTTCTACCATCAAAGGGGCTCACTGTCCGGCCCACAACCGCTGTCGCTTGCCCCTTGCTACCTCTTGATCTTGTGTTGGTTTTTCCCTTGAAGAGGAAAGGGTGATGCAGCAAAGTAGCGTAAGTATTTCCCTCGGTTTTGAGAACCAAGGTATAAATCCAGTAGGATACAATGCGATAAGCCACGGAATACCTGCACAAACAAACACCAACTTGCAACCAACGTGACAAAGGGCTTGTCAATCCCTTCACGTTTATTCGCAAAGTGAGATCTGAAAAAGATGGATAAACGGTAAAGTTATATTTTTTTGGTATTTTTGGTTTATGGAACGGAAAGTAAAGATTGCAAAACAAAGTAAATAGGAAACTAGAATTGTAGATTGGAAACTTATATGATGGAAAATAGACCCAGGGGCCATAGGTTTCACTAGAGGCTTCTCTCAAGAAAGGAATTATTACAGTGGGTGAACAAATTACTACCAAGCAATTGATAGAAAAACACAAAGTTATGACGATATCTAAGGCAATGATCATGAATATAGGCATCATGTCCGTGTCAAGTAGACCTAAACGATTCTGCGTCTACTTCTATTATTCCACACATCGACCAACTCCTGCCTGCATCTAGAGTATTAAGTTCATAAGAACAGAGTAACGCAATAAGTAAGATGACATGATGTAGCGGGATTAACTCAAGCAATATGATGAAAACCCCATCTTGTTATCCTCGATGGAAACAATACAATATGTGTCGGTTCCCCTTCTGTCACTAGGATCGAGCACCGCAAGATTGAATCCAAAGCTAAGCACTTCTCCCATTGCAAGAAAAACTAATCAAGTTGGCCAAACCAAATCGATAGTTCGAAGAGACTTGCAAAGATATCAAATCATGAATATAAGAACTAGAGGAGATTCAAATAATATTCATAGATAAGCTGATCATAAATCCACAATTCATCGGATCTCGGCAAACATGCCACAAAAGAGTATTAGATCGAATATATCTCCAAGAACATCGAGGAGAACATGAGAATCAAAGAGAGAAAAAAACCATCTAGCTACTAGCTATGGACCCGTAGGTCTATGGTAAACTACTCACGCTTCATCAGAGAGGCAATGGTGTTGATGTAGAAGCCCTTCGTGATCGAATCACCCTCCGGCAGGATGCCGGAAAAGGCCCCAAGATGGGATGTCATGGGTACAGAAAGTTGCGGCGGTGGAAAAGTGGTTTCGTGGCTCCCTTGGAAGTTTTCAGGGTATAAGAGTATATATAGGAGGAAGATCTAGGTCAGGAGGCCACCGAGGGGCCCACAAGGTTGGGGGGCACGCCCCACCCCCTGGGCACGCTCTCCACCCTTGTGGCCGCCTCGTGGCTCTTCTAACTTGCACTCCAAGTCTCTTGGGTGTCTTCTGGTCCAAGAAAAATCATCACAAAAGTTTTATTCCGTTTGGACTCCGTTTGGTATTCCTTTTCTGCGAAACACTAAAACAAGGAAAAAACAGAAACTGGCACTGGGCTCTAGGTTAATAGGTTAGTCCCAAAAATCATGTAAAATAGCATATTAATGCATATAAAACATCCAAAAGAGATAATATAATAGCATGGAACAATCAAAAATTATAGATACGTTGGAGATGTATCACCCCTCTTCTACCGTTGCCAGGTGGGCCACTCACGTCAGCTCCTTCTCCAAGCCAACCGGCCATGGAACACCTGACGGAATCCAGCCAATTAGGTTGCATCTTGCGGATTGACTATGTGTAACCCTATCGCCCAATCCAAACCGTCCATGCAAAGTGATCCAATGGCCCGAAGTGTGTGATACATTGTTTTTGTGATCCATAAATGGAACAGAAGGTATCCACACCTATTTCCCCAAAGGTGACTGCTACTTGTCAACTCCTGTAACACCCCGGATGTAACTTTCCCAATGTGTACTTCAACTCTTGCCATTTCCGGCATTAAGTTATATTTTTTCCTCGGGTTCGGGTTTTGTCTCCGTGTGTTGTTTTCGTTGTCTTGCATCTCATACCATGTCATCATGTGCATTGCATTTGCATACGTGTTCATCTCATGCATTCGAGCATTTTCCCCGTTGTCCGTTTTGCATTCCGGCGCTTCGTTCTCCTCCGGTGGTCATTTCTAGCTTTATTTCGTGTGTGGGGATTAACCATTTCCGGATTGGACCGAGACTTGCCAAGCGGCCTTGGTTTAATACCGGTAGACCGCCTGTCAAGTTTCGTATCATTTGGACTTCGTTTGATACTCCAACGGTTAACCGAGGGACCGAAAAGGCCTCGTGTGTGTTGCAGCCCAACACCCCTCCAATTTGGCCCAAAACCCATCTAACTCTGCTTCATCATCTAGAGCGTTCGATCACGATCGCATGGCCGAAAACTGCACCTCATTTGGAATCTCCTAGCTCCCTCTACCTCTATTTAAAGCCCCCTCCCGAAATTCGCGGATCTCCTCCCTCTCAAACCCTAGAAATCATCCCCGCGCCACGCCGGACAAAAATCCCACCGCCGGACTTTGTCCGTCCCGCCGTCCGCCGCCACGTGGCGCCCCGGGATTCGTTCGCCCGGGCGCCCACATCGCCGCGCATCCCCGGCGGCCTGCGAGCCCAGCCGGGGCCCCCGAGGGCCCGAAGTCGCCCGGTCGCCGCCGCCCTCATACCGCCGCCCGCCTCCTCGCCCCCGACGCATCGCGACCCCGCCGCTGTCCTCCTCCCGTCCGGCGCCGCCGCAGCCAACGCCGGCTGCCCGGAGCTCCTCCGCCCCGCCGCGTGCTCGCCCGAGGCCAGCGAGCTCCCTCCGCCGCCTCGCCGCTGCACTTCGCCGCCCCGCAAGCCGGCGCCGCCCTGGCCTCCTCCTCCCTCTAACTCCGGCCACCACCGTCCATCGTCGCCGACCAGCCCGCCGGTGAGCCCGGATCCACCTCGGGAAGCGTGCGACCCAGATTTGAAATTTTAGGTTGACTTCGGTTTTTTTCTAAGTCCTAGAAATTTCAGTACAAGTGCACATGTTTGTAGCCCTGTAACTTTGCATCCGTAGCTCCGATGCATGCATATAGCATATCAAAATGTTCATATCAGAGAGTACATCATTTCATTCCATTGCATCATTTTCATTTGAGTTAATCCTGATGCCCGAAATGCTGTTAGAAGAGGGCTACTTGAGATAATTGTCAGATCTGCTACTCCGTTTAGCACTTTTGTCATTTTGGCCATGATTATTGTGTGCATGATATGCCCGTGAGTTCTACATACATTTTGTTAAGGGTTTTGTCATCTTTCCAGAGGTGCAACCCATGTATTTTTAGGATGTGTGTGGTGACCTGTGCAAGCTTGCAAAGTGGTTCACTTAGTAACTCTGTTTTCAGGGACTTAGTAGTTTCACTAAGTCGTGGAGCTGTTTTTCTCATGATGCCTTATGTTCTTGTTGTTTCCTAGTGATCCGTGCCTCTTTTGAGGATGATCAGTAAGGGATTTTTTTTAATCTTGTAGTGATCTATCCATCCATGTCTTTGTTTGCAATTATGGAGCACACCAGCTTGAGTCAATCGAGCTCTACTTTTGCTACTTTGTGAATCTGGGCAGATTGTCAACTTGTTTGCAATTTTGCCGATGTTGTTGTAGTTGATCCGTGCATGCTATGCTATTGTTCTTGCCATTTCTAGCTTACATTTTGTGCCTTATTTATGGGTGTATGCTTGTCTTGCCATGACTTGCACCGTAGTGAGTGCATCGATCTCGTAAACATGCCTACTTGAGTTATATTTCAGCATGTGTCAGTTTTCACTAAGTCTGAAAACTGATTATGTTTTTGCTATGTTAACATGCTTGCAATTGTATTTTCTGATTCCTTTGGGCTCAAGGTCACTAAAGGACTTTTGTTAAGATCTTTGAGTAGCTCCATGCCATGCTTTACTTTGCCCTGTTCAGATCCTGTAGCATGTAGTTTTGTTGCTCCGAAGAGGGCTACCTTATCTGAAATTCCAGACAAGTGTTAATTTCACTAAGTCTGAGATCTGTTTGTCATATGCATTTTTGCCATGCTTATTTGAACCTGTTAATGGATGAATTGGCCGTAGCTTAGTGCTAGACTTTTGTTAAGAATCTTGTGTGCATCCCTTCCATGTATTTTG
Source organism: Triticum urartu (assembly GCF_003073215.2). Lineage (NCBI taxonomy): Eukaryota > Viridiplantae > Streptophyta > Magnoliopsida > Poales > Poaceae > Triticum > Triticum urartu. The sequence continues at coordinate 391,628,314 of NC_053022.1, read as the reverse complement.
TTGTCATGTTTGGGTGCTGTAGCATGTTCATTTCGTTGCATTTAGATTCCTACTTGCTGTAAATCGCAGACCGGTGTCATTTTTGAATCGCTTGCCATTTCCAAACCGTAACCCCGATTCCAGCGTTCTTTATATCGTTTTCAAGCGATTGCATCTCATATTTCCAGTGGCACACTTGGATTTCCATGTTGAGGCCAGGTTCATGCATTTCCTGTCATATCTTGCATTTTGCATCCTGCATCGCATTCCGCATAGCATATCATCATTGTATCATATTGCTTGGTCTTGCACGTGGTTGATTGTATCCTTGTTGCTTATTTGTCTTGTTTGGGTAGAGCCGGGAGACGAGTTCGCTAACGAGGAGCCCATTGAGTTTGCTTTTGAGGATCCAGTCAACTCTGACAACTGTGCAGGCAAGATGATCATACCCTCGAAATCACTACTATCTTTGCTATGCTAGTATGCTCGCTCTTTTGCTATGACAATGCTACGATGCCTACCACTTGCTTTCAAGCCTCCCAAATTGCCATGTAAAACCTCTAACCCACCATGTCCTAGCAAACCGTTGATTGGCTATGTTACCGCTTTGCTCAGCCTCTCTTATAGCGTTGCTAGTTGCAGGTGAAGATTGGAGGCTGTTCCTTGTTGGAACATTTATTTACTTGTTGGGATATCATTATTTTATCTTGTTATCTTAATGCATCTATATACTTGGTAAAGGGTGGAAGGCTCTGCCTCTCACCTAGTGTTTTGTTCCACTCTTGCCGCCCTAGTTTCCGTCATATCGGTGTTATGTTCCCGGATTTTGCGTTCCTTACGCGGTTGGGTTATAATGGGAACCCCTTGATAGTTCGCCTTGGTTAAAGCTTTTCCAGCAATGCCCAACCTTGGTTTTACCATTTGCCACCTAGCCTTTTCTTTCCCTTGGGTTCTGCAGACTCAAGGGTCATCATTATTTTAACCCCCCCGGGCCAGTGCTCCTCCGAGTGTTGGTCCAAACCGTCAGCCGCCGCTGGCTACCAGGGGCAACTCTAGGCTGGCCTACCGGAAGTTTGGACAATCTGAGTGTGCCCTGAGAAAGAGATATGTGCAGCTCCTATCGGGATTTGTCGGCACATTCAGGCGGTGTTGCTGGTCTTGTTTTAACCTGTCGAAGTGTCTTGAATTACCGAGATACCGAGTCTGATCGGAACGTCTTGGGAGGAGGTCTATTCCTTCATTGACCGTGAGAGCTTGTGATGGGCTAAGTTGGGACTCCCCTACAGGGATTTGAACTTACGAAAGCCGTGCCCGCGGTTATGGGCAGATGGGAATTTGTTAATGTCCGGTTGTAGATAACTTGAACCTTAACTTAATTAAAATGAATCAACCGAGTGTGTTACCGTGATGGCCTCTTCTCGGCGGAGTCGGGGAAGTGGACACGGTGTTGGAGTAATGTTTGCGCAGGGGGTTCTCTAGTTTCTCGCTCGCGCTTCGCCTCCTCTTCTCGCTCTCTTTTGCGAATAAGTTAGCCACCATATTTGCTAGACGCTTGCTGCAGCTCCACATATTTACCTTGTCTTACCTATAAGCTTTAAATAGTCTTGATCGCGAGGGTGCGAGATTGCTGAGTCCTTGTGGCTCACAGACTACTATTACACCAGATGCAGGGCCTGGTGATTCCGCTCCAGGAGACGCGTATGAGCTCAAGTGGGAGTTCGACGAGGACTCTCAACGTTACTATGTTTCCTTTCTCGATGAACAGTAGTGGTGCCCAGTTGGGGGTGATTGGGACCGTGTCGCATGTTGGGTTATCTTTTATTTTGGCGCCGTAGTCGGGCCATGAGTGTTTGGATGATGTAATGTTATTTATGTACTTGATTGATGTGGCGAGTGTAAGCCAACTATGTTATCTCCCCTTTTATTATCATATTACATGGGATGTTGTGAAGATTGCCTAACTTGCGACATATGCCTTCAATGCGATTATGTCTCTAAGTCATGCCTCGACACGTCGGAGCTATAGTCGCATCGAGGGTGTTACAACTGCATTGGGATTTCTCTGAAGAGGAGGGGAGATGTAGCTCAGTAGAGATAAGTATTCCCCTCCGTGAGAACCAAGGTCATCAAACCAATTGGAGAACCAAGCAAACTCCCCTAAGCAGCACCTACACACACAAAAGCAAATACTTGCACCCAACACAGGCAAGAGGGTTGTCAATCCCCTTGGACTCGTTACTTGCAAGGAATAATTCTGATAGTGATAGATAGCAAAGTAAATTGCAAAACAAAATAAAAAGTAAATAAATTGCAGCAAGGTATTTTTGGATTTTATAGTATGGTAAAGGTAGACCCGGGGGGCATGATTTTCCCTAGAGGCTTGTCTCTCGAACACATAGCATACAGTGGGTGAACAAATTACTATTGGGCAATTGATAGAAAAGCGCATAGTTATGACGTATTCACGTCAAATGATCGGGTATATAGGCATCACGTCTGAGCAAAGTTTTAGATCACGGGCTAAGGAATTTAGTGGTTGGCTCTGTGCCAACACTATAGCCACTATCGCCAGCTATAGCGGCCACTATCCCATTTCGCGGCTACAGTACTTGTGCATGTATATCACACATCTATACTAATACATGTGCACGTTTTTCACAGAAAACAGGGTATTTTCAGTAGAAAAGAGAGGATTCTCAATATAAATTCGAACATAAGAAGTATAGAAGAGATCTGCAGCAGTTCAACAGATAAATAGAAACATAAATTCAAGACTGCATCAAGCATAACATCAGCAGTTCGGCACTTAAGTTCAGTAACAATAGCAGTGTGTCCATAGTCCATTACATGCATCACAAAGTCTTTAGAATTCATTTGTCAAAAGCACACAGGAAAGGATAGAATCATGAGCGCCAAAACAAACTTCATAGAGAAACCAACAAGCTCACATGTCAGAACCAGAACTCATGTCAGTGTCCTCGTCATCGTCACTTTCTAAAGCAGAGGAAGCAGAGAGCAGATCTTCTTGAGGAGTAACAGGGATCATCTTCTGCTGCTTCTTACCATAGACACCCCTCTTCCTTTTAAGTGGATTAATAGAAGAAGTTCCTGGTCCAGCATGTGAGCTTGCATATGGAATTTCTTGATCTTGATCTTCACCTTGAACTTGTTCTTCATCACCATTTGGCACCACACTAGTGATCCATTCATTCTCATCATCTTCTAAAACATCTACCACCTTCTTATCAATGGGGTCCTTGCGTTTGTTTAGTTTCTTGTCCTTCAGTTTGGAGTTGAACTTGATGAAAACAAGGTCACTCATCTTGTCATGCAGCGGCCTGCTGCATCTCTTTGTGTGAACCTACAAAATGAACAAAAACCATGAATCCAATATCAAGATCTCAAGGGCTGCAGCAAGCATAACATCACCAGATAAATAGAAGAAGTATAATAGAGGTCAGCAGAAGTTAAATAGATAAATATAAATTCAATCTCAAGGTCTACAGCAAGCATAACATCACTAGTTCTGCACTTAAGTTCATAGAGACATTGACAGCATCACAGTCTTCAAAATGGAATGAACAATGCATTTAAGTGGAAAGAAGAACAATATACTTACTAGATCAGATATGCTCCAGTTCCTCTCACAAGCAGAGGAACTACATCTCAAACCAAGAATCCTTGCAGCCAAGATCCTTAGTTTTGGAGCACTTGTCCCATGGTTCATCCACCATTTAGCTTCAACATAAAACAAGGGGACATGTTAGGAAATTTTGGGCAGGATAAGAAAATAAGAAACAACAATTAGGCGACCAATTACCTGGATCAAACCTTTTGTTTTTCCTTTGCCGCACAGCAATATCCCTTCCAAAAGACCCTATCCCCTCTTGATAGTGGTCAATCTCATCAATTATTTCTTCTTGCATGATAGGATCTTCAACCATCTTTGAAATACAACTTATCAGCCCTTCTTTGAAACTACCATCGACCTCAATATCAAGCTTGTTTGGATAATAATAGTATGGGTTCAAGTAGTATCCAGCCATATGCAATGCAGTCTTCAACTTGTTGTCCCATCTCTTGTCAATGATGTCCCACACTTCCAGAAAACGAGACTTTTAATTGTCAAACCTCACAGTGATCTCTTTCTTTGCATCCAACATACAACCATGAAGAAAACCCATTACCGGAACATCGCTCTCCATCCTCCTCAAAAGATTAGCCATTGGCTCAAAGAAATTGACAGCGGTATCTACTGCTTTCCAACAAGTTTCAGAGCGAATGATTTTAGCTAAGTTCTTCCCTTTTCCCTTTTTTAGGTGGTCCATTTCATTGAGTTCATCGGACCTGAACAACTTTTGTAGCTCTTTTTTATTGTCCTGCGAGCTCTTCAAGTTCAAATATGCTATTGCAAACCTAGTAATACCAGAGCAGACTAGGTCTTTTCCAAGAAATTTTCTCATCAATGCCAAAACTCTTGTATGCGCATAAAGGAACATAGTCATAGCCTTTCCTTTGGCAATGGTTTGCTCGATTATAGGTAGCTTCCCTATGTCCTCCAACATCAAATCAATTGTGTGGGCTGCACAACCATTCCAAAATAGGGAGGGACGCTTCACTTTCATCATCACTGCTGCTGCTATATTGACTGAGGCATTATCCATTACAACTTGAACTACATTCTTATCCCCAATTTCTTCTATGCATCTATCAACGAGCTCAAATATCATCTTGACATATTTTCTCACATCCGAACAGTCCACAGAATCAACAAATACAACACGATATGCAGTATGAACTACCAAATTCATCACTCCCCTTCCTCTTTTGTCTGTCCATGCATCTGTCATGATGGTACATCAAGTGAGCTTCCATGCTTCTTTATGTCCAGCAAATCCTTCCTCGACTTTCTTCTTGCTCCTCTTCAAGTAAGGGCCACCCATTTCATAAGGAGTGTGGCCTTTCATGTCTGTCCCGAACGCTCCAACCGCTTCAAGCATAAGTTCAAAGCTTGGAAGCAGGACTGCATTGTGGGCAATTCCGGCTTCATAGAAGAACTGACAAACATACTCACAAGCACGAACCCGCCTCTCTTCCCTTCTTTGAGTGGACAACTTGGTTTGCAACTTTGTAGAAAAGCCTTCCCCCTTCCTAGCAGCCACAACCTCTCCTATTGACTTGGTGCAAAACTTATCCATAGAACCAGATGTGTTTCCCTTACTCCGTCGTTTCCCCGATAATACAAGCAAACCACCCTGACTACCACCACCCAAGATGCCATCTTCACCAGCAGCCCTAGCATCATTTCCATCCACAGTGACATCACCTCTGCGTATTGCTGAATCCCTGGCCTTCTTTTCCTTTGCTTCATCTTTCCTTGAGATCAGCTCCCTCATCTCGTGCTTCACATCAGCCAGAACTTGTTGGCACAAAACGACATTTTGATACTTGACATTTGCAAGGTGGTACTTCATTCGAGTAATACCACCAATGTAAACACCATGGCAGAAGTTGCATTCCACAGAGGCCTTCTTGGTCATGTCCGGAATCATGCAATGCTTCCATGCTGGGTCATCTGAGTTAACTGGAGGTGCATGAGGTGCTGGGTTTATCGGTGAAGTGCTTGACCCAGCCAAGCCTACACAATCCAAATAGACATATGTAGAAATTAGATGTGAAATGGGTTACTGAGAGCATTCTACATACAATAAATTAAAGCATCGAATCATGGCCTTCTTTACATGTCCAGAATCAGACACAGTACACTACAAAGCACCTCGCTATTACACTCACATGACAAAATAATAAAAACCCTCTCATTCTATTTACACAGGTCATGGAAGTAGCCAAACAGACAAGAATATCTTTATTCTTTACACAAGTTCTTGAGCTGTGACTTATTCACTTAACACAAGCAAATTAAAGTAGCAGATCAGGGCATCACAAACCACCATCGAAAGAACATTTTGAGTGGTAAATCTGAATATTCTACCAATGAGCTAGGTAGAAAACCTAAGATAAAATCTAAACCTACAACTACAAGTCTACAATGCAATACCAAGAGCCTTTCATGTGCTTCTGTTGAATCAACAAACAAATAAGTTATGCAATATTCTATCGTTGAGCTATGGAATCGGAATCAACAAACAAATCTGAATCCCAGAGCCTACAATCTGAATCAACAAACAAGTCTGAATATTCTACAAATGAGTTGTGGAATCGGAGAACTCCTGTACCTCCTGGCGATGTGCTTGCCTTGGCTGGTGGAACCGTTTGAGAGTGAGACTGAGATGTCATCATGGTCGTAGAGGCGGCATCGTGTAGAGGCCCCTCGTCACCGATCGCCTTTCCACCTCCCCCGCAAGTGAATCTGGCTACCAACGAAGCAGCAGTCGGCGCTGCTAGGAAGAACAGTGCAGCCGTCACAAACTTTTTAGTGGGAGGGAGACAAGGGAATGGGAGGGCACGAGCTAGGTTTTCTGGAGGAGGTGTTATATACCATCGCGGAATTTGGGCCGTTTCTAGTCTGTTTGGGGCCTTTGGGCCCTTGTGTTTCAGTCTTTCGGCCCATGCCCGCAATTTTGCAGCGACAGCGAAGTCAAATAGCGTCGTTTCACGCGCGATCGCGCGGTTTGTGTCAGACCGCGTTTTTACGGGATAGCCTCGCGGGAAGGGCTCTAGCAGGCGATCACGCCGCGATCGCTCTGTTTTCGCCCGCGATCTGAAAGTTTGCGTCTGAGACAACTAGACTGACTCACGCGTTTATCTACTACTATTATTCCACCAATCGACCGCTATCTAGCATGCATCTATGGTATTAAGTTCATGACAAACGGAGTAACGCCTTAAGCAAGATGACATGATGTAGACAAAGTAAACCCAATTAATATGAATAAACCCCGCAATTTTACCCTTAATGCAACAATACAGATACATGTATTTTCCCCTTCTTTCGCCGTGTTCCCAATATTTGAGAATTTATAGAAGTGGAATTAGGTCAAAGGAGCCTCGTGGGCCCCTCAAGATAATAGGGCACTCCCCCTGGGCGCACCTTGTTGCCTTGTCATCTCGTCGTTCATCTTCTAGTCTCCTCCGAAGCTTCTAGGTCTCTCTTGTATAGAAAAACGTCAAAAAGTTTTGTAGCCTTTGGAGTCCGTTTGGTCCTGATTTTCTGGAAAACAAAAAACAAGCAGAAAACAACTGGCACTAGGCATTAGGTTAATAGGTTGTCCGAAAAATGATATAAAATGGCATAAAAAGGCATATAAATTATCCAAGATTGATAATATAATAGCATGAAAAATTACAAATTATAGATATGTCTGAGACGTATCAACATCCCCAAGCTTAATTCCTGCTCATACTCAAGTAGGTAAATGATAAAAACAGAATTTTTGATGTGAAATGCTACCTAACATGTGTATCATGCAATCTATTTTACGGTATGAATATTTAGGATATGAGTGATTCAAGGCAATAGTCTATAATTTGATATAAAGACATCAATACTCAGGCATACCAACAAACAATCATGATTTTGTGTATAAAGAATGCTAAAGAATGCTATCCCAACAAAATCATATAGCCTTGTCATGCTTAGTCTTCCTAACATAAAGTATTAATCATGAACTACCCCGATGATAAGCCGAGCAATTGGATCATACCTTTTAACACGCTTCAGCATATTCAACCTCACGCAATACATGAGCGCAAGCCATGGAGATAACATTATGAGTCTAATAGAATGTGGTGGTAGAGATTCATAAGGAGAAGTAAAAAAAAGATATAGACTCGCATCGATGTGGCTAATCAACGGGCTATGGAGATGCCTATCAATTGATGTCAATACGAGTAGGGATTGCCATGCAACGGATGCACTAAGATCTATAAGTGTATGAAAGCTCAATGAAAACTAAGTGGGTGTGCATCCAACTTGCTTTCTCATGAAGACCTTGGGCATTTGAGGAAGCCCATCATCAGAATATACAAGACAAGTTATATAACATTAAATTCCCAGTAGTATATGAAAATGACAACATAGGAGACTCCCTATATGAAAAACATGGTGCTACTCTGAAGCACAAGTGTGGAAAAGGATAGTAAGATCGCCCCTTCTCTCTTTTTCTCTAATTTTTCTGTTGGGCTCTTTCTGGCCTCTCTTTTCATCCAGATACTCATGCCAACTTGTGGGGAATCATAGTCTCCATCATCCTTTCCTCACCGGGATAAATGCTCTAATAATGATGATCATCACACTTTTATTTACATACAACTCAATAGCTACAACTCTATATGCATGCCTCCGGCGGTGTACCAGGATGTGCAATGATGCTAGTGAACATGCATAATAATGATGAACGATGGCCGAGACACAAATACTATGTTAGCTATATGATCTTGCAAAGCATTATGACAATGAATATGTATGTCATGGAAATAGAACGGTGGAAGTTGCATGGAAATATATATCGGAATGGCTATGGAAATGCCGTAAGAGTTAGGTATGGTGGCAGTTTTCAGGAAGATATAAGGATGCTTATGTTTGATAGAGTGTATCATATCTTGGGGTTTGGATGCATCGGCAAAGTTTGCACTGACTCTCGAGGTGAGAAAGGGCAATGCATGGTACCGAAGAGGCTAGCAAATTGCGGAAAGGTAAGAGTGCGTATAATCCATGGACTCACATTTGTCATAAAGAACTCACATACTTATTGTGAAAGCCTATTAGCCATCGAAGCAAGGTACTACTCACATGACCCTAGGGGGTAGATTGGTAGGAAGACCATTGCTCGTCCCCGACCGCCACTCATAAGGTAGACACTCAATAATAAATCATGCTACAACTTCATCACATAACTAGAGGCTATACATGCATGCTTCGGGAATCACAAACCTTGACACCAATATTCTTACTAAACCATAATCATTCACTAGTACCCCAACATATTACCATCTTAAATATCGCAAAACAATTGCAAGGAATCAAACTTATCATATCCAGTGATCTACATGAAAGTTTTTATTATATCCCTCTTGAATACCTATCCTTTATGGACTAGTTATAACATGTGTAAATTGCCATTACTATCTATTAGACTCTCAGAAGATTTAAGTGAAACATGAGAGTGCAACTATTTCTTTAAAATATAACCACCACCGTGTTCTATAATATATAGGTGAAGCACTAGGTCGACCGCCTAGCTCAAAAGATATAAGTGAAGCACATAGAGTATTCTAACAAATAACGAATAAATGTGTGTCCCTCTCAAAAGGTGTGTGCAGCAAACAATGATTGTGGCAAACTAAAAAAGAAAACAAAGCAAAGACTACTATAATACAAGATGCTCCAAGCAAAACTCATATCATGTGAGGAATAAAAATGTAGCTCCAAGTAATATACCGATAGATTGTAGACGCTTGGTTCTTCCTTGAATATTACCTTGGAGGTGCCTTGGGCATCCCCAAGATTAGGGTCTTGCTGCTCCTTATTCCTTCACCCATCGTGATCTCACCCAAAACTTGAAAACTTCAGCACGCAAAACTCTACAGAAACCTCGTGAGATCCGTTGGTATAATAAGAAAATCATAAACTTTAGGTACTGCTGTGAACCCATTCATATTTTAATCTTGCATAATACCTATTGTATTCTAACTTCTCCATGACTTATACCCCGATATAATCCATAGCATCATTAAAACAAGAAAAGTACGTAATAGAAAACAGAATCTGTCTAAAACAAAACAGACTATTATGATCTGAACAAACACTATACTTCTGTAACTCCAAAAAATCTAAAAATTAGTAAAACATGGGCAATTTGTATATCAACCGTTTTAAAAATAGAATTTTATCACACTCCAGTGAATTATAATAATTCCAGTACTGGGTGTCGTTGTCAAAACCAGCGGATCTCGGGCAGGTGGTCCCGAACTGTGCATCTAGGATCGATGGTAGCAGGAGACGGGGGACACAATGTTTACCCAGGTTCGGGCCCTCTCTATGGAGGTAATACCCTACTTCCTGCTTGATTGATCTTGATGAGTATGAGTATTACAAGAGTTGATCTACCACGAGATCGTAATGGCTAAACCCTAAAAGTCTAGCCCGTCTGACTATGATTATGATAATATATCTACGGACCTAGCCCTCCGGTTTATATAGACACATGAGGGATCTAGGGTTACACAAGGTCGGTTATAGAGAAAGGAATCTTCATATTTGGTCGCCAAGCCTGACTTCCACACCAAGGAGAGTCCCATCCAGACACGGGTAGAGTCTTCGATCTTTGTATCTTTACGACCCATCAGTCCAGCCCATATCCAATAGGGTGGACACCTGAGGACCCCTTAGTCCAGGACTCCCTCAGTAGCCCCTGAACCAGGCTTCAATGACGAGGTGTCCGGTGCGCAGATTGTCTTCAGCATTGCAAGGCGGGTTCCCCTTTCCGAATACTCCAAGATAGTCTTCGAATAAAACAAATGTGTCCAGATCTGCAACACAAGTACCACACACGATTGCAGAGAATATAATATTTCACGAGTCCCATCTGCTGACAACTTTTTGCAAGATGACATCACGTATGTCTGGTCATTATATCGAACCATTTTTGTTTGTCGTTCCGCATTTCAAGATGCGGTTTCCATTGGCACGTCTTGTCAAAGCAGAGATCGTGTCCCCTTATTGCGGGATTCTCATCAATACGGGCATGGGTAATCCAACCGTGCCGTTTACACAACCCTTGGGAATAAGCGAGTTTTAGGGCGAGTGGGGAGGCGTTCGATATTCACTGCCTTTATAAAGGGATAAGGATTCCCCTTCTTCTCCCACGCCTTCTCTCTTCATCTGCCCTTCCACTCTTGAGCTCTAGCGCCCAAGTTCTCATCTCTCCCCACTCGAGCAAGCACTCAACCATGTCTAGATCCGGAGGTCAAGGCAAGTAGATGGCATCCTCCGTCAATGAGAAGGACATTACTGAGCTTCGGGTGGTCGTGTATCTGGCGAAGGAAATCGCCCATCGTCTTCCAGCCAAGGGGCAAGTCGTCCCTACACCGAAGCCCAATGAGAGGGTGGTATTTATCCCTCATTTCATCTGCGGGCTAGGGTTTCCACTCCACCCTTTTGTCCGCGGGCTGATGTTCTATTACGGGCTAGACTTCCATGATCTAGCCCCGAACTCTTTCCTCAACATCTCGGCGTTCATCGTCGTGTGTGAGGCCTTCCTCCGCATCCAACCCCACTTCGGGCTGTGGCTCAAGGTCTTCAACATGAAGCCGAAGGTGGTGGATGGCCAGCATGCGGAATGTGGAGGTGCTATGGTGAGCAAGCTGACCAATGTCTCCTGGCCAAAAGGTACTTTCGCGGATACTGTCAAGGAATGGCAGAAACTATGGTTCCACATCACAGAACCCCACGGTGCCACATGGGCCGCGGCTGCCGAATTCAACTCCAGCGCTCCAATGCGACTCACCTCTTGGGTTGAGAATGGCCCAAATTGGTCTTCGTCAGACGAGCTGATAGCGCTGCAGACGCGCATTCAAAGCATGGTGGATAAAAACATCAAGCTCGTCGACGTAATCCAGGTGATGCTGGTTTGCCGGATCCTCCCATGCCAAATCTGAAGCCGCCCTCTATGGGAGTTCAATCTGAAGAAGCACCAAACATTGGAGATGCTCTTTGGAACTACTCATGAAGATGCCTGGAAGTTTCTCTTCAAGGGCAACGAGACACCGCCAGCCACAGACTCGGACCGCAGGCACGACATTAACCATCGCGCCAACGAGGTAAGTCTTTAATGCATCCTCTACTTGTTTGTTGCCAAGAGGATATCTGAACTTTTATTATCATTGCTTCTTCAAGAATGGATGGAGAGGGCGAAGCGGGTTCGGTGTCCGGCTCCGCTACCTGAGGAAACAATCATCCCGCGCCTGGTAAAGATGCTGGTACCGGCGCCCAATAAGGCGCCGGAGAAGAAGGCCAAGGGGGTCCGGAGTGGCCCCCGACGCAAGGGAGCTTCGGACATGTCGTCCGAAGACAAGACTCGCTCCTCCGCCGCCAAAGACGATGAGGAGGAGGAGGAAGAGAGTACTTCTCCCCTTGATGAGGGGAGGAAGAATAGGGCAGCCTCCACAATTCTGGAGGCGGAGGCGCCCAAGAGGGGGAAAGGCCCTCTCACGGATAACTCCGCCTGGGATGTCGACAGCAGCCCAGAGCGAAGGCCCCAGAACAAGCCCCTGGCTGCATTGTGAGTACAAAGAATCCGCACTCGTCTATTTATCCGGCCTCTCCACTTTATGGTATTAATATGGTTAATCATGTTATTGCAGTCCGACCCATGACAGCTCCCAGAGATCCTCATAAAGAGGCTTGTTGGATTCAAAGGCAATGGCCAGCGAGACACCGCCTGCCACTCACTCTCCCAAGGCCAAGGGAGATGACAAGGTGCTATCCCAAAGGACCTTCCCAGGCCAGGGAGAGGTTCAGGAGGCCATCATGGTGGCGCCAGGAGGCAAGACCTCGGCTTCCGGACACATGGGGGAGCAGATCCCCATGGCGACTGAGGGCGGGGGCCTCGATCAGTTTGGCCCCCGGCCTAATATGATTTCGGACACCCATGCGGATCCAGAATCTGGCGAACAACCTCCTTCGAAAGAACGGGGTATGCATGTTCCACCGGTGACCTCTATCCAACCAGAGGCACCGGATAATCTACTGGAAGCGCTATGAGGCGCTTCCATTGTGGAGGAACACCGTATCCTTATGGGTACAGTGATTGAGAAGGTTCAGTCCGTCAAGAGCAGACTCACCGAAGCCTGTAGCGGCCTGCTGACAGGTTTTGAGGTAAGCAGCGTAACAGGGAAAATCCCAATATAGACGGTAGCCCCTGAGACACTGTCCGGTGTTCGGAAAGAAAAGCGGACAGAGGATCAAGTAAATTTCGAAGGAAACTAACTAAAATGTGTCTGATGTGAATAAGCAGGCTTCGTTGCTAGCCGCGACCTCACACACTGCCGAAGTCTCCGACCTGAAGCAGAGACTGGAGCGGGCTGAGGAGGAGCTCGGCCAAGCGAGGAAGCAGCTGGAAGACCAACAAGGTATGTGATGACTCGCTATATATTCGAAAAGAATAGATGATGTATATTGACCGTAATGTCATGATATGTGTAGGGGCAATGACCGAGGTCGAGGCCCTTAGAAAGGCCCTGGCCGAAGCCGAGGGGAAAGCGGTCAAGGAGCAGGCCGCTCGTAAGAAGCTTAAGGCCCGGCTGAACAAGGTCCTGCAAGAGCTCCAAGACGCTGTGAAGAAGTATGAGACCCTGGAGGGCGATGTTTCGGCTCGAGAGACCGAACTCGCCAAGGCTCGTCAAAGCACGGAAGCAGCCCAGGTTGAAACCCAGGGTGCCCTCTAGGAGATCGAGGAGGCCAAGAAGATCGCGGTAGGTAAGGCATTTAGTATGCAAAGCAAGTATGTAAAGAAGAAGTATTTCTTACTAACCCGGATTCGGAGTTCTCCAGGGGCGTTTGCAGATCTGCCGCGCAGTGTGTCCTACGATGTGGAGTTCTTCCGAGCCGAAGAAGGGAGCTCAACGGAGAAGCTATTCTGGTCGCAATACCTTGCGCCAGAGCATCCCGTGCCCTTCACCGATCAGCAAAAACAGTTGGCCGAGCTACATAGGGTGGCCTAGCTGGCCATGAAGGATTTAGTAATCCGGCTGTGGCCTGCCGAAGCTATGCCTGGCAGCTACTTCGGGCTTGAGAAGCGGCTGGTGAACGCCTGTCCTCAGCTGGACGTCGTCAAGCGATCGGCCTGCATTGAAGGTGCGCGCATGGCCTTTCTCTGCGTCAAGGCCTGGTGGGCAAAGATGGACGCTGTCAAGCTGACGACCGAGGGGCCGCCAGAGGGCAAGGAGCACCGCACGCCCGAGCGGTATTTTGCAGATGTCCTGGAAGGGTCTAGCATTGTAGCGACGCAATGTGCGCAAGACATTTATTTCGAATGAATACATTCATGTTGTGTTTGCCTTGCATGATGAAACAAAATCGTTATGTAATATAATGTTTATTATTGAAAAAAATTCTCCTCCTGTGCGTCCGTGTTATGTGAAATCTGAGAGTTGGCCATTCGTCAGCTTCTGCCCCCACATAGGAAATACGGGGGTGTTCGGGATGTAATCTAAACACTCTTGATCCAATTGTTTGGTCCTTGAAGGAGGTGTTTAGCACGGCGAACCAGGCAATCGGACTATGCGGCTTTAGCACCCTCACTTAGCCATAGGAGTTTGACAATGGAAATATAGGTGCAGCCCCTAGTATCCGGACTAGGATCCTGTAAACACTTGATCGGGTAAGTACCAATCCCTCGCGTAATGAGGAAAAGATCTCTAAGGATTTGAGACCTTCGAAGAGCTGACCGACTCTTGCCGCATCATGACAGTCAGTTTTCGGCTTTCTCTACTGAGGTGCTCACCCTGGTAAACCAGGGCACAAATCACAGTAGTTCTCCCTTTACTACCCTAGCCGATACAGTGGAACGTAAGGTAGTAAGCACAGGAGCTAGGCAACCCAACTATTGACCAAAGACATGATTCCGAGCCAATGCATATAGTGCTAAATTCGGGGTGCTGAACTGTACTGTAAAAGTGTTCGGACTTTTGTTGCCATGTTGTGGGGCGCTATGAAGCCCCTGGCAAATTGAAATGCACCAGAGTGTACGGGTGCTATTTGATAGAGTTGCCAGAAAAGGAAAGACAAAAAGGAATAAAAAGAAGAACAAGTAGTAAGCTAGAGCCGTAAAATTTGGGCCGCAAAATTTTTTCTATTATAATTTCATTGGTGCGTTGAAGTGCATTTATACAAGTAGTGCAATACGCAGAATGCTATTTACTATGCCTTAACCAAGGAAGAGCTGCATATGGGTCCTGAAAAAAGGTAAAGGGATCGTTAAAGAAACCACCTAAAGATTCCCTCGTACGTCCATGCTTCTTGTCGTCTTGGTGTTTTTATCCTTCGGAAAGAATCGATGGTCAAGCCGTTAGGAAAGGCTTGTAAAAAAGAAACCTGAAGAAAAAAAGGAAAAGGGGGAAAATGAAAGTATGTGTGTCTGGGGCGGTCGAGCCGTCTTGCGAATCACAAGCTGGTTATGCCTCCATCCATGTCCATGGTATTTTTAGTGCGTAGTTATGTACGCGCTGTACAATTGCCACCACTTGGTCGGGACTGAGACGGAGGCCAAATTGCTAGTCGAGCTCTTGACGAGCCGAGCTGTCCTGCTGTAGAATGGTTCGGACTCTCTTGACACTGTCCGGAGGATCGGCCGCTGAATTAAGGTTCTGCTTGAAAAGGCCGCTCTGTACCTCTGCCGCTAAAGCAGCGGTGTGCTCCTCAGTGCGGGGGGAGTGTTCCGTGTTTCCATTAACTGTTATGACGCCTCGTTGTCTGGGCATTTTTAGCTTGAGATAAGCGTAGTGCAGCACCGCATTGAATCGAGCAAATGCGGTTCATCCAAGCAGTGCATGATAGCCACTGCGAAAGGGGCGATGTCGAAGATTAACTCCTCGCTTCGGAAATTGTCCGGAGATCCGAAGAAAACCTCTAGTGTGATAGAGCCCATACAGCGGGCCTCTACGCCCGGTATGACTCCTTTAAAGGTAGTCTTTGTGGGCTTGATCCGTGATGGGGTAATCCCCATTTTGCGCATTGTATCCTCATAGAGCAGGTTGAGGCTGCTGCCACCGTCCATTAGGACTCACGTCAGGTGGAACCCATCAATTATTGGGTCCAGGACCAGTGCGGCTGAACCGCCATGACTGATACTGGTCGGATGATCCCGGCGATCAAAAGTGATCAGGCATGACGACCATGGATTAAATTTTGGGGCGACTGGCTCTATTGCATACACGTCCCTGAGCGCGCGCTTGCGCTCCCTCTTGGGGATGTGCGTAGCATATATCATGTTCACCGTTTTGACCTGAGGGGGAAACTTCTTCTGTCCCCCTGTGTTCGGTGGCCGGGGCTCCTCGTCATCGTCTTCGCTTTGCGATCCCTTCTACTTGCTTTCGGCATTTAACTTGCCGGCCTGTTTAAAGACCCAACAATCTCTGTTGGTATGATTGGGTGGTTTATCTGGGGTGCCGTGAATCTGGCACGGACGATCAAGTATGCGGTCCAAGCTGGATGAGCCCGAATTGTTCTTTTTGAATGGCTTCTTCCGCTGACTAGACTTAGAGCCACTGAATCCGGCATTGACCGCCATATAATCGGTGTTTTCATTGTTGTTTCGACGCTTGTATTTGTTGCGCTGAGACTTGTCGTTGCTATTTTTGGCTTCAGGGGTGCCGGCGTCGCTTGCATCATCAGCCTCCGGTTCAAACTGAACACAATTCGGTTGTGAGCCTCCCGCTAAAGATAGTGCTCTTAACGAGTTTAGCACGTCGCCTAAAGGCGAGTGTCCGAAGATGTCCACGGAGTTGAATTCAACGATCAATGATCGATCAAGCTTGACATACGCGGACGCACAAGGTTTGGAACCTGTAGCCGGAGACGAGTCCGTAGCTCGGGTGACGTAGATGTCACTTGAAGTTAAGTCTGTGTGCGGCTCCAACGCAACTGACTCTGTGGCTTCCGCAGCGGGGTTGAGCTTCCCGTCTTTGGATGGCGCGATCTGCTCCGGATCTATGGCCAGAGCAGCTATAGGTACTATCTCCTGCGTATGGACCGATGACAGGTTTACGTCATGTTCATCGTGGTGGTAGGGAGCTGCTGCCGTGGTCTCAAATCCGTCGAATATCAAGTCTCCCCGGATATATGCGACGCAGTTCAAGCTTCCAAATTTGACCTGGTGGCCAGGGGCGTAGCTTTCGATATGCTCCAGATGGCCAAGCGAGTTGGCCTGTAGTGCGAAGCCGCCGAACACGCAGATCTGTCCGGGGAGGAAGACATCCCCTTGGACAGTGTCATTGTAAGTGATCGAAGGAGCCATCAAACCTCTTGACGACGGCACAGTGGAACTCTTAATGAAAGCACCAATGTCGGTGTCAAAACCGGCGGATCTCGGGTAGGGGGTTCCGAACTGTGCGTCTAGGATCGATGGTAACAGGAGACGGGGGACACAATGTTTCCCCAGGTTCGGGCCCTCTCTATGGAGGTAATACCCTACTTCCTGCTTGATTGATCTTGATGAATATGAGTATTACAAGAGTTGATCTACCACGAGGTCGTAATGGCTAAACCCTAAAAGTCTAGCCTGTCTGACTATGATTATGATGATGTATCTACGGACCTAGCCCTCCGGTTTATATAGACACAGGAGGGATCTAGGGTTACACAAGGTCGGTTACAGAGAAAGGAATCTTCTTATTTGGTCGCCAAGCTTGCCTTCCATGCCAAGGAGAGTCCCATACGAACACGGGTAGAGTCTTCGGTATTTGTATCTTTACGGCCCATCAGTCCAGCCCATATCCAATAGGTCGGACGCCCGAGGACCCCTTAGTCCAGGACTCCCTCACTGGGCACAAAAGTTTCTATTTTTTCACAGAATCAAGTCAACTATCAACCAAATCATCCCAAAGGCTTTACTTGGCACAAACACTACTTAAAACATAGAAACACAAACATAAAAGTATCAATAATTGTTTCAACACTCAAAAACAGAAAGAAAAAAAGTTATTGTGTTGTCTCCCAACAAGCTCTTCCTTTATAGCCATTAAGATAGGTTTTATATTTCAATCATGCTCACATGAAAGACAAGAATTGAAGCACAAAGAGAGCATCATAAAACATGTGACAAACACATTTAAGTCTAACATACTTCCTATGCATAGGCATTTTATAAGCAAACATATTATCAAGACAAGAAATGTCTAGCATATGCAAGGAAGAAGAATAAAACATTGACAATCTCAACATAACGAGAGGTAATCTAGTAACACGAAAATTCCTATAACCATATTTGCCTCTCTCATAATAATTACATGTAGGATCATAATCAAACTCAACAATATAACTATCATGTAAAACATTCTCTTTATAATCCATATGCATGCAAATCTTATAATATTCCAAGATAATGGGATTAACATCAACTAAGGTCATGACATCTCCAAACCCACTTTTTTTAAAAAATCTCATAAGATTTAAGGTTCTCCAAACATGTGGGATTCATTTTACCTAAAGTTGAATCTCTTCCAAACCCACTATTAATATTATTGCAAACATTATTATCTATAACATATTTATCATGAGGCTTAAATAAATTTTCAAGATCATAAGAAGCATTATCATCCCAATCATGATCATTGCAATAAGTAGTGGACAACAAACTTATCATCCCCAAGCTTGTAGCTTTGCATATCATTAGCACAATTGACATTAGTAGAATTTATAATAGCATCATTGCAAACATGCTTTTCATTCAAGGAGCTATCAAGTGTGGATGCAATAGCAATAATTTCATTTTTAACATAAGGAACTATAACAAGTTCATCTCCATAAGCATCATTAATATTGGCATTGTGGACATAAGAATAGAAAGCATCACGTTCATCAAGAGGGGATATTTCAATCGAATCAACAGGATCTGATTATCTATAGATTCCTACATATCATTATTTTCTTCCAAAGCAGCAACCATTCTCTCAATAAATTCATTAACGTAGGCATTAAGAGCATAGCTTTCATAGCAATATTTAATTATGGAAAAAAATTCGGATTTGCAGAGAGTATCATCATACTTTTCAATCGAAGAAGCAACTTCATAAGCACCCTTAAAAGCAACAAATTCTTCAATTTGTTCGATATCATAGTAACTATAAACACCCTTGGCATAAGAAAATAAGATTTCATTATCATTAATTTCACATAGGTAGGGAAGTTGCTTTTAGGGTTCTTAGAGCAACAAGTAAAATCATAAATTTCACATAGATTGCAAGCAAAGAATAGCAAAAAATTTATTTGATTCCATAAGAGTCTCCCTTTTTGAGACAAACCGTGACGCAGAAAATAAGCATGCTCATCTAATGATTTTACCTCAACTAAACTAGTTGGGGTTTCGGCACGAGCACAAATGGATCGAAGATGATCTAAGTAGAAAACTGTAAGTGGGTCCATAGTTCTCTTTAATTTTTGCTTTTACTTCTTGTTCTTGAGTCATGACATGAAGAGAATAAAATCAAGAAAGCGAACAAACTACCAAAGTAAAATATTTTTGTGTTTTTGATTGTTATGAGAAGTGGAGGGAGATGAAAAAGAGAGGAAAAGGCAAATAATAAGTACAACAAGTAGATGATAGTTTGTGTGTAGGTACTTGATAAGAATTTGATGATATCTCCCCGTCAACAGCGCCAGAAATTCTTCCTGCTACATGTAAACCGCGTTGGGATTTCCACGAAGAGGAGGAGAGATGCAATATTGTAGAGATAAGTATTTCGCTCACTGAGAACCAAGGTTATCGAACCAATAAGAGAACCAAGCAAACTCCCCTAAGTAGCACCTACACACACAAAAGTAAATACTTGCACCCAACGCGCGCAAGAGGGTTGTCAATCCCCTTGGACTCGTTACTTGCAAGGATAAATTTTGATAGTGATAGATACAAAAGTAAATTGCAGAACAAAATAAAAAGCAAATAAATTGCAGCAAGGTACTGTTGGATTTTATAATATGGTAAAGGTCAACCAGGGGCCCATAGTTTTCACAAGAGGCTTCTCTGTCAAACATATATCATACTGACCAACTCCTGCCTGCATCTACTACTATTACTCCACCAATCGACCGCTATCCAGCATGCATCTATGGTATTAAGTTCATGACAAATAGAGTAATGCCTTAAGCAAGATGACATGACGTAGAAAAAGTAAACCCAATCAATATGAATCAACCCCATCGTTTTACCCTTAATGGCAACAAAACAATGACATGTATTGTCCCCTTCCGTCACTGGGATATAGATAACCGCAAGATTGAACCCATTACAAAGCACCTCTCCCACTGAAGATAAATCAATCTAGTTGGCCAAACCAAACAGATAGATCAGAGAGAAATACAAATATATAACAATATGCATAATAAAGTTCATAAAAGACTCAATTACTTTCAATGAGTAATCTGATCATAAACCTGCAATTCATCATAAACCAACAAACACACCGCAGAAGAAGATTACATGGGATAGAACTCCAAGAAGATCGACGAGCACATGGTATTGAAGATCAAAGAGAGATAAGAAGCCATCTAGCTACTAGCTATGGACCTATAGGTCTATGGTGAGTGTCTCACGCATCATTGGAAGGCGGCAAGGATGATGGAGAAGCCCTACGTGATAGATTCCCTCTCCGGCAGAATACTAGAAAAGGCCTCCATATGGGATCACGGAAGAACAGAAACTTGCAATGGTGGAAAAAGGGTTTCAAGTGGCTCTCTGGGGGTTTCCCAATATTTGAGAGATTATAGAAGTGGAATTAGGTCAGACGGAGCCTCGTGGGGCCGTTAAGGTCATAGGGCATGGCCCCCTTGGCGCGCCCTGTTGCCTTGCCGTCTCTTGGTTCGTCGTTTGGTTTCCTCCCGAAGCTTCTAGGGTCTCTCTTATCCATAAAAAAATTGTCAAAATGTTTCGTAGTGTTTGGACACTGTTGGGTACTAATTTTTTAGAAAACCAAAAACAAGCAGAAAACAACAACTGACACTAGGCACTGGGTTAATAGGTTAGTCCCAAAAATGATATAAAATATCACAAAAAGGGATATAAGGTATCCAAGATTGATAAAATAATAGCATGAAACAACCAAAAATTATAGATACGTCGGAGACGTATCAGTGATCTTGGGTTATTGAACCCACGGGAGGAAGGTCCCCTTGAAGCTAGGGTCTCTAGCAAGCTTTTGTTAAAGAAACAGTTCAAGCTTTTGACTAGATCAAAATCAAACAACCTTGAGTTGAACACTTATAATAAAAATAGGTAAAGGTATGAGGTCTTAATGCTTACAACCATGTATTTATGTTGGGACCAAATATGATCTTAATTTGTGCGCTAGAAGTCACCCACCGAGATGTGCTTGAGACGAACCGAAGTGGGAGATGTGTCCAAATTACATCATGACCGGCATGTGTCCTACATCAAGAATCAGTTATCCAACCGAAGGACCTATCCGTCTCGCGGCGTTGCCTCCATAATTACAATTATAATAACCAGAGAAGAGCTTTGGGTGTTTAATGACTACACCTCTTGAATCCCAGTGATAGGATCCGTGTTACTGTACTAAACCCATCTATCATTGGTGTTTAGAATAACACTTCATGGTCTCCCTACTCTTAGCCTCTTCACGGCTCGCTCTCCATGATCCTTGGTACATGTAGGGATGAAGAACGCAGATGAGACAAGAGACATCTACAAAAAAAATTATTTCACACATACGGGACGTTAATTCAAAGAACTTCCATTGATCCCCACAACAAATAGAGAGGGTTGCAAGGCTCTTGCCTCAACCCATACCTTACCGAACTACTCACACATGGAGATTGGGTCACACGGAGAACACATCAGGAAGATTGATTTGGTAATATGTCTTACAACGGATGCCATGTGCTTTGCACGATTACAAGTGTGATCTAGGGGAAGGAGAACTATAGTGGTGATGGTAGTTATGGAGATGGAAATGGTGGCAGCTAGGGTTGATGGAGGTGGATGAAGATGACTCTGCTCTGGCTTCGCTCGCGGATGCTCTGTTGACATTTCGGCCTTGACCCCTTCATAGAAGTTGTTCATGTGGACGAGAGGCCTTAGTTTCCATGCCATATGACCGCTCATGCAAGCGGTCGCGGTCGCATGGAACACCATCTTAGGTGATGTTTCTTCTAGTGGGCCTCCTCCTGATTTCTTCTATCTCCTCCTTCACTCCTTTCCATGTTCTCACTTGATTTCGTCCATATTTAGGCCATTTCCCGTGGAAACACAACAAAGAGAGGATTTGAGGAATCCTATGCATTCATTAGTCATTAGTGGCAATATCAGAGCGAATATCTCAGTTTAATTGAAATGTCTCAGTCTAAACAAAGGGTAAATGAGCGTAAAAATGTTGCTCATCAAGGTGTGGGATTTTAGGGGGTGTTGGGGGGTTTTGAGAGAGTTTCAGGGGTTAGGGTTGAGCACAAGTAATTTTAAAAAAATCAAAAATATATAAAACTTGCACGCATCATCGTTTTATGTGACTAAGTTGCTAGGGAAAATGAGAAACTTGGTGTACGGATATTTTCAAGAAAAACCCTTCACATAACTTAGCTATCACGAACATGGTTGTGGAATTTTTTAAGGGAAATGGGCTAGGGTTTAGACTTAAGGCATAGTTTATCCAAAGAATCACATATCGGGAATTTCCTAACGGACGCTCGCTGCGTCGAGTTGTCGAGGCTTTGCACAGAGAGGCGAGCGACTAGAGATCAAGATGGGCCAGCCCAATTAGGATATAGCACAGGCCCTACAACATCCGGTTTTGGGAACCTTCTGGTGGGTTCCTGAATGGTTTGGGGAACCTTCTACAAGGTTCTTGAACCGGATTTCACTGTTTTTTCTGTTGGCTTTTTCTTTGTTGTTTTTTCTGTTTTTTTGTTTTCTTTCTTCGTTTTTCTGTTTCTTTATTTCATCTTTCAATTCCTTTTTATCCTCTTTTTATTTTCTTTTTGTTCACGTTTCAAATTATATATGGGAGCTTCAAAAAATCTTCCCATTTCAAAATTTGTTCACCAAATTCAAAAAATGTTCATGTTTTCAAATTTTGTTGCGAGTTTCCATGAATGTTTCCATTTAATGAATTGTTCGCAAATTGTAAAAAATGTTCATGTATCAATTTTTGTTCGAGAGTTTCAAAAAATGCACGCAAGTTTTAAAAATTGTTCATGTGTTCAAGTTTTGTTCCAGAGTTTCAAAAAATGTTCGAGTATCCAAAATTTATTTTTGAATCTGAAAAATGTTCGGGTTTTCAAAAAAACATTCACATTTTATATTTTTGGGAGATTTTACAAAAATGTTCCCATTTCCAAAAATTATTTGCATTTTTCGACTTGTTGAGTTTTCAAATTTTATTCAAAATTTCTAAAAGTGTTCGCTGTTTCATACAACCTTCAAGCTTTTTTCTCAAAAATAGCATTTCTGGTACAAATTTTTAAAAACAGGAACATATTTTCTTGGAACATCTGAACAACATGAAAAAACAGGAACAATATTTTAACTTCAGAACTTTTTTGAAATTTCGAAAAAAAATTGAAATTCAACAGACAAAATGTTTGCATATTTGAAAAATGTTCATCTTTCAAAAAATGTTAATATATTCAAAAAAAATCCTGTTTTAAAATATGTTGTTAATTTTTTAAAAATGTTAGCATTTCAAAATATGTTCATACTTCAAAAAATGTTCCGCTTGTCAATTTTTGTTCACAAATTCCATTAATGATCATAATGTTCGCTTTTTCTAAATTTTGTTCAGAGTTTTGGTTTTTTCGTTCACAGATGCAAAAAAAGTTTCCTTATGTGGAAAATGTTTTTGTTTTTCTTCATTTTTCGAACATTCGTTCATAAATTCGGAAAAAATCCCTTTTTTAATTTATTCACAAATTAAGAAAATGTTCATGTTTATCAAAAAAACTGAATTGAAAAAATGTTGCCATTTTTCAAATTTTGTTCAAAAATTCACACATTCTTTCCATTTTGAAATTTGGTTACGAATCCAAAAATTGGGAAAAAATCAATACTTGTTCGTGTATTTCGAAAATTGTTCCTAATTTCTTTTATAAGTATTCAGATTTTTATTTAAATGTTCGAAAAATAGATTTTTTTTATCTGTCGGTATTTTTAGTGCTAAAAGACTTCGCGTTGCATATTTGCATATTTAACCGTAGTGCTGATCAGCTCGGGTGGTTAGGTACCGTCTCTATTAGCGATGAGTCGTGAGTTCGAGTCCTGGGCGAGGGTTGCTCTTTTTTGCGTTGTATTTTTCCAGCACTGGCTGCTGCTAGGTGGGCCGGCCCAAACGAAGCCTAACCTGTGCAAAGCCTTGCCAATCTGCCGCTGTGGCATATAGGATGTCCCCACATATTGGCCATGGACCCTATATTTCCACACTATATGTGAAGAATTTTTTTGAGCTCATTTAGAGAAGGTTAAAAAACTGATTAGAAATGGGGTTGTTTACCCTAGCTTTGGAGCACATTTTTCATGACTATGAGTTTTACTTCACAAAATTGCTCGGACTTATCACCTAATGTGCATAAAAGTTGAGAATGCATTGGAACATCAATACACATCAAAGTACAAATTTGAAAGGGCTCAAATTTGAAATCTGGCCCACAAAAAAGCACATAAAAGTTGAGATTCCAAATTTTTTTTACAAAGGTAAATAAATCATTTTTAAAGTTCTAATTTTTTTCGTGAAGCAAGTACCACAGATAAGATTGAAAATTGAACTTTTGCAATTTTCACATGAAATAGACCATATTGGAGGCCTAGTGCCAAATGATTTTGAATTTTTGAGAATTTTTGCTATATTCCATCGATTATATAAATTTCTAGACATTTTAAAAAGTAATTCATAACCAAACTGCAAGTGTGTTATAGTTTGGTCCAAAGAATTAGAAAAAAAATCATTTTCAAATATTCAAATGATAAAGGTGGAATACGATGATTTCTTAAAAAAGGATTGCATTTTTTTGAATCTTTTTCATTTTCTTTCATTTACTTTGTGTGAAAATTGAAAAGGTACACTCCTGCATCTTATTTGTACTACTTGTTTTTATAAAAAAACACTCTTTTGACACTTAAAAATGATTTTTGTATTTTGGTTTTTGGAAACTCCCTCTTTTCGAAACTTTACTTTTAGTCTTCTTTTTCTTAATGAAAGTTCACTGAAAATTGTTGAACAAGTTTTATTAAATCTGTGACGTCAAACAAGGATTATAGACAATTTTGTTATTGGAGTAGGACCAACATGCAATGAATTAGGAATTTCTAAAGATATCCAATATACATCGAATTTGCATTTAGATCTATGATCACAGAAAAGCTTCATGTAAAATTATGAAACTTGTCCATTAAATAGGCATGAATATAAGATGAATTTAAGAACTTGAATCAACTGAACTTGATTTCGAATGAATATTTTATGAATTTCTGAATTTGACTTGAAATTAAAAAGGTATTCGACACTGTTCGCACTTGAAACTCGCATTGAGTAAGCAAGCCCAATTACTTAAAACCCGCACTAAGGATCAGTTAAGTTAGTATGCAAACATGTTGCATTGTCTCGACCCAGATTTGCATCCACATGTGGAGAGGCGATGTTGATGGCACACTT
Source organism: Triticum urartu (assembly GCF_003073215.2). Lineage (NCBI taxonomy): Eukaryota > Viridiplantae > Streptophyta > Magnoliopsida > Poales > Poaceae > Triticum > Triticum urartu. The sequence goes on along the minus strand of NC_053022.1, from coordinate 391,603,003 downwards.
TTGAAGTGCGCCTTTGGCCGCGCGCTCTGATGAGGTCAAAACCTAAATGGGGTGAGAGAGAGAAAGATGACTTGCCTAGGCCCCACCTGTCATAAGTTGGCTCTTCCCCACCTGTCGATATATCATGCGGCCCCACTAGTGATGAGGTAACGATGAAAGGCTTTGACTAGACGACATTGCAATGTTCGGGCTTTCGTGAGCAGGTGGTGGAAGGGGAGGGGAAGAGTGAGAAAATTTACTTAGCTTGGGAAAAATTGAGTATAACTAAGGAACCAAGGGCACTAATAACCCACAATTATAGGGGGTCGCAACAGTTTTCGAGGGTAGAGTATTCAACCCAAATTTATTGATTTGACACAAGGAGAGCCAAAGAATATTCTCAAGTATTAGCAGCTGAGTTGTCAATTCAACCACACCTGGATAACTTAATATCTGCAGCAAAGTGTTTAGTAGCAAAGTAATATGATAGTAGTGGTAACGGTAGCAAAAGGTAACAGTAGCAAAAGTAATGTTTTTGGTATTTTGTAGTGATGATAACAATAGCAACGGAAAAGTAAATAAGCGAAGAACAATATGTGAAAAGCTCGTAGGCAATGGATCGGTGATAGAGAATTATGTCGGATGTGGTTCATCATGTAACAGTCATAACCTAGGGTGACACAGAACTAGCTCCAATTCATCAATGTAATGTAGGCATGTATTCCTAATATAGTCATACGTGCTTATGGAAAAGAACTTGCATGACATCTTTTGTCCTACCCTCCCGTGGCAGCGGGGTCCTAGCAGAAACTAAGGGATATTAAGGCCTCCTTTTAATAGAGTACCGGACCAAGGCATTAACACATAGTGAATACATGAACTCCTCAAACTACGGTCATCACCGGAAGTGGTACCGATTATTGTCACTTCGGGGTTGCCGGATCATAACACATAGTAGGTGACTATAGACTTGCAAGATAGGATCAAGAACTCAGATATATTCATGAAAACATAATAGGTTCAGATCTGAAATCATGGCACTCCGGCCCTAGTGACAAGCATTAAGCATAGCAAAGTCATAGCAACATCAATCTCAGAACATAGTGGATACTAGGGATCAAACCCTAACAAAACTAACTCGATTACATCATAATTCTCATCCAACCCATCACCGTCTAGCAACCCTACGATGGAATTACTCACGCACGGCGGTGAGCATCATGAAATTGGTGAAGGAGGATGGTTGATGATGACGATGGCGACGGATTCCCCTCTCCGGAGCCCTGAACGGACTCCAGATCAGCCCTCCTGAGAGAGTTTAGGGCTTGGCGGTGACTCCGTATCGTAAAACGCGATAAATCTTTCTCTTTGATTTTTTTCTCTCCGAACACGAATATATAGAGTTGGAGTTGAGGTCGGAGGAGCTCCAGGGGGCCCACGAGGTAGGGGGCGCGCCCCCCACCCTCGTGGCTAGCGTGTGGGCCCCATGGTCTTGATCTTTTGCCAGTATTTTTTATTATTTCCAAAAATAATATCCGTGAAGTTTCAGGTCATTCCGAGAACTTTTGTTTCTGCACATAAATAACACCATGGCAATTCTGCTGAAAGCAACGTCAGTCCAGGCTAGTTCCATTCAAATCATGCAAGTTAGAGTCCAAAACAAGGGCAAAAGTGTTTAGAAAAGTAGATACGACGGAGACGTATCAACTCCCCCAAGCTTAAACCTTTGCTTGTCCTCAAGCAATTCAGTTGATAAACTGAAAGTGATAAAGAAAAACTTTTACAAACTCTGTTTGCTCTTGTTGTTGTAAATATGTAAAGCCAGCATTCAAGTTTTTAGCAAAGATTATAAACTAACCATATTCACAATAATGCTCAGGTCTCATGTTTACTCATGTCAATGGCATAATCAACTAGCGAGCAATAATAATAAATCTCGGATGACAACACTTTCTCAAAACAATCATAATATGATATAACAAGATGGTATCTCGCTAGCCCTTTCTGAGACCGCGAAACATAATGCAGAGCACCTTTAAAGATCAAGGACTGACTAGACATTGTAATTCATGGTAAAAGAGATCCAGTCAAGTCATACTCAATATAAACTAACAGTAATTAATGCAAATGACAGTGGTGCTCTCCAACTGGTGCTTTTTAATAAGAGGGTGATGACTCAACATAAAATTAAATAGATAGGCCCTTTGCAGAGGCAAGCAGGGATTTGTAGAGGTGCCAGGGCTCGGTTTTGAAATAGAGATGAATAATATTCTGAGCGGTATACTTTCATTGTCAACATAACAACCAAGATATGGTAATATCTTCCATGCTACACACATTATAGGCGGTTCCCAAACAGAATGGTAAAGTTTATACTCCCCCTCCACCAACAAGCATCAATCCATGGCTTGCTCGAAACAACGAGTGCCTCCAACTAACAAGAGTCCCAGAGGGAGTTTTGTTTGTAATTATTTTGATTTGATTTGCATAAAGCATGGGACTGGGCATCCCGGTGACCAGCCACTTTCTCGTGAGTGAGGAGCGGAGTCCACTCCTCTTGAGAATAACCCACCTAACATGGAAGATACGGACATCCCTAGTTGATACATGAGCTATTCGAGCATACAAAACAGGATATTTATTTGAAGGTTTAGAGTTTGGCACATACAAATTTACTTGGAACGGCAGGTAGATACCATATATAGGTAGGTATGGTGGACTCATATGGAATAACTTTGGGGTTTATGGGATTGGATGCACAAGCAGTATTCCCGCTTAGTACAGGTGAAGGCTAGCAAAAGACTGGGAAAGGACCAGCTAGAGAGCGACAACAGTCATGAACATGCATTAAAATTAATCAACACCGAATGCAAGCATGAGTAGGATATAATGCACCATGATCATAAATATCGTAGAGGCTATGTTGATTTTATTTCAACTACATGCGTGAACATGTGCCAAGTCAAGCCACTCGAATCGTTCAAAAGAGGATACCACCCTATCATACCACATCACAACCATTTTAATAGCATGTTGGCACACAAGGTAAACCATCATAAGCTCCTAGCTCATTAAGCATGGCATAAGCAACTATAATCTCTAATTGTAATTGCAAACATGTTTATTCATAATAGGCTGAATCAGGAACGATGAACTAATCATATTTACAAAAACAAGAGAGGTCGAGTTCATACCAGCTTCTCCCATCTCAATCAGTCCATCATATATCGTCATAATTGCCTTTCACTTGCACGACCGAATGATGTGAATAATAATAATAGTGCACGTGTATTGGACTAAGCTAGAGTCTGCAAGCATTCAATAATCAGGAGAAGACAAGGCAATATGGACTCTTGGTTAAATCAACAATAATGCATATAGGAGCCACTTTAACAATTTAATCATGGTCTTCTCCTATCGACGCCCAAAGAAAAGAAAAGAAATAGAACTATTTACACGGGAAAGCTCCCAACAAGAAAAAAGAAGAACATGAAATCTTTTTGGGTTTTGTTTTTAATTACTACTACAAGCTTGGAAATTAAAACTAGCTAAAAATACAACTAATTTTTTTGTTTTTCTTAAGGTTTATTAAACACACAAGAAGAAAGCATAAAAAAAGAAACAAACTAGCATGGATATCACAATGAAAAAGTATGAGCACCGACAACTAGCAATGAGTGTGTGAACATGAATGTAATGTCGGTGGGAAATACGTAGTCCCCCAAGCTTAAGCTTTTGGCCTAAGTTGGTCTAATGCCACGGATGGCCTGGCGGATATCCAAAGTTGTAGTTGGGGTCGTACTGAGTTGCAGCAGTCATTGCATCGTGGGCTGCAGCTTGGAGGCGAGCTATCTCAGCCCTCCTCTTATACTCTTCCGCCTCCTCTCTGGTTATAAAATATCTCCCTTTTGCCTAAAAGTCAAAGAAAGTAGAAGCAGGGAGAGCGACGTGATAGGTGCATCGCCTGTCAAAGATTAGTCGGTACTGGAGGAACTGGTCGTTCCTCTCAACAAACTGATGACGACCATAGCCTCATAATCCAAATAAGTAGGAGGCAACTCAATATCATCCTCACGTATGGTTATACCAAGAAAATTAGCTATACGGGTTGCATAAATTCCACCAAAGAAATCTCCATTAAATATATTAAGATGCAACCTACGTGCAACAATGGCTCCCAAATTATAAGACTTATCTCCTAACACAGCACTCCTAAGAATACTGAGGTCAGTGACACACATGTGACATGCTTCATCTTTACCATTAATGCATCTACCTATGAAGAGAGCAAAATAATGTATAGCAGGAAAATGAATGCTTCCTATGGTAGCTTGTGCTATATCTCTAGATTCCCCCACGGTTATACTAGCAAGAAAATCTCTAAATTTAGATTTGCGAGGTTCACTAGCACTCCCTCATTGTGGAAGTTTGCAAGCAGTGGCAAAGTCCTCTAAGTCCATGGTATAAGAATTTTCATAAATATCAAACAGGACAGTTTGAGAATTACGTGAAGATGAAAATTCAAACCTCCTCACAAAGGAACTAGTGAGATAGTGGTACTAACGGCATTTTTCTGCCTCAAAGCTCACAAGATCAGCATTACGCAAATATGCGTTAAATTCTTCCTTAATTCCTACTCGATCCATGAAGTCCTCTGAAGGCCATTCACAAGGTTGCGCTGGAGCGTCCCTTGGTGGCTCATCATCAGCATTACGCATTGCAAGCCTGGGTCCTCGTTTCCTTGAAGAACCACCTTGGTACATTTTCCTAAACATATTTCTCCCTCTGAAAAATTTCTGAAATTTTTAGTAACTTCAAATAAAAGTGAACCAAACCCAACAATATTGATAGCAACTACTCCTACAAGTGCCTAGAGCCTATGTCATGCATTAGAACTACTTGGAACCACATAAATTTGACATGCAAGCTCAAGAACAGGGTCACCTAAGCAGCAAAAATATGCAATGAATAAAGCACTAGAACAAAAACTAATTGGACCATTGGAGGAGTCACATACCAAGGAACAATCCCCCAAAGCAGTTTTGTGAGAGGTGCTTTGAGAAAGGAGATCGAAAATCGTAGCAAAATGAACTAGAACTCGTGCTTGAGCTGGATAATGGTGTTTGTGGGAGGAAGAAGGAGTGTGTGGGTGCAGGAATAAGTGGAGGAGGGCCACCGTGGGCCCACGAGGCAGGGGGCGCGCCCAGGGGGGTAGGGCGCGCCCAGGGGGTAGGGCGCGCCCTCCACCCTCATGGCCAGGTAGATGCCCCCTGTTGTGTTCTTAGTGCCAAATATTCTCAAATATTCCAGAAAAAATCATATTTAAGTTTCAGGGCAGTTGGAGAACTTTTATTTTCGGGGTATTTTTATATTGCACGGATAATCAGAAAACAAACATAAATTACTATTTTTGCTTTATTTAATATAAATAACAGAAAGTAGAAAGAGGGTACAGAGAGTTGTGTTTTCTAACTTCATCCATCTCATGATCATCAAAAGGAATCCATTAACAAGGTTGATCAAGTCTTGTTAACAAACTCATTCCGAATAACATGGAACCGGAGAATTTTCGAATAACACTAGGTTACCTCAACGGGGATATGCACATCCCCAACAATAAGAATATCATCTTTCTTCTTGACAGTAGGAAGAGGAAATTCAAAACCTCCAAAAATAATCGATGGAATTTTTCCAGTAGAATTGATACTGTGGACTTGAGGTTGTTTCCTCGGAAAGTGTACCGTATGCTCATTACCATTAACATGAAAAATGACATTGCCTTTGTTGCAATCAATAACAGCCCTTGCAGTATTCAAAAAGGGTCTTCCAAGAATAATAGACATACTATCGTCCTCGGGAATATCAAGAATAACAAAGTCCATTAAAATAGTAACGTTTGCAACCACAACAGGCACATCCTCACAAATACCGACAGGTATAACAGTTGACTTATTAGCCATTTGCAAAGATATTTCAGTAGGTGTCAACTTATTCAAATCAAGTCTATGATATAAAGAGAGAGGCATAACACTAACACCGGCTCCAAGATCACATAAAGCAGTTTTAACATAGTTTCTTTTAATGGAGCATGGTATAGTGGGTACTCCTGGATCTCCTAACTTCTTAGGTATTCCACCCTTAAAAGTGTAATTAGCAAGCATGGTGGAAATTTCAGCTTCCGGTATCTTTCTTTTATTAGTAACAATTTCTTTCATGTACTTAACATAAGGATTTATTTTGAGCATATCAGTTAATCGCATCCGCAAAAAGATAGGTCTAATCATTTCAGCAAAGCGCTCAAAATCCTCATCATCCTTTTCCTTGGATGGTTTGGGAGGAAAAGGCATGGGTTTTTGAACCCATGGTTCTCTTTCTTTACCATGTTTCCTAGCACCAAAGTCTCTCTTATCATAATGTTGATTCTTTGATTGTGGGTTATCAAGATCGACAACAGGTTCAATTTCTATATCATTACCATTGCTAGGTTGAGCATCATCATGAACATTATCACTAGTTTTAGGTTCATTACAAGATTGTGTTTCAGCATCAGAAATAGAAATATCATTTGGATTCTCAGGTGTTTCAATAACATGTTCACTAGAAGCATGCAAAGTCCTATCATTTTTCTTTTTCTTCCTTTTAGAAGGACTAGGTGCATCTATATTATTTCTCTGAGAATCTTGCTCAATTCTCTTAGGGTGGCCTTCAGGATATAAAGTATCTTGAGTCATTTTACCAGTTCTAGTAGCCACTCTAACAGCATAGTCCTTATTATTACTATTCAATTCATTGAGCAAATCATTTTGAGCTTTAAGTACTTGTTCTACTTGAGTGGTAACCATAGAAGCATGTTTACTAATAAGTTTAAGTTCACCTTTGACATTAGCCATATAATCACCCAAGTGTTCAAGCATATCAGCACTGTGTTTTAATTCTCTACCAAAATAAGCATTGAAGTCTTCTTGCTTAACCATAAATTTATCAAACTCATCTAAGCATGGGCTAGCAAACTTAGTAAATGGGATTTCAGCTTTATCATATCTATAGAGAGAATTTACCTTTACTACCTGTGTCAGGTTATCAAGACCATGTGTTTCTTCAATAGGTGATGGATTAAAACCATATATTTCTTCAATAGGCGGTAAATTAAGACCATGTATTTCTTCAATAGGAGGTAAATTCTTAACATCTTCAGCTTTAATACCCTTTCCTTTCATGGATTTCTTTGCCTCTTGCATATCTTCAGGACTGAGAAATAGAACACCCCTTTTCTTCGGAGTTGGTTTAGGAATAGGCTCAGTTTGACGCCCCAATTTGACCATACACTAACCATACACGCAAATGTGTACGATCAAGATTAGGGACTCATGGAAAGATATCACAACACAACTCTACAAATAAAATATGTCATACAAGCATCATATTACAAGCCAAGGGCCTCGAGGGCTCGAATACAAGAGCTCGATCATAGACGAGTCGGCGAAAGCAACAATATCTTAGTACATACATAAGTTAAACAAGTTTTCCTTAAGAAGGCTAGCACAAACTGGGATACAGATCGAAAGAGGCGCATGCCTCCTTCCTGGGATCCTCCTAAACTACTCCTGGTCGTCGTTAGCGGCCGTCACGTAGTAGTAGGCATCCTCGGGGTAGTAGTAGACATCAGTGGCGTCGACTGACACCTGGGATCCATCATGTGGTCGCAACAATCGGGTATGGGGGAAAAGAGGTAGCAAAGCAACCGTGAGTACTCATCCAAAGTACTTGCAAGACTTACATCAGATCTAAACTAAGTATGCATCTGGATCAAAGGAAATTGGTTGTATCTATGGACTAAACCGCAGAATGCCAGAAAGAAGGGGAAACCCTAGCCTATCGAAGACTAGCATCTTCAAGCATCTTGCAACATTTAGAAGAGTACATATCAACATACTATAAAGTAGTAATAGTGTTATCAACCTCGGCCAGAGATCCTTTCTCGACTCCCAGCGAGAAAGCAATCCCAGAGCCATACTATCCATTTCTCATATCCATTCATTTATCATCACAAGTATCCAGTTCTAGTTGTATCGATCGGGATACAACTCCAAGTGTCCGTTACCGTAGGACAGGCTATCGATAGATGTTTTCTTCCCTGCAGGGGTGCACCAATTTACCCAGCACACTCGATTAACTCTGGCCGGACACACTTTCCTGGGTCATGCCCGGCCTCGGCCAAACAATACGCCGCAACCCGACCTAGGCTTAATAGAGAGGTCAGCACGCCGGACTAAACCTATGCCCCAGGGGTCATGGGCCATCACCCCGGGAACTCCTGCACATTCGTGGGCGGCCGGTGAGCAGACCTAGCTACCTCCTTCAAAAAGGCAGGTGCTTACGTAGTCCAACCCGGCGCGCCGCTCAGTCGCTGACGTCTATTAAGCTTCGGCTGATGTATACGATGCAGAACGCCCATACTATGCCCGTGTGATGGTTAGTGCTATCAGGCCAGAGGCCCCTCGGATCAAATATCTAAATCGTAGTGGATTAGGAGCACGCGGTAACGAGCAGAGACTCACGATCGATGTGACCCCGTGCCCCGTCTTGAGTACTTGCGGCAAGGGCTAAGAATGCCCGGCCACGCCTCGTAAGTATCTCGCGGGCACCTTCCAGGTCAACCCGACTCCACATCCCTCGCTATTTAGCTCGCGCGGGTACCCCTCAGGGCCGACCCGTCTTTAGTAACATGGCTCAGTGCAAAGTCATAGTAACCATAGTAACTGTGTGTCTAACACCAAGGGGAAAACCCGAGGAATCACCCCCGGGGAATTCCACTCGATGTTATCATCAAGGTGAACGTAAGAGGATCCACCCTCGAGGTTCACACTTGAGGGGTTGCATGACAGAGCCGTAACGGAAGTGGTTAAGGAGGAAATCACCCTCGATAACCTCGACCGTATAGCTACACTACAGAGATCTCATCAGGAGTGATGTAAGAGGTTCCACCCTCGGCACTCGATGGTAACTCTGCAGAGTCATCGAACATAAAGCGAGGCAACTAGGACAAGGTGGGGTCACTGATGGATCTCTAAACAACCTATACCAAGCAGTTTAGGATAAGCAGGTAAGGTATGAAAGCAGGTAATAAAAACAGGCTATGCATCAGAGTAGGATCATACATAAAGCAGTAGCAGTTCTAATACAAGCATGAGAGGGAAAGAAATGGGCGATATTGGAATGCTCACGGGGGGTTTGCTTGCCTGGAAGCTCTGCTGTAAAGGAAGAAGTGTCGTCGATGTAGTCGATCCCATGGGCATCATCGGCCTCGGGGTCTACCGGAGAGAAGAGGGGGAAGAAACAATAAATATATGCAAACAAATGCAACGCCAAGCATGACAAGGCGATAAGCAGAACTAGGGTCGACCTAACGTAGTACTACACATTGCAAACGGAGGGGATAAACATCCGAGGATGAATTCCCGACGTTGGGTGGACTTCGGACAAAGGGAAAGAGGGGGAAAGTTCCAAGTTCAGCATGCTAAGAGCATGTGACAGATGAAAGGACCACGTATTCGGATTCGTGGGATTTTCTGAGCAACTTTCATATAGAAAACATTTTCATTGGAGTTACAGTTTATTTTCTATTGGATTTAGAAAATTTATTCATTTATGGAATTATTGGAATTAATTTAATTCAAAAATTCATTTAATAACAAAAAGCTAGGGGTACCCAAAAGTGTACCCAGCCACGTGTTTAATAGAGTGACAGTGGGCCAGGTCAACTGTTGACTCAGCAGTCAACAGTTTGATCGGTCAAACATGAATAGTGCATGTGGGACCCATATGCCATTCTCTCAGCTAGTTTTAGTTCAACTTAACATTTTACTTTAACAAGGGGGCCACGCTTCAGTGTTAGTGGGCTAATCTAACCCTAACTGTTTAGCCCTAACTAACTTAATTACGGGGGGTGCCCGCAGGTAGTGGCAGGAAGCCAGCGCCACACTCTGGCGCACGTGTGTACCAGGGCCGAAGCCATGGCCGGAGCGCAGCCGGCGCAAGCGTGGGCCAGGTGCGGGGGACTCGACCGACGAGCGGGGTACACGAGCGCGGGTCATTGCCGGCAAGCGAACGGCAGGCGGCGGAGATGGACGGACCAGGCGCGATCGGGCGCCATGGCTGCGGGCATGGGCGGCGTGGCTGGGATCGACAGGCGTGAGTGGCCAGGGCCTGGGCGCGGCCGGCGGCAACAGTTGCAGGCGGTGGAGGCGAGCGAGGGCCCTGCAGGTGGCTCGGGCGACACTCGCGACGCGAGGCGAGCGTGTGGGCGCGCGGGAGGCGGAGCCATGGCAGCTGGCGTGGTGTCAGGCGGCTGCTGTCAGGAACGAGGCGGGGCGTGATGACCGGAGCTCCGGACTGGGGAGGTGGGGTGCATCCTACGGCATCGGAAGCAAGGGGGAGATGGGGAGGTGCTTGCTACCTCTTGAGCTTGCGTTGGATTTCCCCGAAGAGGAAGGGATGATGCAGCAGAGTAGCGTAAGTATTTCCCTCAGTTTTTGAGAACCAAGGTATCAATCCAGTAGGCGGCCACGCTCAAGTCCCTCGTACCTGCACAAAACGATAGCTACTCACAACCAACGCGATTAGGGGTTGTCAATCCCTTCACGGTCACTTACGAAGTGAGATCTGATAGATATAATATTTTTGGTATTTTTGTTATAGAGATGCAAAGTGAAAAGTAAAAGGCAAAGTAAAAAAGAAAAGAAAGATTAAAGTGATGGAGATTGATATGATGAGAATAGACCCGGGGGCCATAGGTTTCACTAGTGGCTTCTCTCAAGAGCATAAGTATTCTACGGTGGGTGAACAAATTACTATTGAGCAATTGACAGAATTGAGCATAGTTATGAGAATATCTAGGCATGATCATGTATATAGGCATCACGTCCGTGACAAGTAGACCGAAACGATTCTGCGTCTACTACTATTACTCCACTCATCGACAGCTATCCAGCATGCATCTAGAGTATTAAGTTAAAAACAGAGTAACGCTTTAAGCAAGATGACATGATGTAGAGAGATAAATTAATGCAATATGAAATAAACCACATCTTGTTATCCTCGATGGCAACGATGCAATACATGCCTTGCTGCCCCTTCTGTCACTGGGAAAGGACACCGCAAGATCGAATCCAAAGCTAAGCACTTCTCCCATGGAAAGAACTACCAATCTAGTTGGCCAAACCAAATGGATAATTCGAAGAGACTTTCAAAGATAACCAATCATACATAAAAGAATTCAGAGAAGATTCAAATATTATTCATAGATAGACTTGATCATAAACCCACAATTCATCGGTCTCAACAAACACACCGCAAAAAGAAGATTACATCGAATATATCTCCACAAGAGAGGGGGAGAACTTTGTATTGACATCCAAAAAGAGAGAAGAAGCCATCTAGCTACTAACTATGGACCCGAAGGTCTGAGGTAAACTACTCACACTTCATCGGAGGGTCTATGATGATGTAGAAGCCCTCCATGATGACGGCCCTCTCCGGCGGAGCTCCGGAACAGGCCCCAAGATGGGATCTCGTGGATACAGAAAGTTGCGGCGGTGGAATTAGGTTTTTGGCTCCTTTTCTGACCGTTTGGGGGTACGTAGCTATATATAGGAGGAAGGAGTACGTCGGTGGAGCACCGAGGGGCCCACGAGGCAGGGGGCGCGCCCCCCACCCTCGTGACCGCCTCATTGACTCCTTGGAGTAGAGTCCAAGTCACCTGGATCATGTTCGGTGAGAAAATCACGTTCCCGAAGGTTTTATTCCGTTTGGACTCCGTTTGATATTCCGTTTCTCCGAAATACTGAAATAGGCAAAAAACAGGAATTCCGGGCTGGGCCTCCGGTTAATAGTTTAGTCCCAAAAATAATATAAAAGTGGAAAATAAATCCCAATGTAGTCCAAAACAGTAGATAATATAGCATGGAGCAATCAAAAAATATAGATACGTTGGAGACGTATCATGCATACCCAAGCTTAGTTCCTGCTCGTCCTCAAGTAGGTAAATGATAAAAAGAGAATTTTTGATGCTGAGTGCTACTTGGCATAGTTTCAATGCAAATCTTCTTAATTGTGATATGAATATTCAGATTCGAAAGATTCAAGGCAAAAGTTTATATTGACATAAAAATAATAATACTTCAAGCATACTAACAAAGAAATTATGTCTTCTCAAAATAACATGGCCAAAGAAAGTTATCCCTACAAAATCATATAGTCTGGCTATGCTCTATCTTCACCACACAAAGTATTTAAATCATGCACAACCCCAATGACAAGCCAAGCAATTGTTTCATAACTTTTTCAATCTTCACGCAATACATGAGCATGAGCCATGGATATAGCACTATAGGTGGAATAGAATGGTGGTTGTGGAGAAGACAAAAGGGAGAAGATAGTCGCACATCAACTAGGCGTATCAACGGGCTATGGAGATGCCCATCAATAGATATCAATGTGAGTGAGTAGGGATTGCCATGCAACAGATGCACTAGAGCTATAAGTATATGAAAGCTCAAAAAGAAACTAAGTGGGTGTGCATCCAACTTGCTTGCTCATGAAGACCTAGGGCAATTTGAGGAAGCCCATCATTGGAATATACAAGCCAAGTTATATAATGAAAGATTCCCACTAGTATATGAAAGTGACATAACAAGAGACTCTCTATCATGAAGATCATGGTGCTACTTTGAAGCACAAGTGTGGTAAAAGGATAGTAACATTGTCCCTTCTCTCTTTTTCTCTCATTTATTTATTTATTTATTATATTTGGGCCTTTTCTTTTTTTTATGGCCTCTTTTCTTTCTCCTTTTTTTGGGCTTCTTTGGCCTCTTTTATTTATTTTTCATCCGGAGTCTCATCCCGACTTATGGGGGAATCATAGTCTCCATCATTCTTTCCTCACTTGGGACAATGCTCTAAAAATGATGATCATCACACTTTTATTTTTCTTACAACTCAACAATTACAACTCGATACTTAGAACAAAATATGACTCTTTATGAATGCCTCCGGCGGTGTACCGGGGTATGCAATATGAGAATGATGGAGTGTGTCATAATAAACGGAACGGTGGAAAGTTGCATGGCAATATATCTCCGAATGGCTATGGAAATGCCATAATAGGTAGGTATGGTGGCTGTTTTGAGGAAGGTATATGGTGGGTGTATGATACCGGCAAAAAGTGCGCGGTATTAGAGAGGCTAGCAAAGGTGGAAGGGTGAGAGTGCGTATAATCCATGGACTCAACATTAGTCATAAAGAACTCATATACTTATTGCAAAAATCTAGAGGTTATCAAAGCAAAGTATTACGCGCATGCTCCTAGGGGGATAGATTGGTAGGAAAAGACCATCGCTCGTCCCCGACCGCCACTCATAAGGAAGACAATCAATAAATAAATCATGCTCCGACTTCATCACATAACGGTTCACCATACGTGCATGCTACGGGAATCACAAACTTTAACACAAGTATTCTTTAAATTCACAACTACTCAACTAGCATGACTCCAATATTATCACCTCCATATCTCAAAACAATTATCATGCTTCAATCTTTTCTTAGTATTCAACACACTCAAAATAAAGTTTCACAAATCTTGAATACCAAGCATATTATTATTAAGCAAATTACCATGCTATTAAGAGACTCTCAAAATAATTTAAGTGAAGCATGAGAGATCAATAGTTTCTTTAAAACAAATCCACCATCGTGCTCTAAAAAATCTAAGTGAAGCACATAGAGCAAAATTATAGCGCTCAAAAGATATAAGTGAAGCACATAGAGCAAAATTATAATGCTCAAAAGATATAAGTGAAGCACATAGAGCAAAACTACTTAGCTCAAAAAGATATAAGTGAAGCACATAGAGTAAAATTATAATGCTCAAAAGATATAAGTGAAGCACATAGAGTATTCTATCAAATTTTAATTCATGTATGGCTCTCTCAAAAGGTGTGTACAGAAAGGATGATTGTGTCACACTAAAACACAAAGACACAAATAATACAAGACGCTCCAAGCAAAACACATATCATGTTGGTGAATAAAAATATAGCTCCAAGTAAATTACCGATGGAAGTGGACGAAAGAGGGGATGCCTTCCGGGGCATCCCCAAGCTTTGACTTTTTGGTGTCCTTGTATTATCTTGGGGGTGCCATGGGAATCCCCAAGCTTAGGCTCTTGCCACTCCTTGTTCCATAATCCACCACAAGAATTCACCCAAAACTTGAAAACTTCACAACACAAAACTTAAAGTAGAAAACTCGTGAGCTCCGTTAGCGAAAGAAAACAAAAAACCACTTCAAGGTACTGTAATGAACTCATTATTTATTTATATTGGTGTTAAACCTACTGTATTCAAACTTAGCTATGTATTATAAACTATATTACTAATCATAGATTCATCAAAATAAGCAAACAACACGAAAAACAGAATCTCGGTTGAGCCATCGCGACAAGCAAGCAATTCAACACACGAGCAAAAAAAAGGCAAGCGAGAAAGGAGAGGGAGAATAGAGAGAGAGGGCGAATAAAACGGCAAGGGTGAAGTGGGGGAGAGGAAAACGAGAGGCAAATGGCAAATAATGTAATGCGAGAGATAGCTATTGTGATGGGTACTTGGTGTGTTGACTTTTTGTGTAGACTCCCCAGCAACGGCGCCAGAAATTCTTCTTGCTACCTCTTGAGCTTGCGTTGGATCTCCTCGAAGAGGAAGGGATGATGCAGCAGAGTAGCGTAAGTATTTCCCTCAGTTTTTGAGAACCAAGGTATCAATCTAGTAGGAGGCCACGCTCAAGTCCCTCGTACCTGCACAAAACGATAGCTACTCGCAACCAACACGATTAGGGGTTGTCAATCCCTTCACGGTCACTTACGAGAGTGAGATCTGATAGATATAATATTTTTGGTATTTTTGGTATAGAGATGCAAAGTGAAAAGTAAAAGGCAAAGTAAAAAAGCAAAGCAAGATTAAAGTGATGGAGATTGATATGATGAGAATAGACCCGGGGGCCATAGGTTTCACTAGTGGCTTCTCTCAAGAGCATAAGTATTCTACGGTGGGTGAACAAATTACTATTGAGCAATTGACAGAATTGAGCATAGTTATGAGAATATCTAGGCATGATCATGTATATAGTCATCACGTCCGTGACAAGTAGACCGAAACGATTCTGCATCTACTACTATTACTCCACTCATCGACCGCTATCCAGCATGCATCTAGAGTATTAAGTTAAAAACAGAGTAACGCTTTAAGCAAGATGACATGATGTAGAGAGATAAATTCATGCAATATAAAAAAACCCCATCTTGTTATCCTTGGTGGCAACGATGCAATACGTGCCTTGATGCCCCTTCTGTCACTAGGAAAGGACACCGCAAGATCGAACCCAAAGCTAAGCACTTCTCCCATGGAAAGAACTACCAATCTAGTTGGCCAAACCAAACGGATAATTCGAAGAGACTTGCAAAGATAACCAATCATACATAAAAGAATTCAGAGAAGATTCAAATATTATTCATAGATAGACTTGATCATAAACCCACAATTCATCGTTCTCAACAAACACACCGCAAAAAGAAGATTACATCGAATAGATCTCCACAAGAGAGGGGGAGAACTTTGTATTGAGATCCAAAAAGAGAGAAGAAGCCATCTAGCTACTAACTATGGACCCGAAGGTCTGAGGTAAACTACTCACACTTCATCGGAGGGGCTATGATGATGTAGAAGCCCTCCGTGATGAGGGACCTCTCCGGCAGAGCTCCGGAACAGGCCCCAAGATGGGATTTCGTGGATACAGAAAGTTGCAGTGGTGGAATTAGGTTTTTGGCTCCTTTTCTGATCGTTTGGGGATACGTAGGTATATATAGGAGGAAGGAGTACGTCGATGGAGCACCGAGAGGCCCACAAGGCAGGGGGCGCGCCCCCACCCTCGTGACCGCCTCTTTGACTCCTTGGAGTAGGGTCCAAGTCTCCTGGATCACGTTCGGTGAGAAAATCACGTTCCCGAAGGTTTTATTCCGTTTGGACTCCGTTTGATATTCTGTTTCTCCGAAATACTGAAATAGGCAAAAAACAGCAATTCTGGGCTGGGCCTCCGGTTAATAGGTTAGTCCCAAAAATAATATAAAAGTGGAAAATAAAGCCCAATATAGTCCAAAACAGTAGATAATATAGCATGGAGCAATCAAAAATTATAGATATGTTGGAGACATATCAGTGCTCACCCCCGTTGCTGTGCAGGGGGGTCGACAAGGCTCGACGAGGCCGTTGAGGGGGAGCCGGGGAGGCGACGCGGAGCAGAGACGACGATGACGTGGAGGAGGTCGAGGAGGCGGTGACGAACGGCGATGACGCCAGATCCAGGGGAAGGGCGCGCGAGGTGGCGGGGCACCGGCGGGGCGACGGGCTCGGGTGCCCCCGATCCAAATGGGGGAAGGGGATCGAGGGGAGGTGGGTAGCAGTTAGGGATTCCGGGAGGGTTTGGCCAAATAGGCCAGCGGGGAGAGGTGGGCCGACTTAGGTGGGCTGGCCGGTTGGCTAGCTGGGCCGGTTGGTCCAGCGTGTGTGTGTGTGGGAGGGGGGTTCGTTTCTTTTTAGTTTTTATTTAACCCTTTTCTGTTTTCTTTAGATTAGGGCATTAACCAATTTGCAAAAAAATTGGTTCACCACCAATATTAACAAATGAAAATTTGCCACATGACGAACATTTTATTTTGGACATTTGAAAACTCTTGAGTTTAACTTGACTTTGAATTTGGACCAGATTCAAATCAACTTGAGTTAACAACAGTAATAATGATGACGTGGCATCATTAGCAGGGAATTACCATAGCTTAATTATCCGGGCATCACACTCAAGAGTTGGCTCAGGAAGTGTCCAATTATTTTCATTTGTCAACATATTATTCAATAGAATTTCAGCTTCATTAGGTGTTCTTTCCCTGAAAACAGAGCCAGCACAACTATCCAGGTAATCTTTGGAAGGTTCAATTAGTCCATTATAAAAGATATCAAGTATTTCATTTTTCTTAAGAGATGAACAGGCAAAGCATTAAGTAATTGGAGAAGCCTCCCCCAAGCTTGTGGGAGACTCTCTTCTTCAATTTGCACAAAATTATATATATATATATATATATATCCCTTAAGGCAGCTTGTTTCTTATGAGCAGGGAAATATTTAGCAGAGAAGTGATAAATCATATCCTGGGGACTACGCACACAACCAGGATCAAGAGAATTAAACCATATCTTAGCATCACCCTTTAATGAGAACGGAAATATTTTAAGGATATAAAAGTAGCGAGTTCTCTCATCATTAGTGAACAGGGTAGCTATATCATCTAATTTAGTAAGATGTGCCACAACAGTTTCAGATTCATAACCATAAAAAGGATCAGATTCAACCAAAGTAATTATATCAGGATCAATAGAGAATTCATAATACTTATCAGTAACAAAGATAGGTGAAGTAGCATAAGCAGGATCATATTTCATTCTAGCATTCAGAGTTTTTTGTTTAAGCTTAGCTAATAATTTCTTAAGATCACTTCTATCATTGCAAGCAAAAAAGTCTCTTTTAGTTTCTTCATCCATAACATAGCCCTCAGGCACAACAAGTAATTCATATTTATTAGGAGAGCCTTCATAATCACTTTCATCAGTATTATCAGTTTCAATAATTTCATTCTCTCTAGCCCTAGCAAGTTGTTCATCAAGAAATTCACCAAGTGACACAGTTGTATCAAGCATAGAAGTAGTTTCATCATAAGTATCATGCATAGCAGAAGTGGCATCATCAATAATATGCGACATATCAGAATCAATAGCAGAAGCAGGTTTAGGTGTCGCAAGCTTACTCAAAACAGAAGGTGAATCAAGTGCAGAGCTAGATGGCAGTTCCTTACCTCCCCTCGTAGTTGAGGGATAAATCTTGGTTTTTGGATCTCTCAAGTTCTTCATAATGATAAGCAGATATAAATCCCAAGTGACTTAAAGAATAGAGCTATGCTCCCTGGCAACGGTGCCAGAAAATAGTCTTGATAACCCACAAGTATAGGGGATCGCAACAGTTTTCGAGGGTAGAGTATTCAACCCAAATTTATTTATTTGACACAAGGTGAGCCAAAGAATATTCTCAAGTATTAGTAGCTGAGTTGTTAATTCAACCACACCAGGATAATTTAATATCTGTAGCAAAGTGTTTAGTAGCAAAGTAATATGATAGTAGTGGTAACGATAGCAAAAGTAATATTTTTGGTATTTTTTAGTGATGATAACAATAGCAACGGAAAAAGTAAATAAGCGAAGAACAATATGTGAAAAGCTCGTAGGAAATGGATCGGTGATAGAGAATTATGCCGGATGTGGTTCATCATGTAACAGTCATAACCTAGGGTGACACAGAACTAGCTCCAACTCATCAATGTAATGTAGGCATGTATTCCGAATATAGTCATACGTGCTTATGGAAAAGAACTTACATGACATCTTTTGTCCTACCCTCCCGTGGCAGCGGGGTCCTAGCAGAGACTAAGGGATATTAAGGCCTCCTTTTAATGGAGTACCGGACCAAAGCATTAACACATAGTGAATACATGAACTCCTCAAACTACGGTCATCACCGAGAGTGTTCCCGATTATTGTCACTTCGGGGTTGCCGGATCATAACACATAGTAGGTGACTATAGACTTGCAAGATAGGATCAAGAACTCAGATATATTCATGAAAACATAATAGGTTCAGATCTGAAATCATGGCACTCGGGCCCTAGTGACAAGCATTAAGCATAGCAAAGTCATAGCAACATCAATCTCAGAACATAGTGGATACTAGGGATCAAACCCTAACAAAACTAACTTGATTACATGATAAATCGCATCCAACCCATCACCGTCCAGAAAGCCTACGATGGTATTACTCATGCACGGCGGTGAGCATCATGAAATTAGTGATGGAGGATGGTTGATGATGATGATGACGATGGATTCCCCTCTCCCGAGCCCCGAACGGACTCCAGATCAGCCCTCTCGAGAGAGTTTAGGGCTTGGCGGCGGCTCCGTATCGTAAAACGCAATGAATCTTTCTCTCTGATTTTTTTCTCTCCGAACACGAATATATAGAGTTGGAGTTGAGGTCGGAGGAGCTCTAGGGGGCCCATGAGGTAGGGGGCGCGCCTAGGGGGCAGGCGCGCCCCCACCCTCATGGCTAGGGTGTGGGCCCCTGGTCTTGATCTTTTGCCAGTATTTTTTATTATTTCCAAAAATAATCTCCATGAAGTTTCAGGTCATTCCGAGAACTTTTGTTTCTGCACATAAATAACACCATGGCAATTCTGCTAAAAATAGCGTCAGTCCGGGTTAGTTCCATTCAAATCATGCAAGTTAGAGTCAAAAACAAGGGCAAAAGTGTTTCGAAAAGTAGATACGACGGAGACGTATCAGGCACGAAAATAGAAATCCCTTGAAACTATTAAAGGAAAAAATAACCACTTGCTGATGGAGTTGAAAAATGTCCTGCTATAATTGATAAATTGGAGGAAGTTATAAATGTCTTGGTTTCAACTTTTTCTTCCATAAAAACTAGTGGGAAGTTTCTACAAATAAGAATTCGAAATTTAATTATGTGTCCAAGGTTCCTAGGACAACACGAGTGCTTCTCCTAGTAATGCGAAGGGAGATTTAAAGATGCTAAGTGTTCATCGTACTTTTAGAAAGATAAAAAAGGAGCCCGTCTATGACACTAAAATTTTGAACTTTCTGACTAGGACTGTTATGATTAATAGAATGTTTGCTAATACTCCTAAGAAATCAAGTTGCTATATTGAGGAGTTGCATGATGATAAAACCTGATGGATTTGCATTATGCCTAGCTAGAGGGGATTCAACAATAGCGCTTGTTGGGAGGCAGCCCAATATGCATCACTATATTTTTGTTTTGTTTAGTGGATCTACATAATTATTTCTATTGTAGTAATTATGTTTGTATCTTTTATTTTTATTTTTGTCCCAAGTTAAGCATTTGGTATGTTGCAAATGCATGTTCATTATGGTTCTGTACAGAAACAAAAACTTTTTCCCCGATATTTGATTTTTTTCGGAACATGGTATAATCCTAAAAGTTTTACAGAGTATTGTACTACAAACTGTCTGCCAAGTAATAATTTTTGAAAGCTTTTGGAGTTACAGAAGTATGGCTATGTTCTTTTTTGATAGATTATTGTTATGCTTTCTTTGACTGCTTGTATTAGAGTTTCCATGCCCTATATTGGGGGTATAAATGTGGAAATGATAGGATATAGTAGCCATTACTTGGAAATTAATATGCATCTTGTCTTATCAGTACATGATTGGGAGATTTATTTTTATATGTACTAACCTATCTCATAAAAAATTAAGTTTTGTGTGGATGAAGTTTTTAAGATCATTGGGAGACAACGATATGCGATGAACAAGAAGCGGTAAGAGCCTAAGCTTGGGATGCGCATGTCACCCCCAAGGTAATATTCAAGTAAGACTCAAGCGTCTGTGATTCCCCGAAAGGTATCCCCTCTTTCGTCATCAACAATTATTAGTATGTCTCGATTGGACCTAAATTTTTATTTGTCCACATGATATGGGTTTGGCTTGGAGCGTCTTTTGCTTTTATTTTATATTAGTTTGCTGGTCATTACAATCGTCATGTTCTTGTCACACTATTTTAGGAGACATACACATTGGTCAATTATTCATAGAATGCTCATTAATCTTCACTTATATCTCTTTGAGTTGAGGCATTGCTCTTGTACTTAAGTTATATCTATTTGAGTTGAGGCATTGCTCTTGTACTTCACTATACTTGCTTGGGCACGATGATATGTTTTTATAGAAAAGATTAGGACTCTCTTGCCTCACTTATATCTTCTAGAGAGTTGAATATTAATTGGTAATTTGCATTGAATTATGTGTTGGTCCCAAAAATAATAGGTATGTAGAAGTGGTATAATAAAAACTTGCATGAAACTTATAGATCAATTGAACTTGATAATTGGGTTCCTTACAATGATTTTGAGATAGTGAGTGGGTAATTATTTTTATGTAGCCTTGAGGATTTGTGTGAAGTATTGGAAATGTGTCATAAGGTCATACACATACATGTGGTCGTTTAAGTCGAACTGATTACAAAGGGTCTAATTTGAAGAACAATGTAAGTAACTGCCATGTAGAATGGAAGCCTAGAGGACTTCAGTTCGTCAAACTCACCCCTTAGAGTGGTCGATCTCGTCGTTACCTGGTGCTATACTATGAAGTATTAGTGAGATGTTTTGGTTTATGAGTTACAGTCTTTACAACACTTCCACTGTCCATATTTTGCTAGCCTCTTTCGGTACCGTGCATTGCCCACTCTCACATTGAGACATTGTGCAAACTTCGCCGATGCATCTAACCCCCATGGGATGATAAGCTCTCTCCCACATAACCTCATTATATCTTTTCAAAGCATCCACCATACCTACCTATTATGACATTTCCATAGCCATTCCAAGATGTATCGACATGGAACTTCCATTATTACTATTCATTATATGACTTGAGCATTCATTGTCATTTTGTTGTGCATGATCATATAGAGCTGACATGATATTTGTGGCAAAGCCATCATTCATCATTATTATACATGTTACGCTAGATCATTTAACACACTTGTGCTTCAAACTCATTGATACGTCCATTTTGCATCATGTTTTCCTCCTGTTATTTATGATGTTTTTATGCATAATAATGCTTTTGGAGTAGTTCTAATGCCTTTTCTCTCATAATATGCAAGGTACGCACAAAGAGGGAGAATTCCGGCAGCTAGAAATCTGGACCTGGAAAAGCTACATCAGGCTGCCTATTTTGCACAACTCCAAACAAGCTGAAACTTTATGAAGAGTTTTTATGGAATATATGAAGAATATTGGAGCAAATAAGTACCAGAGGGGGGCACCCTGGTGAGCACAAGACACGCCCAGGCGCGCCCTGGTGGGTTGTGCTCACCCAGGCCCACCTCCGGTGCCCATCTTCTGGTATATAGGTCATTTTAACCTAGAAAAAATAAGGAGAGGACTTTCGAGACGTAGCACCGCCATCTCAAGGCGGAACTTGCGTAGGAGCACTTTTTCCCTCCGGCGGAGTGATTCCGCTGGGGGAACTTCCCTCCCGGAGGGGGGAAATCAACGTCATCATCACCACCAACAACTCTCCCATCTTAGGGAAGGCAATATCCATCAACATCACCATCTCATCTCAAACCCTAGTTCATCTCTTGTGTTCAATCTTGTTACTGGAACTATAGATTGGTGCCTGTGGGTGGCTAGTAGTGTTGATTACATCTTGTAGTTGATTACTATATGGTTTATTTGGTGGAAGATTGTATGTTCAGATCCAATATGATATTTAATACCCCTCTGATCTTGAGCATGACTATTATTTGTGAGTATTTACTTTTGTTCTTGAGGTCACGGGAGAAATCATGTTGCAAGTAATCATGTGATCTTGATATGTGTTCGATATTTTGATAGTATGTATGTTGTGATTCCCTTAGTGGTGTCATGTGAACGTCGACTACATGACACTTCACCATATTTGGGCCTAAGGGAATGCATTGTGGAGTAGTAATTAGATGACGAGTTGCGAGAGTGACAGAAGCTTAAACCCTAGTTTATGCACTATTCCGTAAGGGACCGATTGGATCCAAAAGTTTAATGCCATGGTTAGAATTTATTCTTAATACTTTTCTTGTAGTTGCGGATGCTTGTGAGGGGGTTAATCATAAGTAGGAGTCTTGTTCAAGTAAGAACAACACCTAAGCAACGGTCCACCCACATATCAAATTATCAAAGTAGCGAACACAAATCGAACCGACATGATGAAAGTGACTTGATGAAATTCCCGTGTACCCTCAAGAATGCTTTGCCTATTATAAGAGACAGTTTTGGCCTGTCCTTTCCCTCAAAAGGATTGGGCTACATTGCTGCACTTTTGCTACTATTATCATTACTTGCTCATTACAAATTATCTTGCTATCAAACTACTCTGTTACTTACAATTTCAGCACTTGCAGACATTACCTTGCTGAAAACCACTTGTCATTTCCTTCTACTCCTCGTTGGGTTCGACACTCTTACTTATCGGAAAGAGATACAATTGATCCCCTATACTTATGGGTCATCAAGGCTATTTTCTGGCACCGTTGCCGGGGAGTGAAGCGCCATTGGTAAGTAGAATTTGGTAAGGAAACATTTATATAGTGTGCTGAAATTTACTGTCACTTGTTACTATGGAAAACAATCCTTTGAGGGGTTTGTTCGGGGTATCTTCATCTCTACCAGAACCAAAATTAGATACCCCTCGACCTACTGCACCTATTGAAAATATTGAATATGCAATTCCTTCGGGTATGATAGAACAACTTCTAGCTAATCCTTATGCAGGAGATGGAACCGAACATCCTGATATGCACTTGATATATGTGAAACAAATTTGTGGATTGTTTAAGCTTGCAGGTTTACCTGGAGATGAAGTAAATAAGAATGTTTTCTCTTTATCTTTGAAGGGAAATAAATTGGCATGGTATAGGCTATGCAATGATATTGGATCTTGGAATTGGAATCGATTGAAATTGGAGTTCCACCAAAAAATTATCCCATGCATCTAGTTCATCGTGATCGGAATTATATGTATAATTTTTGGCCTCGTGAAGCAAAAAGTATCGCTCTAGCTTGGGGGAGGCTTAAGTCAATGTTATATTCATGCCACAATCATGAGCTCTTAAGAGAGATTATTATCGAGAATTTTTATGCTCGGCTTTCTCATAATGATTGATCCATGCTTGATACTTCTTGTGCTGGTTCTTTTATAAATAAGACTATTTAATTCTGGTGGGATCTTTTGGAAAGAATTAAACGCAATTCTGAAGATTGGGAACTCGACGAAGGTAAAGTGTTAGGTATTAAGCTTAAGTATGATTGTGTTAAATCTTTTATGAATACCGATGATTTTCAAAAGGTTAGCACTAAATATGGACTTGACTCTGAGATAGTAGCTTCCTTTTGTGAATCATTTGCTACTCATGTTGATTTCCCTAAAGAGAAGTGGTTCAAATACCACCCACATATTAAAGAAGAAATTACAGAACCAGTACTAGCTAAAGAGGAAACTATACTTTATAATGTTGATCCAGTTGTTCCTACTGGTTATATTGAGAAACCACCTTTCCCTGTTAGGATAAAGGAACATGCTAAAGTTTCAACTATGGTTATCAAAAGTTATATTAGAACACATAAACCTGATGAACAAATTAAAGTAGAACCTAGTGTTGCTATCGTTAAGGATCTCCTGGAAGAAAATGTAGATGGGCATGTTATTTACTTTTGTGAAGAAGCTGCTAGAATTGTCAAACCTAATAAAAAGGATAAACATAGACCTGTTGTTGGCATGCCCGTTATCTCAGTTAAAATAGGAGATCATTGTTATCATGGTTTATGTGACATAGGTGCTAGCGTGTGTGCTATTCTTTATTCCTTATATCAGGAAATTATGAATGACATATCACCCGTAGAGATAGAAGACATAGATGTTACTATTAAACTTGCCAATAGAGATACTATATCACCAATTGGGATTGTTAGAGATGTTGAGGTCTTGTGTGGGAAAATAAAATCCCCTACTGATTTTCTTGTTCTTGGTTCCCAATAGATCACTTTTGTCCCATTATCTTTGGTAGACCTTTCTTGAACATCATTAATGCTAAAATAGACTGTGAGAAACAAACTGTCGGTGTTAGTTTTGGTGATGAGTCTCATGAGTTTCTATTGGTCTTGTTTCTATTGTTGTGCCTCCTACTGATCCACTAGAACAATATCTGCTAGACCATGAAAATTATTTACATATGCATGAAAGAAATGAAATAGATAATATTTTGTTTGAACAATGTCCTCTGCTTAAACACAATTTGCCTATTGAAACTCTAGGACATCCTCCTCCACCTAAAGGTGATCCTGTGTTTGAATTAAAACAACTACTAGACACTTTGAAATATGCTTATCTTGACGAAAAGAAGATATATCATGTTATTATTAGTGCTAACCTTTCAGAACATGAAGAAGAAAGATTATTGAAAGTTTTAAGGAAGCACCGAGCTGCTATTGGATATACTCTTGATGATTTAAAGGGCATTAGTCCCACTCTATGTCAGCATAAGATTAATATGGAGCCTGATGCTAAACCCGTTATCGATCACCAAGGACGGTTAAATCCAAAAATGAAAGAAGTGGTAAGAACGTAAATCTTAAAACTTCTGGAAGCAGGTATAATCTACCCTATAGCTGGTATTAGAGGGGTAAGTCCTGTTCATTGTGTCCCTAAGAAAGGAGGTATTACTGTTGTTCCCAATGATAAGAATGAACTTATTCCACAAAGAATTGTTATAGGCTATAGAATGGTAATTGATTTTATAAAATTAAATAAAGCAACTAGAAAAGATCATTACCCTCTCACTTTTATTGATCAAATGCTAGAAAGACTATCTAAGCATACACATTTTTGTTTTCTTGATGGATATTCTGGTTTTTCACAAATACCTGTTTCTCAACCTAATCAAGAAAATACCAATTTCACTTGTCCCTTTGGAACTTATGCTTATAGACGTATGCCTTTTGGTTTATGCAATGCACCTGCTACCTTTCAAAGATGTATGACTGTTATATTCTCTGACTTTTGTGAAAAGATTATTGAGGTTTTCGTGGATGACTTCTCTGTATATGGGAAGTCTTTTGATGATTGTTTAAGCAATCTTTATCGAGTTTTGCAGAGATGCGAGCAAACAAATATTGTCTTGAATTGGGAGAAGTGCCACTTTATGGTTAATGAAGGTATTGTTTTGGGCCATAAAATTTCTGAAAGAGGTATTGAAGTGGATAAAGCTAAGGTTGATGCAATTGAGAAAATGCCATGTCCTAAAGATATCAAATGTATTTGTAGTTTCCTAGGTCATGTTGGTTTCTATTGGAGATTTATCCAAGACTTCTCTAAAATTTATAGGCCTCTTACAAATCTTTTGCAAAGGGATGTTCCTTTTGTTTTTTATGATGATTGTCTAGAAGCCTTCGAAACACTCAAGAAAGCCTTAATTTCAGCACCTATTGTTCAACCACCTGATTGGAACTTGCCTTTTGAAATTATGTGTGATTGTAGTGATTATGCTGTTGGTGCTATTCTAGGACAAAGAGTTGATAAGAAACTGAATGTCATTCATTATGCTAGTAGAACTCTAGACAGTGCTCAACTAAATTATACTACTACTGAAAAAGAATTCCTAGCAGTGGTGTTTGCTTGTGATAAATTTAGATCTTACATTGTTGATTCAAAAGTAATTGTTCACACTGATCATGCTACTATAAGATATCTTATGTAGAATATAGATGCTAAACCTAGACTTATCGATGGGTTCTCTTGCCACAAGAATTTGATTTGCATATCACTGATAGAAAAGGAGCTGAGAACCCTGTAGCTGATAACTTGTCTAGGCTTGAAAATGTGCTTGATGACCCACTACATATTGATGATAGTTTTTGTGATGAGCTGTTAGCTACAATCAATGTTTCTCATAACACTCCTTGGTATGTTGACCATGCTAATTACATTGTTGCTAAATATTTACCACCTAGTTTCACATACCAACAAAAAAATTCTTCTATGATTTAAGACATTACTTTTGGGATGACCCACATCTTTATAAAGAAGGAGTAGATGGTATTATTAGACGTTGTGTACCTAAGCATGAACAGGGAAAAATCCTACGAAAATGTCACTCCAAAGCTTATGGAGGGTATCATTGTCAAAACCGGCGGATCTCGGGTAGGGGGTCCCGAACTGTGCGTCTAGGCTGGATCGTAACAGGAGGCAGGGGACACGAAGTTTTACCCAGGTTCGGGCCCTCTCGATGGAGGTAAAACCCTACGTCCTGCTTGATTAATATTGATGGTATGGGTATTACAGGAGTTGATCTACCACGAGATCAGAGAGGCTAAACCCTAGAAGCTAGCCTATGGTATGGTTGTTGATGTGTATGTTGTCCTACGGACTAAAACCCTCCGATTTATATAAACATCGGATAGGGTTAGGGTTACATAGAGTCGGTTACAATGGTAGGAGATCTGAACATCCGTATCGCCAAGCTTGCCTTCCACGCCAAGGAAAGTCCCTTCCAGACACGGGACGGAATCTTCAATCTTGTATTTTCATAGTCCAGGAGTCCGGCTTGAAGGTATAGTTCGGCTATCCGAACACCCCCTAATCCAGGACTCCCTCAATAGCCCCCGAACCAGGCTTCAATGACGGTGAGTCCGGTGCGCAGATTGTCTTCGGCATTGCAAGGCGGGTTCTCCTCCAAATTATGTGTACCTGTTCGAATAAAGTCCGGTTTCTTGTAGATGTTGCGCTCCTTGGCTTCTACGCCCAATAATGGCCGTTTTCCATGTGTCAAACGAATATGAAAAGTCTGAGTGTTTTTACGTTCACACCCCTAGCTGCGTGAATGAGTTGCCCTTTTTAAGGGGACGAGGATTTAGATCCAATCCACACCTTCTCCCCTCCAGGAGTGTTCATTAGAGCGCATCCGACAAAAGTCCATTCCACCATGGCCAGCCGCCGCAATTCCTCCTCTCGTCCTTCTAGCCCTAAGCCTGGATATTGGGAGAGATGTTGTACTTCGCACAGCGAGCTAGTGATGCTTCAGACCAAAGGATTTCTCCCCCCGGCCTATATGGTCCCGGTCCGAGCCGGTCTCGCCGTCTACAACGGCGGAGAGCAAGCAGAGAATGCCCCTAATCCATCTAAAGGAGAGCAGGTGTGCCTTGTTCCTTACTTAATAAGGGGGCTCAGATTTCCCATCCACCCGTTTCTCCGGGGGTTGCTGGAGTTCTACGGCCTCTAGCTACATCATCTCACGCCTGCCTCAGTATTGCATATCGCGGGCTTTGTAGCCCTCTGCGAGCTGTTCCTGGGTATCAAAGCTCATTTCGGGCTGTGGAAGGAGCTATTTTGCCTCGTGCCCCGTTCCAAGAAAGGGTCAATGTATCAAGTGGGCGGAGCCGAAGTATGGCGCATCGCCGGGACCGGATATCTGTTCGGAACCCCAAAGAAGGCGTCCGAAGACTGGCCCTCAGAATGGTTCTATATAGAAGACGTCCCGCTGCCGGATCCTATCCGAATCGGCCTCCTAGAGTTCGATAGTGCACCTTTAAAAAAGCACCTAAGCTGGCGTCCACGGAGCCCTCAAAGGGAAAGTGACAGGGACATCGTTTATCTCATGGGCCGAATAAGATTGTTAGCCCATTCCGGACTAACCATGATCAGAGTTATGGACGAATGCACCATGCAGGGGGTGCAGCCGCTTTAGTACAGAAGCCACCCCATGTGGGATTTCAACGGGGAGGACGACGCCACCCGCTACGGCCGTAAAGGGCCAGATTCAGTTGCCGCTCTATTAAAGATCTTGTCCACTTTGTACAAGGGGGAAGAGGAGGAATTTCTCCGCGTCAACCCACAGGGTGGATTCTCTATGCACAATCCCCCAAGCTGGGTAAGTGGTCGCTTTTACTTGCTCATCTGTTTAGTGTTCCCATTGTTAAATACTTAGTCTGATGACTTCAACGCGGGAACTGCGCCGGGCCGTAAAGGACATAAGCAGCCCGCCTCCACAACCTAAGGACTCAGGACGGTCTCTCGACCCGGCCTCTCAGGAGGATCCGGACATATCTGTGGAGTTAATTGATGGAGTGTTCCATCAATTGAGCGAGGACAGCGCCTTGGTGGCCATTACGGCCGATTACCCAGGGTTAATCCAAACACCCCAGGTACCTGAGACCGAAGTCCTTGTACCCCGGACAGGGATCTGTCCATGCGTGTTTAATTTCCTGATTGCAACCAAACTTTGCAGGGGAGGTTTCTGAGGCAGAAGGCCGAACCTGTGGCGACAAACCAACCAGGGGCCGCAGGGCCCCATGGGCAGAAAAGAGGTGCAGTCCGGACCGAGGCATCAACGCGAAGGTATGGCGCGCCCCTTTATCCCAGTTGTTATACCTTCGAGGCACACTTGACACTCGTGCCCTTTTCAGGACGAAGAGACCTCGCCGGGCTATATCCGGAGAGGCTGCTAATCGTGCCTCCACCAGCCAGGCTTCAAGGCCTGGTCCGGGGGCGGAATGGAACGCAAGGCGTGTGCTAGACGTTCCTCCGACGGAAGATGCGGACGGGTTATCTGCCACCAACTCAGAGGTGGAAAGTGCCATGAACCATAGGCGTCGCCGGACAATTCTTCGCGACGCTTGCTTCTCCCAAGAGGCATTAGATGCCTTCAATTCGGGAGATGCACACCTCCGTGCCGCTCAAAATGGTCTAGCCAGAGCCACGGAGCAATATGTAAAAGACATACGGGTAAGAAAATTTTGATAAATATATATGTAGCAGTAGCCCCCGAGACTGAAAACAGTTAGAATAACTGGTTTAAGGATCATTTGAAATGCATGTTCTTACAGAAAAGAATTCCCTACTGACCCAGGAGCTGGAAGAGTGCAAAGCCCAACTAGAGGCCGCACTAGCCGCCACAGGGGAGCCTAAGGAGACCCCCTCTGGTAATATTCGTTTCGAAAGATAAGTATGTGGTGAAGCGCGGCTTGTGTGCGAATCTGACAAATAAAATCGCAGATGGCGCCGGATTGAATCCGGAAAGGCAACACCTCGAACGCCAACTAAAGGATGGTGAGAGGGTGCTATTAAAGGTGATGGGGGAGAAGAACGTTCTCCAAGATGCCAACACCCGGCTGGGCGTCGAGCTAAAAGATGTTCGTGCCCAGCTGTCAGACTCCGTGAAGGAGAATCAACAGCTTCGGCGCGGCATATTTAGTAAGTGCTTGAGCGAACCTTTTAAAAGAAAGTTCGGCAGTGCCGTTGATTAACAGAGCAATATCCGTAGGTATGTTAACAGGTCGTCCTGCAGAGGAGATGCCTGGTTCTATGGGTGACCTTCTTCCCGAGCTCTTGCAATTGCTCGATCGAGTTCGGCAGGCGATGCGAGGCGTCGCCCAAGTCCTGTGGCCATCCGTCTCCACACCCGAAGGTCTTGGAGAGCTTGCGGAGAAGCTGAGGGGAGCACAGCAGTGATTCTAGTTGTGGAAGATATCAGCCTGCCGTCAAGGCGCTAGGGAGGCCTGGGCCATGGTGAAGACGCGATATTCACAAGCCGACCCCAACCATATGGCCGAGGTTGGTCCTGTAGGGCCCGATGGGAAGGAGATCCCTGTGAGCTTAGTATACGGCCAAGTGGAGTTGGCCGCAAAGTATTCCCAGCAGGACTGTAAATTGGATAGCCTGTTAGATGGTATTGAGGAGGAGTACAGTCAGTCAAAATGACTATGTAATTTTAATTGACATTTATAATGCCTTCTAGCCGGATTGTAGATCATTTGTCATGGCCGACCTTTTTGCTTCAGCCTCGGGACCTGACGGTCTGGAGTGTGTCTGAATTCCCATGCGGTTATATAGGAACCGGGGAATGCGTGGAGACCAGGCGTAGGGGTCATTGTGGCATGAACAGACAAGTGCCTGACTAGTTATGTTGTATTACATGGTTAGTAAGAAACATCTTCTAGGGAGAATAGTTCCGTTAGGGGTTCCTTTCCCTGGGAGGCATGCCCTAAAGTGCATGTCCATGCTGCGAAGAGAAACGCAGAAAAACATCTGGGGGCACGTGGAAAAAATAAAAAAGACCGTCTTTAGTTCACCGACCAAATCTTCCCTTAAGAACGCTAGCTTCCGGCTTCACCCAGTCTGAGGTACACGTCCGGCTGACCCGGCAGTAACAATCGCAGAGGTGCTCCCTTTACCGCCTAGCCGAACAATCGAGAACGTAGGAGTAAGCATAGGAGCCAGGCAACCCAGCTTGGCCAAAACTTAAGTCATATCGATGCATATAGTGGTGAATAAAAGGTACATGCGGAAGTTTGACACATGTGTTGGGCGTGAAGCCCGTAGAAGTAGGCTTCTGTCGAAAGAAGCCCCCAGGTTTGCTGAGCACGGATAGCGCGTCACTTTGTGAGCCTCTAAAGGCTGTAAGAGGGGAAGAGAGAGAGAGGGAGAGAAATGTATGACAGAAGGTATATATAAAAAATGGACAGAGTAAGGAGACGAACACGGGATCCGGCGCTAGGAATAGAATCTTCGGAGGCGGGCGGCGTTCCATGGGTTCGGCTCGAGTCGGTTATCCGATGCACTTCGCAGGCGGTATGCACCACCAGTCAGGACTTGGTCGATGATGAAGGGACCTTCCCACTTGGGCTTGAGTTTGTCCTTTTTCTTGTCCGGCAGGCGTAGAACTAGTTCGCCAACGTTGTAATTTTTGGCCCATACTTCTCTGCTTTGGTATCCTCGAGCCTGCTATTGATAAAATGCGGAATGGGCCTTTGCCACGTCACGCTCCTCCTCTAATGCGTCCAAACTGTCCCAGCGATCAAGCTCGGCTTCTCTTTCTTCGTACATGCGCACTCGAGGTGAGTCATGAATTATGTCGCAAGGCAAAACTGCCTCAGCGCCGTACACCATGAAGAATGGTGTGTATATGGTGGTGCGATTTGGTGTGGTCCGCAGCCCCAAGAGTACGGAGTTGAGCTCCTCTACCCAGTGCATGTTAGATTCCGTGAGGGACCGCACTAACCTGGGTTTGATGCCGCTCATGATAGGACCATTTGCACGTTCGACCTGGCCGTTGGTTTGTGGGTGATAGATGTAAGCATAATCGAGCTTGATGCCCATGTTTTTGCACCAGAGTTTTACCTCGTCGGCCGTGAAGTTCGTGCCGTTATCAGTGATGATGCTAGGGGAGGCCGTAACGGTGTACAACCCCGGATATAAAGTCTATCACAGGTCCGGATTCGGCTGTCTTAACAGGCTTGGCTTCTATCCATTTGGTGAACTTATCCACCATGACCAGTAATTATTTGTGCTTGTGGGTTCCGCCTTTAAGCGGTCCAACCATGTCAAGCCCCCAGACCGCGAAAGGCCAAGTGATGGGGATGGTTTGGAGGGCAGTAGGTGGCATATGGCTTTGGTTTGCAAAGAGCTGGCAACCGGTGCATTTTTGGACTAAGTCCTGGGCATCAGCCCGAGCCGTCAGCCAATAAAAACCTGTACGGAAGGCCTTGCTTACAAGGGACCGAGCTGCAGCGTGATGACCACCGAGTCCGGCATGAATTTCAGCCAGGAGGTCCCGCCCTTCCTCTTCGGAGATGCACATTTGAAGGACTCCGGTAGTGCTTTTGTTATAAAGCTCTCCTTCATGGACTTTGTAGGCTTTGGATCGCCGCACTATGCAGCGTGCCTCATTTTGGTCCTCGGGGAGTTCCTGCCTAGTAAGGTAGGCAAGGAATGGTTCTATCCACGGGGCTATGACGGCCATTATTACGTGGGCTGAGGGTGTTATTTCATTGGCAGAGCCGCCGATTGTGTCAGAATGTTCGATGTCGGGCAGTGCGGTTGGGTCGGGCTGTTGTTGTGTGGCTCCCCTTCCCATACTACGGATGGCTTGAACAGCCTTTCCAAGAATATGTTGGGGGGGACTACATCGCGTTTTGCGCCGATGCGTGCCAGGACATCTGCCGCCTGATTATTTTCCCGAGCTATGTGGTGAAATTCAAGCCCTTCGAACCGAGCTGACATTTTTAGGACGGCGTTATGGTAAGCTGCCATCTTTGGATCTTTGGCGTTGAAGTCTCCATTTATTTGGGATATTGCGAGGTTCGAGTCCCTGCGCACCTCTAGGCGTTGAATGCCCATGGATACTGCCATCCGGAGACCATGTAAAACGTCCTCATATTCGGCTGCATTGTTGGAGTCTGTGTACATAATCTGTAGTACGTATTGAACTGTGTCTCCTGTGGGGGACGTCAGAATGACACCAGCCCCCAGCCCGGCCAACATCTTGGAGCCGTCGAAATGCATGATCCAATTTGAATATCTGCCGTACTCTTTAGGGAGTTCGGCCTCCGTCCATTCTGCGACGAAATCGGCCAAAACTTGTGACTTGATGGCTCGTCGTGGCTTATAAGTTATGTCGAACGGGAGGAGCTCGATGGCCCATTTCGTGATCTGGCCCGTTGCATCACGGTTGTTAATAATGTCATTGAGTGGTACTTCCGAGGCTACTGTTATTGAACACTCTTGGAAGTAGTGTCGTAGCTTCCGGGATGCCATGAATACCGCGTACGCAATCTTTTGATAATGCGGGTACCGTGATTTGTAGGGAGTGAGGACAATGGACACATAATAGACATGCCATTGAAGGGGGAATTTTTGTCCGTCCGCTTCTCGTTCGACGACGAGCACTGCGCTTACAACCTGATGTGTTTCTGTGATGTACAATAGCATTGGTTCGCCGATGTTTGGCGCGGCCAGGACTGGGTTTGTTGCCAGTATGGCTTTTATTTTGTCGAGTCCAGCCGTGGCTGCGTCCGTCCATTTGAAGTGTTCGGTGCGCCGAAGGAGGCGGTAAAGGGGGAGGGCCTTTTCTCCCAGGCGGGAGATAAAGCGGCTTAGAGCCGCCACACATCCGGTTAACTTCTGTATTTGTTTGAGGTCCTTTGGGATATCCAATTGTGACAGAGCTCGGATCTTGGCTGGATTGGCTTCAATTCCTCTACTGGATAGAATGAAGCCCAAGAGCTTTCCGGCTGGGACGCCGAAAACGCATTTTTCCGGGTTGAACTTGATGTCGTATGTTCAGAGATTATCAAATGTGAGCCTCAAGTCGTCTACTAGAGATTCAACATGTCTTGTTTTGACGACCACATCATCTACGTATGCCTCCACTGTTTTACCGATTTGGCTTGCCAGACATGTCTGAATCATGCGATGATATGTTGCACCGGCGTTTTTGAGCCCGAAGGGCATCGTGTTGAAGCAGAATGGCCCGTATCGTGTGATAAATGCCGTTGCGGCTTGGTCTGATGCTACCATCTTGATTTGATAGTAGCCAGAATATGCGTCGAGGAAACACAACGACTCGTGTCCTACGGTGGCATCGATAATTTGATCGATGCGGTTTGAGGTCTTTAAAATCGACACACAGGCGCCAGAATTTGTCCTTCCTTGGTACCATCACCAGGTTTGCTAGCCAGTCCAGTTGTTTTATATCTCTGATGAATCCGGCTTCCAATAGCTTTGCTAGCTCCTCTCCCATAGCCTGTCTCTTAGGTTCGGAAAAACGCCGAAGAGCCTGTTTGACAAGTTTGAATCCTGTTTGGATATTTAAGCTGTGCTCGGCCAGCCTGCATGGGATTCCTGGGATGTCCGAAGGATGCCAAGCGAAAATGTCCCAGTTCTCCCGTAGGAACTCTCGCAATGCGGCGTCGACATCAGGGTTTAACTGTGCCCCGATGGAAGCTGTTTTGTTGGGGTCCGTTGGATGGACTTGGAATTTGACTATTTTGTCCGCTGGTTTAAAGGAGGTGGACTTGGATCTTTTGTCGAGTACCACGTCATCCCTATTCACGGTAGAGCGCAGCGCAGTCAGTTCCTCGGCTGCTAGGGCTTCGGATAGTGCCTCGAGGGCCAGTGCGGCTGTCTTGTTTTCGGCGCGGAGTGCTACATCCGGATCACTAGCGAGAGTGATGATCCCGTTAGGCCCGGGCATCTTGAGCTTCATGTACCCATAATGGGGTATTTCTTGGAAGATTGTGAATGCTTCCCGCCCTAGCAAAGCGTGATAACCACTGCTGAACGGGGCCACGTGGAACGTGACTTCTTCGGACCTGTAATTGTCCGGCGTGCCGAACACCACATCCAGTGTGATTTTTCCTGTACAGCGCGCTTCCCGACTGGGGATTATTCCTCTAAAGGTTGTGCTGCTTCGCGTGATGCGGTTCCAGTCTATATCCATTTTTTGGAGGGTTTCCTCATAGATGAGGTTCAATCCGCTGTCGCCGTCCATGAGTACCTTGGTGAGACGAAAGTCGTCCACTATTGGACTGAGGACCAATGCGGCTGGTGCTCGGGCTGTTCGGAATTTATGTTCATCACTGGCATTGAAGGTAATGGCCGTGTCACTCCACGGGTTTACTGTTGCTACTTGGTAGACTTCGGCAAGGCTGCGGAGTGTCCTTTTTCGCATATTATTTGATGCGAAGGTCTCGAAGACTATTAGTACCGTATTGGAGTCTCTGGGGTGGCTTTCTGTGGTCTCCGTGATTAGGAGGTTCTCGCCGATCTTGGCCACATGCTGGAGTATCCAACATGTTCTAAGGCTATGAGTTGGTATGGCGTCCTCTGTGCTATGAATTTTACAGGGTCCATTAAGCCATCCTTTCAGTACGGTTCCATGCCCTGTAGAGGGTTTTTGCTTTTTGGTGTTTGACCCGGGTGTCTAGCGGTGATGCACCCTCTTGTTTCGGACTGGGCTTGCATTAAGGGCTGGATTGTCCCAAAATTTTGTTTCGGTTTTCCGGGCGCTTTCCATCGCACAGTACTTTCGGACTATGGATGCTAAGTCAGCGAAGCGTGTAATATCACGGCGACTTATGGCGTTGAGTATTCCCTTGTCCGTGCAATTATTGCAGAAGGATAGAATTGCGTCTTCCTCGCGGCAGCCCTTTATCATGTGCATAACCAGGAGGAATCTGTCCCAGTAGTGATGTACTGTTTTGTTGGGCTCTTGCCTGATTTGGGATAGATCGCTAATGTTCGGGTGGGTGGGTGGAATTAAGTCCGAAGCCAAGGCTCAGAGGCCGAGTAATTTCCGAACTCGAAAATTTGGATTCCTGGATGTCGTCCAATGAATCCAGTCCGTCGCCTGATTCTAGGTTCAGGTCTTGAGTGATATCCTCCCCTCCGCGGACATCCGGCTTGGAGGGATCAGGAATCCGGGCGTAGCGAGTCCTTAGGATAGATGTAGGGTCGCCGCACTGTCCCTCTACCACGGCGATGTGGTGGGTGGCTTGGGGAGAGTTAATCTTTCTCAGATCGGTTTTAGGACCGATCTGGTCGTAATTCATAGCGACTCCCAGGGCGGCGAAGCAATCTAAGAGCTCGTTTATGGAGGAAAGCTCTATTGGATCTAACTGCTCGGCAAGTTCCGAGTTGACATGAAGATTGTTTTCAATGGCTTGAGAGGTCATCGTCGGTGTAGAAGCCGAACAGGTGGTCATAAGAAAACCACCTAGCCGGAGGGTTTGGCCGACAGCCAAAGCTCCCTTAGCAACGCTGCCGTCTTTAAAGACGGGGCGAGGCATCCTTCCTGATGGCGACGACACAGAGGAACTCTCAATGAAAGCACCAATGTCGGTGTCAAAACCGGCGGATCTCGGGTAGGGGGTCCTGAACTGTGCGTCTAGGCTGGATGGTAACAGGAGGCAGGGGACACGAAGTTTTACCCAGGTTCGGGCCCTCTTGATGGAGGTAAAACCCTACATCTTGCTTGATTAATATTGATGGTATGGGTATTACAGGAGTTGATCTACCACGAGATCAGAGAGGCTAAACCCTAGAAGCTAGCCTATGGTATGGTTGTTGTTGTGTATGTTGTCCTACGGACTAAAACCCTCCGGTTTATATAGACGCCGGATAGGGTTAGGGTTACATAGAGTCGGTTACAATGGTAGGAGATTTGAACATCCGTATTGCCAAGCTTGCCTTCCACGCCAAGGAAAGTCCCTTCCGGACACGGGACGGAGTCTTCAATCTTGTATCTTCATAGTCCAGGAGTCCGGCTTGAAGGTATAGTTCGGCTATCCGAACACCCCCTAATCCAGGACTCGCTCAGAGGGCATCATGCTGGAGATAGAACTGCTCACAAGGTATTGCAATCCAGATTTTATTGGCCTACTCTCTTCAAGGATGCTCGTAAGTTCGTCTTATCTTGTGATGAATGCCAAAGAATAGGTAATATCGGTAAGCGTCAAGAAATACCTATGAAGTATTCACTTGTTGTTGAACCATTTGATGTTTGGGGATTTGATTACATGGGACCTTTTCCTTCCTCTAATGGGTATACACATATTTTGGTTGCTGTTGATTATGTTACTAAATGGGTAGAAGCTATTCCAACCAGTAATGCTGATCACAACACCTCTATTAAAATTCTTAACAGGAAGTTATTTTCCCAAGGTTTGGAGCCCTAGATATTTAATGACTGATGGTGGTTCACACTTTATTCATGGTGCTTTCCGTAAAATGCTTGCCAAGTATGATGTTAACCATAGAATTGCATCACCTTATCATCCTCAGTCTAGTGATCAAGTTGAACTTAGCAATAGAGAAATAAAATTAATTTTGCAAAAGACTGTCAATAGGTCCTGGAAGAATTGGTCTAAGAAATTAGATGATGCACTTTGGGCTTATAGAACGGTATATAAAAACCCTATGGGTATGTCTCCTTATAAAATGGTTTATGGAAAAGCTTGTCATTTGCCTCTTGAGTTATAACATAAAGCATATTGGGCAATCAAAGAACTCAACTATGATTTCAAACTTGCCAGTGAAAATAGGTTATTTGATATTAGCTCTTTAGATGAATGGAGAACCCGAGCTTATGAAAATGCCAAGTTATTTAAATAAAAAGTTAAAAGATGGCATGATAAAAGAATCCAAAAGCGTGAATTTAAAGTTGGAGAATATGTTCTTTTGTACAACACTCATTTTAGATTCTTTGCAGGAAAACTCCTCTCAAAATGGGAAGGACCATATGTTATCAAGGAGGTTTATCGGTCTGGAGCTATCAAAATAAATAATGTCGAAGGTACTAAGCCGAGGGTTGTTAATGGGCAATGAATAAAACATTATATCTCAGGTACGCCCATTAATGTTGAAAGTTATATTATCCAAACTTTGACACTAGAAGAACACATAAAAGTGTCCTTCCGGAATACTCCAGAATCGTGAAAATAAGGAGGTACATGATACGGTAAGTAAACAGACTCCGAAAAGTCCGCAAAATATTTTTTGTCAGTTTTGGAATATAAAAAAATTAGGAAAATAAGAAACGACCAGGAAGCATACCCTGGTGGGCACAAGACACCAAGGCGCGCGCCCAGGTGGGTTGTGCCCACCTCGGGTACCTTCCGGACTCCATGTTCCTACAGCTTGCTTGTCTCCCAAGATAAAAAATCTTTATATGCCCCTCGAACCTATTGACCATTGTATCGCGAAGAAATCTTCTGTATTCTTTTCTTGCTATTTTTGGTCAGATTTGTTGAGCCAGGCATCATGTCTTCTTCTTCCTCCAACAATGTGGAAGAGGATTCTTGGTTGATGAAGATCGAGCTGAAGAGAGAAGAGCATGTAGAGGTCGTCAAGGGAGACACAAGCAAGGAGGTTACCGTAGACCAAGCCCCGGTAGTCGACCAAGCACTACCGGCCGAGGAGGAAGAAGAAGATATCCTTAAACCTTACTATGCTCATCTTACCCCTACTGAGATCGAAGCCTTTCATTTCATCGAAACGGTTCATGTGCAAAATAAATATCTCACTCATGAAAATATTCTACATCAAGAGCACATCATCTTCCTCCGGATCGTCATCCGTAGATTGGAGAATCTCTTGATCCTGAAGGACAGGGTCTCCTCTACTACACCACCTTCTTCTTCATCGCCAAAAGAAAATTGAGTATCGGGTATGGGCACTCCCCTTGGATTCCTCCAAGCTTGGGGGAGATGCCCCGGTATCATATCATCCCCACTATCTTTTGCCTTTACTTATTTTAGTTCGATCTTTTGCTTTAGATGAATAAAAGTTTAGTTCAATCCTTTCTTTTCAAGAGTTTGCTTAGTGATCTATCCTAGTAATCGTGTGCGAGATATATAATAAAGTTTAGTTGGATTTTTTTGCTTTCTTTACTTTCATGTTGCAATAAAATGAAAGGAAATAAATTAAAAAGATCATATGCCAATCTTATGGTAGGTGATGACCACATAAGGAAAAGTATAAGTAGAAAATTTTATTAGAGATTGGCAAACATAGCATTAGTTAATGATGCAACTCGTGAAAGAATTAATAAGGAAGAGAAGATTCACATATAAATACACTATCCTAGAAATCTTTTGTGATTGTGAGCCCCCATCAAAATATTATATGCCAAAATTACTAACGTTGGACAAGGAAGACAACTTAATGATTTATGTTTGTTCATATTCACTTAGAATTTATATTGTCATAGATACTTCAACATGTGGTGCTTTCCCCCTATCTTTGATAGCCAAAAATTATGCACTAAGTAGAGATACCACTTGTGCATCCAAAAACCCTTAAACCCAAATCTTATTTTCAAGAGTCTACCATACCTACCTAGGGATCGAGCAAGATCCCTCAAGTAAGTTGTCATCGGTGCAATAAGGCAATAAAAATTGCTTCTAAAAGTGTGAGATCATTTAATGCAAGACAAAATTGAGTGTTGTACGAACTTGTGATGGTGCAGAATAAAAGCGACGGACTGCATAATAAAGGTTGCCATCACCAAGGGGCAATACAACGTGACGTTATTTTGCACTAAGGGGTTGAGCATACAAACAAATAAGCGCATGGCAACCTCTGCTTCCCTCTGCGAAGGGCCTATATTTTACTTTTATGTATTTACCTTTATGCAAAGAGTCAAAGTTTTTCTCTCTATTCCATTTTATTTTCTCCTTTGGCAAGCATCATGTGGTGAGGAAAGATCTAGGCACATATGTCCAGCTGAATATGGGTAGCATGAGTTATTATTGTTGACATCACCCTTGAGGTGAATACGTTGGGAGGCGAAACTATATGCCCCTATCTTTCTATGTGTCCTGTTGAAACATTTGGCTCATGTGTATGCGGCGAGTGTTAGAAATCATAGAAGACTATATGATGGTTGAGTATGTGGACTTGTCTAAAGGCTCCGATGCGTGACCCTTCTTGAAAAGATGATGAATTGTGGTTGCAAAGTTGACTGAGAACATAGTTTGTTGGTTTCTAATAGAGTTTATGCTTTATACTTCGATAGTGTGATGAATTTTCACTTATTCATGAGAAGTCTATGATAAAAGTCTTATGTTTAAGTTTGTTGTTATAATAATCAACATGATGCTTCTATGCCCATATTTTGTTTTTATCGACACCTCCCTCTCTAAGCATGTGGACATGTTTTTCGATTTCGGTTTTCACTTGAGGACAAGCGAGTCTAAGCTTGGGCGAGTTGATACGTCCATTTTGCATCATGTTTTCCTACTATTATTTATGATGTTTTATGCATAATAATGCTTTTTGGAGTAGTTCTAATGCCTTTTCTCTCATAATATGCAAGGTACACACAAAGTGGGAGAATTCCGGCAGCTGGAAATCTTGACCTGGAAAAGCTACGTCGGGCTACCTATTCTGCACAACTCCAAACAAGCTGAAACTTTACGTAGAATTTTTATGGAATATACGAAGAATATTGGAGCAAATAAGTTGTCGGGGGTGTCGTGCGACATATGCCAACGGGTG
This sequence comes from Triticum urartu, assembly GCF_003073215.2. NCBI lineage: Eukaryota > Viridiplantae > Streptophyta > Magnoliopsida > Poales > Poaceae > Triticum > Triticum urartu. The sequence goes on along the minus strand of NC_053022.1, from coordinate 391,562,466 downwards.
GCTTATATGGAGGGGGCTAATAATACGTCGTCGGTGCCTGGAAACGGGATAAGGCGCAAACATGCCTGCCGACGCATCTTACCCAGGTTCGGGGCTCTCCTAGGAGATAATACCCCTACTCCTGCTCTGCAGGGTCTCCGCATGATCACTCAAGCAACGATGGTGGCTACAAGCTTGCTCCTTGAGTTGTTTCTCTAGAGGGTGAGGAAGAACAAGGCTAGCCCTAGCTTCCTCTCCCTATGTGTGTGTGGGTGGACTAAGGTCTGAACCCTTTGCATGGGTGCCCTTGGGGGGGGGGGGTTATATAGGCCTACCCCTTAGGGTACAATGGTAATCCTGCCCGGTGTAGGACCTGGTTGTTAGTGTCTATGGTTGTCGGCTTCTCCGCGACCGTTGGGGCCTGCCGCCTGGTGGGTCCCGCCGGTTGTCTCGTACTTCACCGACAGGCCACGCCTGCCGCTTGCGGGTCCTGTCGGCTGCTTAGCACTATGGCAATGCCACTAATGATGTGTGCTTTGTCGGGGAAGGCATGGCTACAGTACCGCTGCCTGGCGGGCGTTCACTGTAGCCACTCCCCGTCTCTTCTGATTAATGGTGCACAGACATTGAGGGAGGGGAAGGGCCTCCTGCTGGGAGTCGGCCTCCCCCCATGCCGACTGGTCGGAGCTCGCCGCCTTCTGGCTTCTCACGAACAGGTAGGGCCCGCCGCCTGCGGGCCATACCGATGGCCCATAGTGGGAGCATGGACTTTTCTGCCATGAGTGATGTCATGGGCTGGGTGGCAATAGTGCCGCGTCGGGCGAGGGATGTCCGCCCGGTACGCTGCACTGCAGGCACCTCTGCCTAGGATTTAGGGGTGGCAGGCTGCACTGTAGCCACGCCCCGTTTCGTCATAATTATGTGGGTGCTAACTTTGAGGGTGTTAGGGGCCGCCTGCTAGGAGTCGGCACGTATCATGGCTTTCTTCTAAGGACCGCCGCCCTTTGGTAGCCGGCCGCCTGGACCAGCTGGCCCTGAGAAGGCGGCTCTTCGTCCTTGAGGCTTGAGAAGCACAACTGGCCCCGATGTCTTGAATCGCCAGGGGGAGCATATGAGGCTACCCGTGGTCATTTACTCCGACGGTAGTCCCGGAAGCTGGTGGGGTGCTGCTGTTGAGAAGGCGAGAAGCCTCAGCAGCTTCCTACTTCGAGTTATCTGGTGATCTTGTTCCATCCGTCTTTTGAGGCGTCAGCTGGCAGGAGCCAGTCGCGACCAGGAGGACCCTCTGATGATTTCGAAACATCATGGCGGGAGCCAGGTTGCGCACCAGCCAGGAGCTAGGCTTGCCACCCGCTGCCTACATGCCACGTGGCGCCAGCCAGCCCACGCGTGCGACGGGACGTCTCTGCAGGCTGGGGCCCGCCACTACCGGGCCTCAGCGCGCGAGGATCCGCTGCGGCCGAGGCGAACGGTTGAGATTTTGTGGCGCAGTAACTACACGCCGTTATCGCGCGGTTAAAGCGGGGTCATGGGGTCGTGGGCGCAGTTAATTCCACGATCCCCACATTCTCACCTCCTCAGCTTCGATGGCTGGGGCTATAAGTAGGTGGAGGAGGGGGTGGCAGACGCACGCGTGCCCTCCTCTCCCTTCTTCCTTCCTCTTCTCACAACTGCCGCCACACTCCCGCATCTTGTTGGAGTACCGCCGCAGTTCACTATTGCCGAGCGCATCTCTCCTGCAGCGTTGCTGCTCCGCCGCGGGTTCGCTCACTCGACATCGTTCTGTGCCTCCGTCGAGCCCAAGCCCTCATGGTGCGGGCCGGTGCTTGGGATGGCTCCAACGTCCACGAGGACCACATCACCTTCCTCCGCCAAACGCGGCGGCTGCCTAGCGAGAACTACGTACCGGCACGTCCTCCGCCCAAAGCGGAGATCTCGCCACCGCCGCAAGAGGGCAAGCACTTCGTCTTCCGGTCACACTTCATTCTTGGCCTCAATCTGCCAGCGAGCGACTTCCTCCGCACCTTTCTCCAATTCTAGCGGCTCCAGCCGCACCACCTCACGCAAACACGGTGGTGCTGCTGTCGTCCTTCGTCATGCTCTACGAGGGTTACCTCCCTATCCTCCCCACCCTCGAGCTCTAGGGGGAGTTCTTCTACACCAAACTCGGCACCGCCGTCAAGAATGAGGCGGCCTAGTGCGGAGCCTTCGTCGTGGTGCAACCTCCGGGTGCTGGGAACTACTTCTCGGCCTCGTCGCAGTGCGACGTCCGGGTGCTGGGAACTACTTCCCGGCCATCAACTTGAAGCAGTCGGTCAAATTGTGGCAAATGTCTTATTTCTACGTGAAGAATGTCCATTCGAAGCATGACTTCGTCAACCTGCCGGGTTATAAAGCCGGCCTGCCGGCTGAGCCCCGCACCAGCTGGACCTTCAAGCCGAAGACTATGTCGGTTGCCTCCACTGCCACCGTCACCTGGCTCAGGGAGATGACGGAGTCAGAGGGCCTCAAGGCTTCGGACCTGCTGACCGCCTTCGTGGTGCGTCGGGTGCTCCCTCTCCAATCCCGGCCTCACATGATCAGCCAGATGAGCGGGCATCAAGACCTGTGCCGGATGTGCACCAAGGAGATGCCAGACACGGAGGTGGCCCGTCTGATGAACTTCATCTCGAACTGCAAACTCTCAGAGGGGGAGTGGCAGTTCGGCAAGCGGTCGTACTCCTGCACAAACCCACCACCCGCGGTAAGTCCTTAACTCTTTTTTCTCTTTATCTGCCGGGTTCTGCTTTTGCCGCCTGATCAGTCGGTCACGGTGCAGATCCTCATGTCCCAGCCGGCAGCCGACGTCTGGAGGAGGGCCAAGAGTACTTGCCAGACGGGATTGTGAGTGACGTGGACGACCCTGACTTAGGTCCTGGGAGGACGACGCCACAGGCGGTGGCGGCAGAGCAGGCGGCTCCAGGGGAGGCGGCGTCGAGGCGTGGCCAGATGAAGACAAGGAGGAAGACGAAACACGCCACTCGCATGGTGCCGATAAGGCGGGTGCGAGCTCCTCAAACGTGCCGACTGCACCAGGCGGCACGCCAAAGCGCCGCGCCGACTCGCTGTTGTTTGGTAGTCGGCCGAAGAAGCCGAAGAATCCGGCCGCTGCGACCAAGCGACGAGAGGCCGCCGCGCAGTCCGCCTAGTTCCAGAGGGCCCCGATGCAGCCGCTGATGGTGTCTGCGTAAGCGCTTGACTCATCTTGCGTTTTTCCTTTCGTCTTACTTATGAAACTCCTTCTGAATTTCTTCTTGTCTTGCTTGAACAGGGCCCCACTCTCTCTTGAGCGGTCAGCCTCTGCTTCCATCATCGGGGGGACGGGGGACTCCGCCAACACCCGCGACATAGACCCACGCGCCGAGCTCTAGGTGGAAACGGAGCGGAACGTGCATGAGGAGCGGGAGGAGGCGGAGCGGCAGAAGGCGGCGATGACCAAGGAAGCGCAGGAAAAATTCTACGCGGCCGCCAAGGCCCAGGCCGACGCCACGGCCAAGGAGCGGGCGGATGCGGTCGCCAGGGCGCAGGCAGAGAAGGCCACACGCGGCCAGGTGCCCCAACTTGTCATTCCTCTGCTCGCCGCTCCACCAGCGCCAGAGACCCAGGCGCCGAGTGGAGGAGCCGGCGATGAACAACCGGTCGTGGAGGGCGAAGGAGGGGATGCCGTCGTCTTGGGGGCAGAGGAGCCTCCGCGCGTGCCAACTGCGGATGCACAAAGAAGTCGGCTTGAGGTGCCACCGGCGCCACCAGCTGGCAACGAGTTGGTGGTGGGCTCGACTCCGATAGTCCGCACTCCGGGGCATCGTTGCCCGGAGAAGGCGGCGTCAGCGCCAAGGTCGCTGGATTTTGCGGCCGCGAGCTCTTCGGCCCCTGATGCCGAGGCCAGCAGCGCCACCCCACTAGAATGGACTCCTGGAGGCGGGACGAGCGTACTGAACCGCGCCGCAAACGACGTTCAGGCCCATCTTCAGGCCCAAAGCGCCTCCCTCCAACAATACATGAAGGAGTTTTTAGCGACGCGTACCGCCATCCGGGTATGTCTCTTGATCACTTGTTTCTGATTGTTGTATTTTTCTTGAAATCTCCCGTGGGGGCGCGCCAGCGCACCCACTGGATGTAGCCCCCGAGTTCCGGGCCGGCTGCTGAGCAGGCAGCTCGGAACTTAAGGTAAGTTCCGAGTGCTAACCTTCTATTTTTTCTTCTGTTGTCCTTGCCATAGGAATACCACAACATCCGCGTGGCTGCCTTCAACTCTCATGTTCGGGAGCTGGCCAAGCGGATTGCTGAATTGGCCGACATCCGGAGTAAGTGCTTCATCCTTATTCTCGTAGGGGCGTGCCAGCGCACCTGCGGGGTGTAGCCCTCAAGATTCGGGCCGACTGCTGAGTAGTCGGGCCGGATCTTCCAACGACTACTTTTTATTTTTTGTTAATTTGTTGATTGTCTTCTTTTCTTTGCCTCTGCCGGAGCCAATGCCACCTTGCAGCAGCAGCTGGGCGAAGCCCAAACTGCATTGTGCGCCAAGGAGGAGGAGTGCAGCAAAGCAGAGCAGGAGCATGACCGCCTGGCCAAGAAGCTAGCTGACCAGGCGGACCAGCACAAGGCGGAGCTCCAAAAGCTCAAGGATGCGGAGGAGGCCCTCGAGGCCGAGTTTGAGACTCAGTGCTCGAACTGTGTCGATAGGGAGAAAGCTTTGAACGATGAGTACGGCGATATTGAGGACATGCTCGACGGTGAGTTGTTCTTCCCTTTCTTCCGCCCGCTGACTTCTCATTCGAGCCGGCTTCCGACTTCATACTTCTTTTTTCTTCTTGTGCAGAGTATTTTCCTGGTCACGCCATTGCCGCCAGCAAAGCCATCGAGGCTCGACGCGATGAGCGAATGCTGGCTGGTGGAGAAATCATGCCTAACGCCCCACGGACCCTCGCCGAGCAGCTTCTCGCCGTCCAAGCTCGTCTTCAGCCGGCCCATCGGGTGCTCCGCCGTCTGCAGTGCGCCGGAGCCCAGGTGTTCTCCACCCTCTAGCCAGGTGTTCCGGTTCTGTGCACCCCCAGTCGGACGTCTGACTGGTTAGAAGCGGCCTGGGCAGGTGCACGACGGGCCTTGGAGTTCGTCCAGGGGTGGTACCTCTCGGATTTCGGGTTCCGGCAGACCCTTGAGGTTCGAACACTGGGGTGCGCGCGGAGATTTCGCCTCCTACCTACCTGCACCCCTCCGTCTCGCTGAGATCTAATCTATGGGAAGAACAGCACAAGAGACACAGGGTTTATACTGGTTCGGGCCACCGTTGTGGTGTAATACCCTACTCCAGTGTGTGGTGCGGTGGATTGCCTCTTGGGCTGATGATGATGAGCAATACAAGGAAGAACAGCCTCGAACCTTCCCCCCCCTTCCTATCGCCATGGCTCCAACGAAGAAGGGAAGAGGGAAGAAACCCGTGCCTCCGCCTTGCTCGCCGCCGTTGGCGGCCCCCGCCGAGGGCTTGTGCAAGGTCAGCTTGGCTCTGGCTACTATCTTCAACGAATGCGGGAGGACAACGGCCTGGCCCGCATCCCACTTCTCCATTGACAGGATAGCCACCGAGGTCCTGTATTTTGCCGACGCCCTGTGGGCGGGTCTGGTTCCCCCCTTTTCTGATTTCTTCAATGCCGTGCTTTCCCACTATCAGATCCACATGGTGCATCTGGGTCCTGAATCCATCACCCTCCTTTCGGTCTTCGCCTTTGTTTGCGAGGCAATGATGGGCATCCTTCCTTCGGTTGCCTTGCTGCGCCACTTCTTCTCTCTGCGCCTTGTCGACCCTACCCAATGCTGGGCGTGCGTGAGATTCGTTGCCGCGTCTGAGACAGCGGCCTCAGGGATTGACTTCAGGCTCCCTCCGCCCGCGGCTGGGTTCCGCGAGCGGTGGCTGTATGTGGATGCAGGGGTACCCAGCCCCCTGCTATCGGAGCCAACTTCGCCTGCTGTCCCCAATTTGGGCTGGGGCCAGGAGACGCTTGAGAGCCCCCGGCTCGTCTTCGTCAGGCACCGCTTCGCGTTCTTGAGGTCGCTTGGCGTGACAGCGCCCAAGGTGGTGAAGGAGTTCCTGCTTCGCCGCATTGCTCCTGTCCAACTCCACTCCCGTCGGATGTGGGCCTTCAGCGGGCGTGATGATCGTATGAGGCTCCAGGAAAAGGACCTGACGCCTGAAGTGCTGAGGACAGTGCTCTTGATCCTGACTGGAGACTCCAACCCCGGCAGCATCTAGCAGGGAGGGGCCTTGCTGTACCTCTGCTAGAACAGGGGCGATTTTGTGAACCAGATGCCTATCTTTGATGAGTGGGGGCCGCGCCCCGCCGGCCTCCAGGGGCCTCGCGAGAACCCAGTGATGGTGACTACCCTTCCAGTCAGCCAAGGCGGCTCTTCCTCAAGTGGCGGAGCAGGGAGGCATGAGGCGCCAGAGGCCGAGGGGGCTCCCGATGGGGTGACAGCACCGGGCAATGCTCATGGGGGAGCAGCTCTTGGGGACTGTGCCGCTAAGGCTGAGGGTGGCAAGCAGGTGCCCTCAGCGCCTGCGACTGAGGCCCCTGAGGCTCCAGCCGCTTCTGTTGGCGAGGCGATCGGTTGCACGCATCAAGCAGGCGCCCTTGACATGGATCGCCTCGACGCTCCGTCTTCGTTGCAGGTTGATCCCTGCGCTCAACTCTTGGGCCGCTTCCGCATTTACTTTGAGGCCCTCCGAAAGAGAAGGGAGGCCCTGGGCGACGATTACCCTTGTCGCCTGCTGAAGCGTAGGAAGTACTTCGCCACTGATGAGTAAGCCTTCTCCTTTCCTAGCTCCCGATCCTTCTGTTGCTTTTACTGATCCTTGCTCTGCAGGCCCCTTCCAGCCGAGCTCGCGGAGACGGCTGAGGTGCCGTCCCCCTTGGCTCCGCCCCCTCCACCGTCCTCAAGTGCTCCGAGCAGCAGAGCCCTTGTGGTGAGGGCGATCGGAGAGGCGAACCGTCCCGAGGCGCATCGTGGCCCTGCGCACCTCGCGACCCTCCTTCGCGGGCGTTCTCGTGGCATAGCCAGCCTGTCGTGGGCTTCTCGCCTGATCGTGGACTGCGATTGGCTGAGGCGCTTCCTGCGCTCTTCATCTGGGGACGGGCTGGCTCCAGGCCGGGCTTCTGGCGTGACATGCCCGGCCTTCGCGAGGGTGCCAGCCCCCAGCCCCCTGCCCGGAGGGGCAGTGCTGATTCGTGGCCCCCGGCGCTTGCTCGGGGCAGATGATGATGGTATGGAAGACGTGCTCGAGCGCGCCCGGGAGCGTCGTGCTCTTCGCCAAGGATTCCTTCAAAGGGCGGATGACGCGGTGAGCCTGCTTGGTGAGGAGCTTGCTGATGAAGACGCGCACCTTGAGGCCGAGGGCCTGTGCCTGGCTGCAGAGAGGTGCGAGCTGGAGGGCGCCATCGCCCTTGCGCGCCGTCAGCGCGATCTTGACGATGCAGAGGCCAAGGCGTCGCTGGTGGCCTCTCGGGAGGCCCGATCTCGGGTTGCTGAGGAGGCCCGGGAAGCCGACCGGTGGCGAGAGGCGGCGGAGGAGCGGGCTCGGGAGCTCCTGGCCTGGTGCCACTCACTGGAGGAGCAGGTGGAGCTGCGCGAGGCAGCCCTCGCATCGATGAAGGTGGCCTCTGACGACCCAGCAGAGCTCCAGAAGCGCGAGGAGGCGCTGACGCTGGAAGCCGCCGAACGTACCCGCGAGTACGAGCGCCTGGAGACGAGGGAGCGCTTGGTGACGTAGGCGGAGGATGATGTCGCTGCACAGGAAGCCTATGTCCTGGAGGAGGTCGGACGTCGGGTGGCGATGGCGCGCTTGAGCCTCGAGCACGAGTTCGAGGAGTGGCTGGAGTTGATCCGGGCCGAGGCTGAAGGTAGGACTGCTGCCTTGAGGGCCAAGCTAGAGGAAGTGACGCGGCGGGCCGATGCTTTTCGGGCCGCCCTTGAGGTAGCGCAAGGGGAGTCAACCACTTCCCAGGCCGAGGTGCTCCTTCTTCGCCAGCGGGTGGAGGAGGCCGAGGTCGTCGCGCGCCAGAATGCGGACGAGATACGTCAGCGGCGGATCCTGGAGCATGAGCACGGCCCCATGCTCACCACGCTCCGGGAGAGAGCCAACACAGCCTTGGGCAACCTCTGCGAGGTGGCTGTTGGCGAGCCGCACGCAATCAACTACGCCGGCAACCTTCAGTTCTTCACCGACATGGTGACGCAGCTGGAGGCGCGGTCGGTCAGGGCTGACAGGTTGGTGGAGGAGAGGAGCCGCACCCTGCTCGGGCGCGCCTTTTCTCGCGTCTTCAGCCATCTCCGGAACATGGATCCCCACTTCGACTTTGATGCCGCCATCGCCCCAGTCCCCCAGGCCGTCCGAGATGACCTGGCGCACTGGGTGGAAGACAATGTGGATGCTCTTGTCAGGACCTTTGCTTCAGACAACGACGGCGTGATCGTGACTGCTGACGAGGGCGGTGTGGTGAACGGCCCTGACGCCACTGGCAGCGACGCAGACAGTGATGGCGAGTTCAGCAACGCCAGCAACGGTTCGGGTGGTGCTCCTGAGGACGCATTGGGGGATTTATCCGACTGATCATGCATCGTTCCTGTTCCCTTACCCTGCATGAATAGAACTCAGGTTTGGCCTGATGGCTGTGAGAGCATTTTGGAGGGGGAGCCCCTCATGTAAAACTTGTGTTCATCGTATTAGTAGACGTTACATTGTCCATGCGCCCACGCCAAGTGGTTGGCTTAAGCGACGCGCTGGTCGGCTAGTTTACCTTTGTCCCGTGCGGGCCCTGAGGTAGCCTGTGGGAGGCTGTGGTGTCCCGAGTGCTCCCTGATCGAATCCGTAGGATCTGCAGTAAAAAACCCTCCTGAGAGGACGCGGCGGCGACAATCTGGGCTGCGTGCAAGCTAGGCCTGACCCGGCTCGCAAGGGGCTCACGGGGGGAGGCAGCTGAGGCGAAGTTGTAACCAAAACGCGAGAAATTGCTCGAACGAGACTAAGCACCCCTTCCCCGAACACACGCAAATCTCAAATTCGAATCCAACTTAAATCCAGCGGGGGAAAGCGACAACCAAAGGGAAAAGCAACGAAAGCAGACAAAAGGCCGCGTCCGGCACCTAATCTAGTCTTGGACGTCTTCTCACCAGCGCGAAGCTAAGTGCTGCCACTGGGCGTGGGAGGGTGCCCCAGGGCCTGAGGCCGGCACCCCTGAGACTTCGGGGCGTGTATAGCCCCACTCATTATTACGTGAGAGTGTCACAGGGCGGCGAGCTTCACAGGCACTGGGCCTTCTTCACAGGAACCGGCCTTGCTTCATATCGCCAGACGAGGGCCCCGCCTTGCGCCACACTCTAGTGCCATCAACGACGATCGGAAACCAGGACGCCGCCGATGGGGTAGAGCGGTCGCCAGCGGTTCCCTCGGCGACCACGGGTCCTCCGCCAGGGGCAGGCCCTGAGGCACCTCCCCAGCAGAGGGCCTGCCTCCTGAGAACACCTTGCTCCGAACGCCGCGGTGATGATGTCGAATCTCGGCCCCTCTCCTACAGCCCCCTGCGCCCTCCTCCCGAGGGGTAGGAGACTCTGGGAGCGGGGCTGCTGCTCGCTGTGGCGACCCGCACCTCCTGCGATCCATGATTAGCGTATGCTTGCTCCTGAGGAATTAGCGGTACCCGATAATCGTTGCCTCCAACATGGCCAGCGGGACCGTCCCGGGGCTCCTGGAAGGGCTCAGCTTCTGGCGCCTCGTCCCCCCAGCTTGGGCTGAGGAGCGAGCCTTGTTCCCCCTGGTGAGGGTGTCCTTGGTCCATCATGAGGGGCACGTAACCGTCATCCCGAAGGCCATGCCGTAGTGCTCCGCGTGCCACGCAACTCTGCTTGACGCGCCCACCGTGGGGTGGTAGCGCGGCCGTCCACTGGGGTCGTGGGTCGCGTCGAGTCCTTCTTCTTCACGGACTGGGAGCGGGCGTAGCGCCGCCGCCGGTCCGGTGCCGACAGCTTCGCTGGCGTTGGAGTAGCCTTGGAGCCCGCGGGCGCGCGCGGAGCCCCCGCGCGGGCCGCCCTGGGCTTGAGATGGGAGCTGGGTGCAGAAGGGGTGAGCCCCCGAGGCGGCGAAGCCCAGGAGCTCTGCCACCCGCTCCAACAGCACGTCACGGCCGCCTTCCAGCAGCCTGCACTGCAGCAGCTCTCAGGCCACCATGAGTGCGGCCCTCGAGTTCACCTGCTCCCGGCGGGTGTACGGTGTCGTGGTCGCGGCGTGATTGGAGGCCCTTGCTGCCGACCGCGCTTGCCGCGGTGTGAGAGCTGTCGAAGCCTGTCCGCGTCGCCTGCGGCCCGCAGCACCCTGTGGACCGCGAGCTGCCTGGGGCACGGGGTCGCCCGAGGCGAGCAGCTCTGCGCGGGCGGGCCACGCCGCCCATGGATCTGGGTTGCCCGCCTGGTCGCCGGACATGGTGATGACGACGCGGCGGGGCACGAAGTGGTAGAAGGTGGATTCCGGCGCACCCCTACCTGGCGCGCCAAATGTCGGATTTCGGGTTCCGGCAGACCCTTGAGGTTCGAACATTGGGGTGCGTGCGGAGATTTCGCCTCCTACCTACCTGCACCCCTCCGTCTTGCTGAGATCTAAGCTATGGGAAGAACAGCACAAGAGACATAGGGTTTATACTGGTTCGGGCCACCGTTGTGGTGTAATACCCTACTCCAGTGTGTGGTGTGGTGGATTGCCTCTTGGGCTGATGATGATGAGCAATACAAGGAAGAACAGCCTCGCGAGGGTCTGTTCTTGGTTGGGAGGATGAACTGCTAGGGGGAGTTCAGTCACCCTTCTCTCTCTCTCTCTCTTCTCGATTCTCTCTCTGACTTCCGATCCCTTCACCCTGTGGGTGGCTAGTCCTGTTTATAGGCAAAGGCCCTGGGCCTCTTCCCAAATATTGAGCGGGAAGGGCGCCAACAATTGGCCATTTTGAAGGGGAACATCTGGTACACTTATCCTGACTAAAGTTGGTCCTCGCCTGCCAAGGGCTCTGGTGGTGACGCTGGCTTGGGCTCCACAATGACTTCCTTCCTGCCGTTGGACTGGTCTTGGTCTCGTTGCACCTAAACGGGTGCCTTTGCTTGATGCTCTCGCCTGCGCATGCTCCTTTTGCACCAAAGAGGAAAGGAGGACACTGCGTGGGCTGGCGCCCGCCTGGCGCCCTTGGTCGTCATGGCTTGCGTCACGGGCACCTCGTGAGGTACCCCGCCTTGATCTCTCCGCCTCCTCGCGAGCCAGCCTGATGTGGCCGTGCCTGAAGAAGCTCCGTGTCGTCCGCCCCGCGAGGCTTGGCCCCTCGCGAGGGTCTTGGGGTTGTGTTGATGAAGATGGGCCGTGCTGGGCCCCCCTTTGAGCCACGCCGTAGGCCGCAGGCAGGCAAGTCTGGGGACCCCCGTTCCCAGAACGCCGATAGTACCCTGGGCTGAACCTAGCCTAGTTGGCCACTCTTCGTGCTGAAGCCAATGAAGAGTTGGTGGCAGTGGCGCCCGAGCTCTATCATCGCGCCGCGGCGATAGCCGAGTACACAGACACCGGTGTCTTCCTCCCAGAGCTAAACAAGGAGGGCGCCGAGGCGGTGCCCAACTGGTTCGGGCTGAACCGAGAAGACAGCATGGACTCGGTGGAGGAGATCGCCTCCAGCGATGAAGGTGAGGAGGAGGAGGAGGATGACAAGGACAGTGAAGACGATGCGCCGGATGATGGAGACGACAGCTGGCCTCAGCTTGACCAAGTCTCGACCAACGAGCAGCGCGCCGGCGAGCCGACTACTACCGGTGCTGACCGGGCCGAGACCAACCAGGCGGCCGTTCCACCACCTGGAGCCTCGACCTCCGCCGACCCCTCCGATCCGGCTACTGCTCCTCTGGCCTAGGCGGCCAAGTTATATTTATTTCTTGTTTTGTAATCTCTTTGAACAAACTTGTTTGATTTGTGCAGTTCCACCTGCTGGGGTGTATTCAAACTCTGTTGAATGCTGGCCAAGGGCCTTTTGCTATGTAAATTATCTTTTCTGATTTCCGACTTGTCTTGCTTTTCTGCTCCTTTGGCTTTTTCCTTTGCTGCCTTCCCTTAGCTGTCGTCTTGCCAACCAGACAACCGCTCTGCGGTCTGTGGCCGGGTCAAGTACTTGGCCGTTTTGGGAAGGCAAGTACTTTAGCTGTTTGTAGAGTGTAGCAAGTTAAGTTAGAAACTGGCCGGTCGGCTGCTCAGTAGCCGGTCGGCGAGGTGAGGAGCCGGCTTGGCCTATGCGAATACTTTGGTCCTTAGCCATTTTTCGTGTAGGCACCGTTTCCTGCCTTTAACTCTTGCCAGCCAGACAGTCGCTCTGCGAGCTGCGGCTGATAGCAATAGAGGGCTTAGGTGTCGGCACACTACTTATCCGACTGCAGGTAGCATTGACATAGCACAAGGGGCCAAGCCCCCGGGCTAACTGGTCGAACCCGGTGCCAGGCAGAATAACGAAATAACACATTCATAGGCATAGTACTTATCGTATAGATAAAAAGGGTAGCCCCTAAGCACTCCTCGAGGGACCCAATGTCTTAACGCTTAATACAAAAGGTAGCATGGTACATATTGCATCAACTGTAAAATCTTCGGAAGAGGTTTGCATTCCATGGGCGCTCCGATTCTTTGCCAGAGTCGTCTCTCTTGCGTGCTCTGGGCTTCTATGCGTCAATGAGATAGTAGGAGTCGTTGCCCAAAGCTTTGCTGATGATGAACAGGCCTTCCCAAGGGGTCGAGAGCTTGTGCTCACCAGCTGTTCGCTGGATCAGCCGGAGCACAAGGTCTCCCTCTTGGAACAATCTTGGCTTGACCTTCCGACTGTGGTAGCGGCACAGACTCTGCTGGTAGATGGTGGACCGGCTGAGTGCTAACAGTTGACCCTCTTCCAGCAGATCAACGCCGTCTTCTCTTGCTTCTTTCGCCTCCGCCTCCATGTACATGGTGATGCGAGGTGAGTCGAACTCGACGTCAGTTGGGACGACGGCCTCGGCCCCAATCACGAGGAAGAATGGAGTGAAGCCGGTTGATTTGTTCAGAGTAGCGTGGAGGCTCCAGAGGACACCCGGTAGCTCATCGATCCAGCAGTCGGCCGAGCGCTCTAGTGGCTCGACCAGTCGGGGCTTGATGCCAGAGAGGATGAGGCCGTTTTCTCGCTCGACTTGGTCGTTTGACTGCGGATGGGAAATGGACGCTAAGTCCAGTCGGATGCCCTGCGTCGCTCAAAAACGGGCCAAGGCTCCCTTGGCAAAGTTCGTGCCATTGTCGGTGATGATGTTGTGTGGCACACCGTATCGGACGGTGATATCTGCGATGAAGGTCACAGCAGTCGGACCGTTCAGTTTCTTGATTGGCTTTGCTTCAATCCACTTCATGAATTTGTCCACAGCGACAAGCATATGGGTCATGTCGCCGCGTGCCGTCTTGAATGGTCCCACCATGTCCAGAACCCAAACGACAAAGGGACAAGTGAGGGGGGTGGTCTTGAGTGCAGAGGCCGGCAGATGTTGCTTGGAGCTGAATTTCTGGCACCCCTTGCAATGCTTGAGCAGATCCTTGGCGTCTTCCAAAGCAGTCAGCCAGAAGAAACCATGGCGGAAGGCTTTGGCAACAAGGGATCTGGAGGCCGCGTGGTGGCCGCACTCGCCTTGGTGGATATCTTTGAGGATTTCTTGACCCTTCTCTGGTTCTATGCAGCGTTGGAAGACTCCAGTCATGTTGCGTCTGACAAGCTCTCTTTTTACTATTGTGTAGGCTCCTGCTCGGCACTGCACTTGCTGGGCCGAGATCTCATCAACCGACAGTTCTCTGGTCACCAGAAACTTGAGGATGGGTTGTGCCCATGATGGTGCTTGAATTTCTTCTACTGCCACTATGGCCACTTGTACTATGGCCACTACTGCTGCATTATTGAAGTCTCCGAGCCGACTGCTGCAACCCCCGGGCCGGGTTGTGAAGTCCCCAGGCCGGGTGCGACTGCTGCAGTCCCCGAGCCGCTTGGTGAAGTCCCCGGGCCGGCTGTTGAAGCTCTTGAGTCCGATCCGACTGCTTCAGGAGCAGCCGGCACGAAGATGGACTCGGATTCTGGTGAAGGCTTGATTGATGGCTTGCGGAGGCACAGAAGGGAGACGCCAGTTGGTATTGCTTGACGGGTGGAGCCGATCCATGCCAGGGTATCAGCTGGCTCGTTTTTGTTCCGTGGCACGTGAAGGAACTTGCACCCCTCAAAATATTTGCTGAGTTGCTGAACGAGGAAGCGGTAACTTGCCATGTTTGTATCCTTGGCATCCCAGTCACCAGGCGACTGTTGGACCACCAAGTCGGAGTCGCCGTAGCACAGGATCCGGCAGATGCCGATCTTTTGGCCAGCTGGAGGCCGTGTACTAGCGCCTCATACTCGGCAACATTGTTGGAGGCAGCGAAGTGAATTTGCAATGTGTATCTGAGCTTGTCGCCTTTGGGAGAGGTGAGGACAATGTCGGCTCCCAAGCCGTTGCGCATCTTCGAGCCATCAACGTGCGTCCGCCAATGGGTGGAGTCCGGAGCTGGCGGCAGGTACTATGTCTCGGCCCAGTCGACGAGGAAGTCGGCCAGTGCTCGGGACTTGATGGTGGTGCATGGCTAGTAGAAGATGGTGTAGGGGGGCCAACTTGATGTCCCATTTGGCCACCCGGCCGGACGCATCTCTGTTACCTATGATCTCGGCAAGTGGGGCAGTGCAGACAACCGTGATGGGGTGCTCCTGAAAGTAAGGCTTTAGCTTCTTGGCGGCGAAGTGCACGCCGTAGCACATCTTCTGGTAGTGGGGGTAGTTCTGCTTTGAGGTTGACAACACCTCGCTCAGATAATACACAGGCCTTTGGACCGGCTGTGCCCTGCCGGCCTTTGGGCGCTCTACTACCATGACAGTGTTGACCACCCGGCTTGTCGTGCATTTGTCACGGCAGATGTCCTAGTGTGAGGACTTAGTCATGAGGCCAACGCATCTATGTGGTAGCTTGAGAGGGGTTGAATGGAATCGAGAGACGCAATGCAAGACAAGGATTTAGACAGCTTCGGGCCCCGGGAAACATCATCCGGTAACAACCCTACGTGCCGTTTGTGGCTAGGTCTTATTATCCTCATGAAGGAGTCGCCGTAAACCGGCTCTCCCAGTTATCCCTAACCCTTAAGATTATTTCCTCTCCCCTCTTGGTGTGCCCTGCCCCTCCTTATATATGTTGAAGTGGCGGGTTACATGTAGAGTCCAACTCGGATTAAGACTTAAACTATTTTGACTTCTCTTCATGGGCTTAATGTCTTGGGCTTCATAACGTCTCGGGCTTGATAACCGATGGCAACCAAGTTATCACTGTCTGCCGGGTTATGACTGGTGTCGGTTTATAATGGTCTGCCGGTTTATGATTGTCGGCCGGGTTATGACTGGTGCTGGTTGCTACCTCTTTTAGCACTGCGTTGGTTTTCCCCGAAGAGGAAGGGATGACGCAGCAAAGTAGCGTAAGTATTTCCCTCGGTTTTTGAGAACCAAGGTATCAATCCAGTAGGAGGCTAAGCACGAGTCCCTCGCACCTACACAAAACAAATAAATCCTCGCAACCAACGCAAATAGGGTTGTCAATCCCTATAGGGCCACTTACAAGAGTGAGATCTGATAGATATGATAAGATAATATTTTTGGTATTTTTATGATAAAGTTGCAAAGTAAAATAAAGGCAAAGTAAATAGCAAAGCAAATAACTAAGTAGTAGGAGATTGATATGATAAAGATAGACCCGCGGGCCATAGGTTTCACTACTGGCTTCTCTCCAGAGCATAAGTATTCTACGGTGGGTGAACAAATTACTGTTGAGCAATTGACAGAATTGAGCATAGTTATGAGAATATTTAGGTATGACCATGCATATAGGCATCACGTCCGAGACAAGTA
The DNA here is from genome assembly GCF_003073215.2 of Triticum urartu. Classification (NCBI taxonomy): domain Eukaryota; kingdom Viridiplantae; phylum Streptophyta; class Magnoliopsida; order Poales; family Poaceae; genus Triticum; species Triticum urartu. The sequence goes on along the minus strand of NC_053022.1, from coordinate 391,546,465 downwards.
GACCGACTCCTGCCTGCATCTACTACTATTACTCCACTCATCGACTGCTATCCAGCATGCATCTAGAGTATTAAGTTAAAAACAGAGTAACGCCTTAAGCAAGATGACATGATGTAGAGGGATAGACTCATGCAATATGAAGAAACCCCATCTTGTTATCCTCAATGGCAACAATACAATACGTGCCTTGCTGCCCTTACTGTCACCGGGAAAGGACACCGCAAGATTGAACCCAAAACTAAGCACTTCTCCCATTGCAAGAAAGATCAATCTAGTAGGCCAAACCAAACTGATAATTCGAAGAGACTTGCAAAGATAACCAATCATACATAAAAGAATTCAGAGAAGATTCAAATATTATTCATAGATAGACTTGATCATAAACCCACAATTCATCGGTCTCAACAAACACACTTCAAAAAGAAGATTACATTGAATAGATCTCCACAAGAGAGGGGGAGAACATTCTATTGAGATCCAAAAAGAGAGAAGAAGCCATCTAGCTACTAACTATGGACCTGTAGGTCTATGGTAAACTACTCACACTTCATCGGAAGGGCTATGGTGTTGATGTAGAAGCCCTCCGTGATCGATGCCCCCTCTGGCGGAGCTCCGGAATAGGCCCCAAGATGGGATCTCGTGGATACAGAAAGTTGCGGCGGTGGAATTAGGTTTTTGGCTCCGTATCTGATTGTTTGGGGGTACGTAGGTATATATAGGAGGAAGAAGTACGTTAGTGGAGCAACAGGGGGCCCACGAGGGTGGAGGGTGCGCCTAGGGGGGTAGGCGCGCCCCCCTACCTTGTGGCCTCCTGTTACGTGTCTTGACGTAGGGTCCAAGTCTCATGAGATGTATTCGATGAGAAAATCATGTTCCCGAAGGTTTCATTCTGTTTGGACTCCGTTTGATATTCCTTTTCTTCGAAACCCTAAAACAGGCAAAAAACAGCAATTCTGGTCTGGGCCTCCGGTTAATAGGTTAGTCCCAAAAATAATATAAAAGTGGATAATAAAGCCCAATAATGTCCAAAACAGTAGATAATATAGCATGGAGCAATCAAAAATTATAGATACCTTGGAGACGTATCAAGCATCCCCAAGCTTAATTCCTGCTCATCGTCGAGTAGGTAAATGATAAAAACAAAATTGTTGATTTAGAGTGCTACTTGGCATAGTTTTAATGTAATTCTTCTTAATTGTGGTATGAATATTCAGATCCGAAAGATTCAAGACAAAAGTTCATATTGACATAAAAACGATAATACTTCAAGCATACTAACAAAGCAATTATGTCTTCTCAAAATAACATGGCTAAAGAAAGTTATCCCTACAAAATCATATAGTCTAGCTATGCTCTATCTTCACCACACAAAATATTTAAATCATGCACAACCCCGATGACAAGCCAAGCAATTGTTTCATACTTTTGACATTCTAAAAACTTTTTCAATTTTCACGCAATACATGAGCGTGAGCCATGGATATAGCACTATAGGTGGAATAGAGTGGTGGTTGTGGAGAAGACAAAAAGGAGAATATAGTCTCACATCAACTAGGCGTATCAACAGGCTATGGAGATGCCCATCAATAGATGTCAATGTTAGTGAGTAGGGATTGCCATGCAATGGGTGCACTAGAGCTATAAGTATATGAAAGCTCAAAAAAGAAACTAAGTGAGTGTGCATCCAACTTGCTTGCTCATGAAGACCTAGGGCATTTTGAGGAAGCCCATCATTGGAATATACAAGCCAAGTTCTATAATTAAAGTTTCCCACTAGTATATGAAAGTGATAACATGAGAGACTCTCTACTATGAAGATCATGGTGCTACTTTGAAGCACAAGTGTGGTAAAAGGATAGTAACATTGTCCTTTCTCTCTTTTTCTCTCATTTTTTCCTTTTTTCTTTTTTTATTTTGGCCTTTTCTCCTTTTTTATGGCCTCTTTTCTTTTTTTTTATCTGGAGTCTCATCCCGACTTGTAGGGGAATCATAGTCTCCATCATCCTTTCCTCACTGGGACAATGCTCTAATAATGATGATCATCACACTTTTATTTTTCTTACAACTCAACAATTACAACTCAATACTTAGAACAAAATATGACTCTATATGAATGCCTCCGGCGGTGTACCAGGATATGCAATGATGCATGAGTGACAAGTATGAAACAATTATGAATGGTGGCTTTGCCACAAATACGATGTCAACTACATGATCATGCTAATAAACGGAACGGTGGAAAGTTGCATGGAAATATATCTCGGAATGGCTATGGAAATGCCATAATAGGTAGGTATGGTGGCTGTTTTGAGGAAGGTATATGGTGGGTGTATGATACCGGCGAAAGGTGCGCGGTATTAGAGAGGCTAGCAAAGGTGGAAGGGCGAGAGTGCGTATAATCCATGGACTCAACATTAGTCATAAAGAACTCATATACTTATTGCAAAAATCTACAAGTTATCAAAGCAAAGTATTACGCGCATGCTCCTAGGGGGACATATTGGTAGGAAAAGACCATCGCTCGTCCCTGACCGCCACTCATAAGGAAGGCAATCAAAAAATAAATCATGCTCCGACTTCATCACATAACGGTTCACCATACGTGCATGCTACAGGAATCACAAGCTTCAACACAAGTATTTCTCAAATTCACAACTACTCAACTAGCATGAATTTAATATCACCATCTCCATATCTCAAAACAATTATCAAGTATCAAACTTATCATAGTATTCAACACACTCATAAGAGAGTTTTATTATTAATCTTGCATACCAAGCATATTAAGAATTTAAGCAAATTACCATGCTATTTTAAGACTCTCAAAATAATATAAGTGAAGCATGAGAGATCACTAGTTTCTATAAAACAAATCCACCACCGTGCTCTAAAAGATATAAGTGAAGCACTAGAGCAAAATTATATAACTCAAAACATATAAGTGAAGCACATAGAGTATTCTAACAAATTCCAAATCATGTATGGCTCTCTCAAAAGGTGTTTACAGCAAGGATGATTTTGGTAAACTAACAAGCAAATACTCAAATCATACAAGACTCTCCAAGCAAAACACATATCATGTGTAAATAAAAATATAGCTCCAGGTAAAGTTACCGATAGAAGTAGACGAAAGAGGGGATGCCTTCCGGGGCATCCCCAAGCTTTGGCTTTTAGGTGTCCTTAGATTATCTTGGGGGTGCCATGGGCATCCCCAAGCTTAGGCTCTTGCCACTCCTTGTTCCATAATCTATCAAATCTTTACCCAAAACTTGAAAACTTCACAACACAAAACTGAAAGTAGAAACTCTCGTGAGCTCCGTCAGCGAAAGATAACAAAAGACCACTTCAAGGTACTGTAATGAACTCATTCTTTATTTATATGGGTGTTATACCTACTGTATTCCAACTTCTCTATGGTTTATAAACTATTTTACTAGCCATAGATTCATCAAAATAAGCAAACAACACACGAAAAACAGAATCTGTCAAAAACAGAACAGTCTGTAGTAATCTGTAGCTAGCGCAATATCTGGAACCCCAAAAATTCTAAAATAAATTTATGGACGTGAGGAATTTACCTATTAATCATCAGCAAAAATAATTAACTAAATAGAACTTTCCAAATAAAAATTACAGCAGTTCTCGTGAGCGCTAAAGTTTCTGTTTTTTACAGCAAGTTCAACAAGACTTTCCCCAAGTCTTCCCAACGGTTCTACTTGGCACAAACACTAATTAAACATAAAAAACACAACCAAAACAGAGGCTAGATAATTTATTTATTACTAAACAGGAGCAAAAATCAAGAAATAAAAATAAAATTGGGTTGCCTCCCAACAAGCGCTATCGTTTAACACCCCTAGCTAGGCATAACAAGCAAGAATAGATCTAGGTATTGCCATCTTTGGTAGGCAATCCATAAGTGGCTCTCATAATAGATTCATAAGGTAATTTAATTTTCTTTCTAGGAAAGTGTTCCATGCCTTTCCTTAATGGAAACTGGAATCTAATATTTCCTTCCTTCATATCAATAATTGCACCAATCGTTCTAAGGAAAGGTCTACCAAGAATAATAGGACATAAAGGATTGCAATCTTTGTCAAGAACAATAAAATATATGGGCATATAATTCCTATTTGCAATAATAAGAACATTATTAATTCTTCCCATAGGTTTCTTAATGGTGGAATCCGCAAGGTGCAAGTTTAGAGAGCAATCATCAAAATCACGGAAACCTAACAAATCACACAATGTCTTTGGAATCGTGGAAACACTAGCACCCAAATCACATAAAGCATAGCATTCATGATCTTTAATTTTAATTTCAATAGTTGGTTCCCACTCATCATAAAGTTTTCTAGGGATAGAAACTTCCAATTCAAGTTTTTCTTCATAAGATTGCATCAAGGCATCAACGATATGTTTAGTAAATGCTTTATTTTGACTATAAGCGTGAGGAGAATTTAGCATGGATTGCAACAAGGAAATAAAATCAATCAAAGAGCAATTTTAATAGTTAAATTCCTTGAAATCCATAATAGTGGGTTTAGCAACATCTAGGGTTTTAATTTCTTCAATCCCACTTTTATGAAATTTAGCATCAAGATCAAAAGATTCAGAATTCTTAGAACGCCTTCTAGGTAAAGGTGGATCATATTCAGTCCCATCATTATCAAGATTCATATTCCAAAACAAAGATTTAATAGGGGACACATCAATAACTTTTAGATATTCATCATTATTTTCATAGGAACTAGAAGAACACGCTTTTATAAAGGCATCTTTCTTAGCATGCATCCTAGCGGTTATTTCTTTGCACTCATCAATGGAAATTCTCATGGCTTTGAGAGACTCATTGATATCATGCTTAGGTGGAATAGATCTAAGTTTCAAAGAATCAACATCAAGAGCAATGCTATCAACGTTCCTAGCCAAATCATCAATCTTAAGCAATTTTTCTTCAATCATAGCATTAAAATTCTTTTGCAAAGTAATAAATTATTTAATATTAGAATCAAAATCAGAGGGCATATTATTATAATTTACATAATAATTGTTGTAGGAATTACCATAATTATTAGAGAGATTACTAGGATAAGGCCTAGGATTGAAATTTCCTCTATACACGTTGTTACCAAATTGTTCCTACCAACAAAATTCACATCCATAGATTCATTATTATTCTCAATCAAAGTAGACAAGGGCATATCATTAGGATCAGAAGAAACACTCTTATTAGCAAATAATTTCACAAGTTCATCCATCTTTCCACTCAAAACATTAATTTCTTCTATCGCATGCACCTTTTTATTAGTAGATCTTTCAGTATGCCATTGAGAATAATTAACCATAATATTATCTAGGAGTTTAGTAGCTTCTACTAAAGTGATTTCCATAAAATGCCTCCTGCGGCCGAATCTAAAAGATTTCTAGAAGAAAAATTCGATCCGGCATAAAATTTTTGTATAATCATCCATAAATTTAAACCATGAGTAGGGCAATTACGTATCATTAATTTCATTCTCTCCCAAGCTTGTGCAACAATGTTCATGATCAAGTTTCTTAAAGTTCATAATATCGTTTCTAAGAGAGATGATCTTGGCAGGAGGAAAATACTTAGAGATAAAAGCATCTTTGCACTTATTCCATGAATCAATACTATTTTTAGGCAAAGACGAAAACCAAGCTTTAGCACGATCTCTAAGCGAAAAAGGAAATAGCTTCAATTTAACAATATCATTATCCACATCTTTCTTCTTTTGCATGTCACACAAATCAACGAAGCTATTTAGATGGGTAGCGGCATCTTCACTAGGAAGGCCGAAGAACGGATCTTTCATAACAAGATTCAGCAAAGAAGCATTAATTTCACAAGATTCAGCATTGGTAAGAGGAGCAATCGGAGTGCTAATAAAATCATTGTTGTTGGTATTGGTGAAGTCACACAATTTAGTATTATCTTGAGCCATCGCGACAAGCAAGCAAACTAACACACAAGCAAACAGAAAGCAAGTGAACAAAAGGAGGCAAATAGAGGGAGGATAGGGAGAGAGAGGGCAAATAAAACGGCAAGGGTGAGGTGGGGGGGAGGAAAACGAGAGGCAAATGGCAAATAATGTAATGCGGGAGATAAGGGTATGTGATGGGTACTTAGTATGTTCACTTTTGCATAGACCTCCCTGGCAACGGCGCCAGAAATCCATCTTGCTACCTCTTTTAGCACTACGTTGGTTTTCCCCGAAGAGGAAGGGATGATGCAGCAAAGTAGCGTAAGTATTTTCCTCAGTTTTTAAGAACCAAGGTATCAATCTAGTAGGAGGGCACGCGCGAGTCCCTCGCACCTACACAAAACAAATAAATCCTCGCAACCAACGCAAATAGGGGTTGTCAATCCCTATAGGGCCACTTACGAGAGTGAGATCTGATAGATATGATAAGATAATAGTTTTGGTATTTTTATGATAAAGATGCAAAGTAAAATAAAGGCAAAGTAAATAGCAAAGCAAATAACTAAGTAGTAGGAGATTGATAGACCCGGGAGCCATAGGTTTCACTAGTGGCTTCTCTCGAGAGCATAAGTATTCTACGGTGGGTGTACAAATTACTGTTGAGCAATTGACAGAATTGAGCACAGTTATGAGAATATCTAGGTATGATCATGTATATAGGCATCACGTCCGAGAATAGTAGACCGACTCCTGCCTGCATCTACTACTATTACTCCACTCATCGACCGCTATCCAGCATGCATCTAGAGTATTAAGTTAAAAACAGAGTAATGCCTTAAGCAAGATGACATGATGTAGAGCGATAGACTCATGCAATATGAAGAAAACCCCATCTTGTTATCCTCGATGGCAATAGTACAATACGTACCTTGCTGCCCTTACTGTCACCGGGAAAGGACACCGCAAGATTGAACCCAAAGCTAAGCACTTCTCCCATTGCAAGAAAGATCAATCTAGTATGCCAAACCAAACTGATAATTCAAAGAGACTTGCAAAGATGACCAATCATACATAAAAGAATTCAGAGAAGATTCAAATATTATTCATAGATAGACTTGATCATAAACCCACAATTCATCGCTCTCAACAAACACACCGCAAAAAGAAGATTACATCGAATAGATCTCCACAAGAGAGGGGGAGAGCATTGTATTGAGATCCAAAGAGAGAGAAGAAGCCATCTAGCTACTAACTATGGACCCATAGTTCTGAGGTAAACTACTCACACTTCATCGGAAGGGCTATGGTGTTGATGTAGAAGCCCTCCATGATCGATGCCCCCTCCAGCGGAGCTCTGGAACAGGCCCCAAGATGGGATCTCGTGGATACAGAAAGTTGCGGCGGTGGAATTAGGTTTTTGGCTCCGTATCTAATTGTTTGGGGTACGTGGGTATATATAAGAGGAAGAAGTACGTCGGTCGAGCAACAGGGGGCCCATGAGGGTGGAGGGCGCGCCCCCTACCTCGTGGCCTCCTGTTACGTGTCTTGACATAGGGTCCAAGTCTCCTAAGTTGTATTCGATGAGAAAATCACGTTCCCGAAGGTTTCATTCCGTTTGGACTCCATTTGATATTCCTTTTCTTCGAAACCCTAAAACAGGCAAAAACAGCAATTCTGGGCTGGGCCTCCGGTTAATAGGTTAGTCCCAAAAATAAAATAAAAGTGGATAATAAAGCCCAATAATGTCCAAAACAGTAGATAATATAGCATGGAGCAATCAAAAATTATAGATACGTTGGAGACATATCACTGGTTTATGATGGTCTTTCGGTTTATGATTGTCTGCCGGGTTATGACTTAACACCTGCCGGGTTATCATCTGACTTAACTCCTGCCGGGTTATCATATGTCTTAACACCTGCCCATTTACCACCTGCCCGTTTACCGTCTGTCTTAGCCATCTTTCTTAACCGTCTATCTTAACTCTCTTCCTTAACTGTTTGCTGGTTTACCATCCACCATTTTACCAAGTCCCAGCCGGGTTATGACTCCGGCCGGTTCATATCGTCTTACTTGTCATTTCCTTCTTCTAGAAAATCCGGGTCAATACGCCAGCTTCATAATCTATTTGCTGACATTGGTTTGTCACAGAAAAATATTATGAAGAATAATTCATTTGACTCAGCTCCCAATGCTTAACAGAAATATGGGTCCTTGAAATACTCATCTGATCTTTAGTCGGTTTAAGGATGTAGAACTTGCCGGTGTAAGAATGTAGAACCTTGCCAGTTTACAAATATTGATGGCATTGGGTCATAATTGTAGTTAACATCAAGCTTAAAAATATACATCTTATACGCCTATCACTTGTCGCCCCCAAGTCTTAAGAAGGTAGCATAGCAACAACTTAAGACTTGCTTCAATATAAATATCACAATCTTGAAGAAATCCGATTTGTTCATCCCAGTCATTAGTCATAAACTGAGTATTCCAAATATGTAGACCCCAAGTGTCGGGTTGTCATGCTTGCAACAACCTGGGACTTTGTAATTACTTGATGCTCATAAAAACTTCAACCAGTGTAGCCCCCAAGGGCCGGGTCATTATGCAATAATGAGCAGGGACTTTGTAAATATAATCATGTAAACTTTGAACAACAACGTGTATCCCCCAAGGACCGGCTCACTAAGATAATATTGAGCTGGGACTTGATATATTCTTCAATGAAAATAACATCATATGATGTAACCCCCATCATGCGGCTTGAACACACGTCCACAAGGTTAAGAGCCTTGTGCTTTACCAACTGAGCAGTGGACCCTTCAATATAATGGATTAAAAGCTTTGTACCTTGAATTGTTGACAGGAGCAATTGGTAGCCCCCAAGGGCCGGCTCATTATGATGCGATGAGTCGGGTCTTCAATAAGGTGAGTAAACAATGACTTCGCATTAGCCCCCAAGTGCCATGGTGCATGCTGGTAGTGACATGGGACTTGCATATTTGATGTAATCTCAATTTGAATAATGTAGCCCCCAAGTGCCGGGTTGTAAGCCTGCAGCAACTCGGGACTATTCCTTCAATTGTAGAATAAATCATTAAATCATATCCATTGATAATATGATAGCCATTGCGCTAAAGCGACTTTGAAAACCCTAATCATAATACTGGTTATTGATAACCATAATAAAATCCAGCCATGTTGGCTATTTGAAGATTTGAATAATATAACCTGGTTTGAAAACCGATTCCTGCCATATAAACCGGTATATCCGTGCCCATATGATACATGCTATGATGATGTAATGATGATGCAATGTATGACGCAATATATGATGATGTACATGTATGATCAAGAGGGTTTAAGCTATGGTTCGGATATGACCAGAGCCCCCAAGTAGTCATAATTGTGGCATTGCGCCGATCAAGAGGTGTAGCTATGGTTCGAATACGACAAAGCCCCCAAGTGATTTACCTGGTGCCCTTATGCCTATCAAGAGGTGTAACTATGGTTCGAACCCATAGCCCCCAAGTGATTTCCCTGGTGGCCCTTATGCCAATCAAGAGGGTATAAGCTATGGTTCGGATACGACCGGAGCCCCCAAGTGATTTCCCTGGTGGCCTTAAGCCTATCAAGAGGTGTGACTATGGTTCGAACATATACCCCCAAGTGATATTGTGAGCTGTGCTCAAGGGATACCCATGTTTGAGCTGTGATGTGCAGCAGACTCTCTTTGGCCCCTTATGATAATATTAGCTTGATAGCCGGATTACCGAAGTAACCAGAGTTGTGCTCTTATGATAATATTGGCTTGATAGCCGGATCAAGAGGGTAGTAACGCTATGTTCTCTTTGGTGAATACACCTATGTTTGAACAGGAAGCCCCCAAATGATATTGTGAGCTGTGCTCAAGGGGCACCTATGTTTGAGTTGTGCTTTTGCAACAGACTCTCTTGGGTCCCTGTAATTTTTTCTTGAACCGGATTTTGAATCGGAATCCTTTTTTTTAAGCCGGAAATTTTCTGACGGCCTTTAAATTTGCACCAATATGGCGGTTTTAGGGTCCTGCATTTAGATAATTTTGCAAGCCGGAGTAATTGCTTTTTTAAAGAAAGCAATATATAATATAAAAATATATTGGATGGACTTCACCTGATATGCCAGGCCAGTAGTTATCCACCGCGGAGTTGATGATCACGGGCTTAATGTCTTCGGCTTCATAACGTCTCGGGCTTCATAACCCCTAACAACCGAGTTATCACTATCTGCCGGGTTATGACTGGTGCCAGTTTATAATGGTCTGCCGGTTAATGATTGTCTGTCGGATTATGACTGGTGTTTGTTTATGATGGTCTTCCGGTTTATGATTGTCTGCCGGGTTATGACTTAACACTTGCCGGGTTATCATCTGACTTAACTCCTGCTGGGTTATCATCTGTCTTAACACCTGCCAGTTTACCACCTACCGGTTTACTGTCTGTCTTAGCCATCTGTCTTAACTGTCTGCCTTAACTATCTGCCGGTTTACCATCCGCCAGTTTACCAAGTCCCAGCCGGGTTATGACTCCGGCCGGGTCATACCACGGGGTATATCCCCGACACGGCTGGTGGCGGCGATGTAGTGGTACATGGGCTCTTTAGCAGCCGGGGCCACCAGGACAGGCGGGGTAGTCAGCATCTTCTTTAGCTGTAGAAAGGCCTCGTCCGCCTTGTCGTTCCACTCGAAGTGAGTGGTTTTCGCTACCACATGACCCCCACTATAGCAACGCATCTTTCCGTATCTAAAAGTGCATATATGCGTTGTTAGAGTCTTTACCAATGGTTTAGGATGCGTAGCCTTATCCTGTGTTGCTAGCGAACATTCCAACGCTTATACTACCGTTGGTAAAAGGGACCGTTGCAAGAATACAACGCATAAAACAGACCTGCGCAACACTTTTATATGTTGGTGCTTTATGTACACAAAGCAGGATCCCATTGCTTGGCAACGGGGAATTTGCAATGTTTCAACTGTTGATACTTATGTAATGTGAATATTATTATTATTATATAATATGTTGCCAGTAATTAAATTAACCCTCGACATAATGGTGACAATTATGTACATGTGATGAAAAAACAAAAGGATATACTCATGGGAGGAAGAGCTCATATATTATATAAAACTGTTGGATTACAAGAGTGGATATTACACAAGGAACATCATCCAAACGTGATGCATAATCCAAATATTTTCTTGACAACGGAACTTAAACTAAAAGCATCCATCAATATTCGTACAACTAATCTAAAAGTTAACCAAGGAACATCATCCCTGAAACTTAACAAAAACTGAAAGAATCCATCATCATCATCATGAACAGGACATCAGAATCATCATCTTTGCAGTATACTTGCCACACACCCGTATAATCATCCATTTATCCTTTGAATCTACACACACAAAAATGAACTGTTAACACACAATACATTGACAAGATGCAAGTAGTGACAGAAGGATGTTAGTCATTGTATCTGCTAGTATATCTCTATATGCAAACTCCAGAAATTTATCTACACCAGGTGAGTACTATGTACTTTCTATAGGAAATCGCAATGGTAATTCGGTTGATTCGAAAACCATTGCACAGTGCAAAGCTTAGCTTGTTAATATCTTGTTTATGGTATAAGTCCTATCATCATACAATAGAAATTCACAATTATATTGTTTTTTGACAATGCAAGGATCCTCCTCCCAGCGATTGCAACATAGCAGGCAGAATTTTTTTCAAACATTGTAAAAAAGCTAGTAAGGTTACTCTAATATGCATACTAGTCGTCAACATTTACATGGGCTAACATTTTTGTGTTTCACATTGTTAGCTGGGAATAAGTACTATGGTGATCTGAAATTGTTAGCTCAGATCTGACATCAGTAATGGTTTCTCATAACGCTATTTCTCTTCAAGAAAAAAAATATGAGAGAAATTATGTATGCTTGGAGGCCAGATGTCTCCCCAACTGATGAGGTTGGAGAGAGGTGCTACAGTATACAGTTATTAGAACGCTTGGTCACTGCAAAGTCATGATACAATCAAACAAAAAAACATCCGAAACAAATCGTGAGTAAAATTTGATAGTGAAAACACACTCGATGAGAAATTTATACATGTAAAAATTATATAAGATCATCACGACTTAATTTAAGGGGTTTATGTTATATATCAAGCCCAATATTTTGCAATATTCAGCTTGTATTAGTGACACTTGCAGCAAATTTCTTACTGTATATATACAACTGGATATTCGACTCTAGATACATATCAAATATGTCGAATATTTTACACGATAGGATTTCTCTGAGTCATCCACTATGTTTTACCATGTACATCTCTTCTTTTGACTAAAGTATACACTGTCAGCACCTTGTAAATTCCTACTATAAATATATACCAAAGGACACGTCAAGAAGTTGAATCCTGTTATCACGTGGTAGAAAACAACAGCACAATAATGGGATAATATGCGAAGTTGCTGGAGAAAGAAGAGAGATGAAATCGACATGAGCAAACTCCAGTATAATAATGGGCTAATGTACATGCGTGCATGCGTGCGTGCATCTATGGCTAAGAACTTAATTAACAAAGCCACAAAATTATTTTGGCTAACCTTATACATGACCTATTAAATTATCACCACCACAGATCATTATTTGTGTTTGTCCTTCCTCAACGGCAGCACATATATTTTCACATTCAGAAAAACAAGCTATGATGAAACTGATCTTGTCTGATAAAATATAAGGTAGAATTGGTAATTGTCAAGGTCATCCTCTCCTCTGCTTGCATGCCACATACCTGCACTGGTACACAATGTTATTAGCTCAAGTAAACATTTGTTTTCTTTGAAACTGAAAAGAAACCGTGATAATTTATGTGCTGCAAATACAATAGAACAACATATGTTTTTTTGATACAAAGTGACATCATTTTTACAAATTGCACAAACAATTATAATTAAGATGTACCTCAAAATATTAAGAAAGGTACATAAAAAATCTACCAAACATAAGGACCATCATAATTTTTATACTGTGAGCTTATGCTTTTGCACATGCATCACACAGACTAGTGGGACTATATATGTATATAATTATATCAGCTGTTGTGTATAAAGAAATAGCCACCATGCTGATATTAAACTAATCGTTCACCTGCAGACATGTATGAACTAGCACTTACACTGAAGCATCACACGTTCAAGTTAATTAGGCTACATTTATGCATGCAATTTAATATAATTAGCGCTTACACCATGGGTGGAGGCAGGGTGATGCGACCAATTAGACCTCTGAGCAGATATGATTAGAAAGAAAGAGAGTCCATTGCGTAACGAACTAACAAACATCTAAGTTACGGCGGTCAGGTAGTCAGGCCTAAGTAGATGGCCGTGATACAACACTCGCGGATGTTCTCACTTCTACAACAACTCTGCATAAAGTTCTCACTTCTACAACAACCCTGCGTAAAGTTCTCACTTCTACAACAACTCACTGGAACATGTGAACACTGCTACCTACTTCAGCTATAATAAGGCTTAAAAAGGATTTTTCCAATAGAAATATGACTGTATGATGGAGTGACTAATCAGGCCTACATCTTGGCACGTAAGCAGAAAGTGGAACTTTGAATCATCAACATCAACCACGAGACTAGGACAACAAGCCTATTATACAATCAGCCAACCACATAATCGATCACAGCAACCTAGGACTGCATAATCAAGTTTCACTTACAGGGCTCGTGACAGGCTCCTAAGCCATAACTAAAATTAGTTTAATCACGGCAAGATGCTTCAGCTAGAAGCTCCCCTCTGCACCAACCATCTATAATTCAACCTATCGGTCATTATCAAGGGCTGCCATATCGTAAGTAGCAATTCCCAACTAGACTGAAGTGAAGCAGAGCAAGATGGGGAAAATAAAATTGGGAGAAGAGAAGCGGTCTGGCTCACCATGGTAGCGCGATTGCGAGGGTGGTTTTAGTGGTAACTCTGCCCGTAGCCACAGGCCATCGTGCGGAGGTAGTAGATGCAGTTGGTCGTCGAAGGGGAGCGATGACGAGAGGGACGTCGCGAAGGGAAGCGGGTCGCAGGGGAGTGTTGACTAGCGACGGAGCGCCAGGATGGAGGATCGCATGGGGAGTGGTGAGGGCCTGAGGGGCGGCCTTCCGAGACGGAGGATTGCAGGGGAGTGGTGACTGGTGAGGGGCGGCGCTCCCGGATGCAGGTAGGTCGAGGGGCGGCGACCAGCGTGGGATCCTATAGGGTCGAGAGGAATAGGGAGGCTGGGGAAAGGGAAGACCTAGATTAATCGTGAAAGTGAACTTGGGCCGGGCTAGACAAGAGGCTGGGTTAGTGCGTTGGGCTAGTTGTGGCCGGTTGTATTCTACAACGCATATGCTAAAATACTTATTATTCGTATCTATTGTGAATTTTGCAACATACAGTCAAAATGTTGTAGAATATCTGTTGCTTTATAACGGGTCTTCATGAGTTGGTACAGGGGAAGAGCCTTCTCACCCAGTCGAATGATGAAGAGGTTGATGGATGCCAAGCAGCCGGTGAACTTCTGGGCGTCTCGCAGTCGGGTGGGTTTCTCCATCCTCTCAATGTCTTTGATCTTCACAGGGTTGCACTCAATGCCGCGTTCTGAGACCAGGAAGCCAAGGAGTTGGCCGGCTGGTACCCCAAAGACGCACTTCTCTGGGTTGAGCTTGATTTGAAATCGGCGCAGGTTATCAAAGGTTTCCTTGAGATCTTCCAAGAGGGTACCGCACTTCTTCGTCTTCACCACAATATCATCTACATAGATGTGGGTATTTCTGCCGAGTTGCTTGAGGAGGCACTTCTGCATGCAACACTGAAAGGTGGCACCGGCATTTCTCAAGCCGAATGTCATTGCCAGGTAGCAGAAGGCTCCGAATGGTGTGATGAAGGCAGTTTGCCAAGTTCAAGTTGATCTGGTGGTAGCCTGAATAAGCATCCAAAAAACTCAATAGCTCGCATCCGGCTATGGAGTCTATCACTTGGTCAATCCTAGGAAAAACAAACGGATCTTTAGGGCAGGCTTTGCTGAGGCTGGTATAGTCAATACACATGCGCCATTTGTTGTTCTTCTTCAGTACAAGGACTGGGTTGGCAAGCCACTCTGGAAAAAAACACTTCCATGATGAAGCCGGCTGCCAGAAGCCAGGCTATCTCCTCACCAACAATTCTTCTCTTCTCTTCCAACAGTTGGCGGTGGGGTTGTTTGATTGGTTTTGCATCTGCTCTGACAGGTAGCTTGTGCTCGGCGAAATCCGTCGAAACACCCGGCATGTCTTTGGGAGACCATGCGAAGATGCCCCAATTCTCATGGAGGAAATCAATGAGCTCGCTTTCCTATTTGCTATCGAGGTTGGTGTCGGTGTCAAAACCGGCGGATCTCAGGTAGGGGGTCCCGAACTGTGCGTCTAAGGCGGATGGTAATAGGAGGCGGGGGACACAATGTTTACCCAGGTTCGGGCCCTCTTGATAGAGGTAAATACCCTACTTCCTGCTTGATTGATCTTGATGATATGAGTATTACAAGAGTTGATCTACCACGAGATCTGAGAGGCTAAACCCTAGAAGCTAGGCTATGGTATGATTGTTGTTGTCCTATGGACTAAACCCTCTGGTTTATATAGACACTGGAGGGGCTAGGGTTACACAGAGTCGGTTACAAGGGAGGAGATCTACATATCCGAATTGTCAAGCTTGCCTTCCACGCAAAGGAGAGTCCCACCCGGACACGGGACGAAGTCTTCAATCTTGTATCTTCATAGTCCAACAGTTCGGCCAAGGGATATAGTCCGGTTGTCCAAGGACCCCCTAATCCAGGACTCCCTCAGTAGCCCCTGAACCATGCTTCAATGACGATGAGTCCGGCGCGCAGATTGTCTTCGGCATTGCACGACGGGTTCCTCTCCGAATACTCCATAGAAGATTTTGAACACAAGGATAGTGTCCGGCTCTGCAAAACAAGTTTCACATGCCACCGTAGAGAGTATAATATTTCCACAAATCTAATCTGCTGACAACTTTTCATAACGTGACATCACGCCATGGCCCCGGTTATTATTCGAACAATTTTTCTCAACCAGCTACTGCACATATTGCAAGGTGGTTTTCTTGGCATGTCTTGTCGAAGCAGAGATCGTGTCCCCTTATCCCGGGATCCTCATCAATACGGGTGTGGGTAACCCGACCGCGCCATCAATCACGACGCTTGGGGAATAAGCGAGTTTTACCAGGCAAGTGGGAAGGCATGCAGTTTCTACCGCCCTTATAAAGGGATAAGGACTCCTCTTTTTTACCCACGCCTTCTTCTTCCCTGCCCATCCATTCTCGCGCACTCGAGCTCCCGCGCCCAAGTTCACATCTTCTCCGCAAAAACACTCCGAACATGTCTGGAGCGGGAGGCAAGTGGATGGCCTCCTCTGTTACAGAGGAGAACATCACGAAGCTCCGGGAAGCCGGATACCTGGCCGCAGATATCGCGCACCGGCTCCCAGGCGCGGGGCCGATCGTTCCTACCCCCGAGCCCCACGAAAGGGTTGTATTCCTTACCCATTTCGTCCGTGGGCTGGGATTTCCCCTCCACCCATTTGTTCGCGGGCTCATGTTCTACTATGGGGTGGACTTCCATGATCTGGCCCCCAATTTCATCCTCAACATCTCGGCGTTTATCGTCGTGTGCGAGGCTTTCCTCCGCATCAAGCCCAACTTCGGCCTGTGGCTGAAGACCTTCAATGTTAAACCGAAGGTGGTGGTCGGCCAGCAAGCGGAGTGCGGAGGCGTCATGGTGGGCAAAATGCCCAACGTCACCTGGCTCGAAGGCTGCTATGTGGAGACCGTGAAGGGGTGGCAATCAGGGTGGTTCTACATCACCGAGCCACGCGACACCAACCGGGTGGCGGCCCCCGAATTCCGATCCGGCATCCCCATGTGGCTAACCTCCTGGAAAGAGAAGGACTTATCTTGGGGTTCATCGGTGGAGCTAACCGGACTCCAGAACTGTGTTTAAAACATGATAAGCAAGAAAATCAAGCTTGTCAACGTGGTCCAGGTCATGCTCTTCCGCCGGATACTCCTGTGTCAAAGACGGGCATTCAATATGTGGGAGTTGGACTCGGCAAGGCACTAGACGCTGCCAGAGCTCTTCGACACGAAACACCAGGACATCTGGAGGGTGTTGTTCAAGTCTGCCGAGGTACCACCTCCCCTTACCGAGGACCGCGGACTCAGTGCAAAACACCCTGCTAATCCGGTAAGCTCCTTATGTCTTAAGGCGTTTCTTTCCCTAGTATAATTATGTGAGGGATCTGAGCCTCCACATTATTTGACAGGAATGGGTCGCGACAGCGGAGCGGATCGACTGTCCGGCCCCACTGCCTGAAGATCCAGCAAGTACTCTCCTGACGGAGATGCTGGTTCCGGCGCCCTATGAGGCCGGAGAAGAAGGCCAAGAAGAAGGCCGCGAGGACCAGGAAAGGTCTCTGGCACAAGGTTGTATCGGACTCGTTATCCGATATCACCAAGACGCCCTCCTCCCACGAAGACGAGGAGGAGGAAGAGGAAAATTCTCCCCATCCAGCCGGGGGAGATCAGAAAAGGAAGAGCGCCCCATCCGGGGATGCTGAAGGGTCCAAGAAGGGAAGAACCCTCCTTCCGGACCACGCCACCACAGCCGCGTTCAACGACGAGGAGTGGTTGCCCACGGATAAGCCCCTGGCGAAGTCGTAAGTATCCAGATACCATAATAGTTCTGGTATATTTCATTTTATTGTTTCTTATCATGCCAAAAATGATCATGCAGCCCACCCAAGGACCATCTCGATGTATCCTCTTCAGATGGGTCTCTGGGCCTGTCGAAGATGAACAATGATTCGCTCCCGACCGCCTCCTCCCCCCGCCCTATGGATGACGCCAAGGTGTTGTCCCGAAGGGCACCAAACCAAGGGAAGGTAGTTCTGGGGGCGCCCCAAGGTGACCTCCCAGACGCTGGGCGCATGGGAGGCAAGGCTCCCATGGGCCCTAACGACAGGGGCAGCAAGTCCGGCCCCCGGCTAAATACTGCGCCGGTACCTCCAGTGGTTCCGGACTCTCTCAGGCGACCCCTCACTAAGGAGGGTGAGCCGTCTGTGTCGAAGGCCTCTGTCCATCCAGAGGCACCGGACAACTTGCTGGAAGCGCTTCGTGGCGCTTCCATTAACGAAGAGCACCACACTGTCATGAGAGCGGTGATAGAGAAGGTTCATTCCGCTAAAAGCAGACTGACTGAAGCCTGTGCCAGCCTCCTAACAGGATTTGAGGTATGTAATCAATTTATAAGAAAATGTTATAGCATAGATAGTAGCCTGATGCTCTGTTTGGCGTTCGTGAAGAAAGGCCAAATAGAGGATCAAATAATAATCACAGGAATCTAATCAGAATATGTCTTATGTGAATAAGCAGGCTTCGCTGCTGGCCGCTGCCGCTCGCACTGTGGAGGTCTCCGCACTGAAGCGGGACCTTGAGCGGACCGAAAAAGAGCTCAGCCTTACCAAGAGGCAGCTCAAAGAGAACAAAGGTAAGTAATACCCGTCCGTATATTGATAAGGTATAAAAAAGAATGTGGTTGTTAAGTCACAGGATCATCATGAATTTTGCTAGGGTCCACGACCGAAGTGGCGGCCCTGAAGGAGGCGCTGTCCGAGGCCGAAGACAAAGTGGCCAAGGAGCGCACCGAGTGCGAGAAGCAAGAGGCTCGAATCGGCGAGGTGCAGCAAGAGCTCCAGGATTTCGTCAAAAAATACGAGTCCTTGGAGCGTGACTCTAAGACGCAAGGGTCTGAGCTTGTGAAGGCCCTTGAGAATGCAAAAAATGCCAAGGCCGAAGCCCACAAGGCCCTCCAGGAGCTTCCAGCGGTCCAGAAGATAGCGGCGGGTAAGGACTTCATTATGCAAAGCAAGCATGTGAAGGAAACTTTCCTTTTACTTACTCGAGTTCAAAGCTCTCCAGGAGCGTTCGCAGATCTTCCCCGCAGTGTGTCCGATGCCGTGGAATTTTACCAGGCGAGGAAGGGAGCTCGACGGAGAAGTTGTTCTGGTCTCAGTATACTGGGACCGAACATCTGATGCCCTTGAGCGACCAGTTGAAGCAACTGGTCGAGCTTCACAAGGCGGCTGAACAGGCCATGAAGGGCTTCATAGTCCGGATGTGGCCTGGCGAGCCCCTGCCTGGCGGCTACTTTGGCCTGGTGAGGCGGCTTGTGAATGTCTGCCCACGACTTGAAGTCATAAAGCGATCCATCTGCATTGAGGGTGCGCTCAGGGCTTTTGCCCGAGCGAAAGTGCACTGGGCGAAGATGGACGCCGAGAAGCTGGTGAAGGAGGGGTCACCGGAGGGCAAGGAGCATCGCCGCCCCGAAAAGTATTATGACAGCATCCTGAAGGGTGGCCGCCTTGTGGCGGAGGAAT
The DNA here is from genome assembly GCF_003073215.2 of Triticum urartu. Classification (NCBI taxonomy): domain Eukaryota; kingdom Viridiplantae; phylum Streptophyta; class Magnoliopsida; order Poales; family Poaceae; genus Triticum; species Triticum urartu. Next base: position 391,527,000 of record NC_053022.1, on the reverse strand, counting down.
GTTCTAAGGATGTAATATTTGAATGAATGTACTCATGTGATCCTGTAATATGAAAACGAGTTCATGTGCGCTATATAACGCTTGTTGATTTAAAGTATTACCTTCTGTGCAGCCGTTTATAAAATCTGAGAGTTGGCTAGTCGTTGGCTTCTTCCCCCATGTAGCTAGTACTGATGTGTTCGGGATAAATCTGATCACTCTTTATCCCAGTTTTGGGTCCTTCGAAGGAGGTGTTCAGCACAACGAACCAGGCAATCGGACTATAAAGCTTTATCACTCTCACTTAGCCATAGAATTCTATAATTTTAAATTTCGGAGAAGCCCCTAGTATTCAGAAGGCCGAACTTGGGGCGCTATGAACGCCTAAATCGGGCAAGGCTGACTCCTCGCCTGAAGCGGAAAAAATCTTTAGGGATTTGGGACCTCTCGAACAGCGACCAGCTCTCGCCGCATCATGACAGTCAGTTTTTCGCTTTCTCTACTGAGGTGCTCCTCTGGAAGAACCGGGACACAATCGCAATAGTTCTCCCAGTGCTACCTTACCCAATATAGCGGAACATAAGGCACCAAAACATGGGAGCCCGTCAAACCCAACTATTGACCCAAGACATGATTCGGAGTTGATGCATATAATGCTATAATTTCGGGGTGCCGCACTGTCGAAACTGTTCGGACTTTTCTTGTCATGTTATGGGGTACACTGAAGTCCCTGGTGTACTGACCGTACCAGAATGTACGTGAGCAACTTGTCGTGAATAAACAAACAAGGAAAAAAAGGAAGATGAAGAAATGCAATAATAAGCTGACGTTGTGCATTCTTATTTAGAGGATACGTCAAAGCGTATGTGTATAAGTATTACAATAAGAAAAATAGGACTATCTGACATGTACGATCCAAGGGCGAGCTGCGTGCGGGTATGTAAAACAGGTACAATGATCGTTATGAGAGACCACCTAGAGATTCCCTTGTACGCCAAAGCTTCTTGCTCCCTTCGTGCTTCCCTCCCGTGATGGGTCCGGTGATCTAGCTATCGGAGAGGGCCTCCAGAGAATAGGGTCCTAAAAGGAAGAAAATAATAAAGATATACTGGTCCTGAGGCAGTTGAACCGCATTGTGGGACGTTCCATAGCCGTGCCTCCGCCTATACCCATGGTATCTTTAGTGCGTAGTTATGTACACGCGGCGCAAATTTCATCACTTGACTGGGACTAGGACGGAGGCCGAATTGCTAGGCGAGCTCTGAACGTGCCTGGTGATCCTGTTGCAGGTTATTCTGGACTCGCTTGAATGTGTCTGTGGACCTTGTCACCGAATTGGCGGTTTGCCTCAAAAGGCTGCTTTGCACTTCTTCTCCAAGGGCCGCAGTGTGCTCCTTCGTGCGGAGCGAGCGTTCTGTGTTTCCATTAACTGTTATAACCCCGCGAGGTCCTGGAATTTTGAGCTTGAGGTATGCATAATGTGGTACCGCATTGAATCTAGCGAATGCGGTTCGTCCGAGTAGTGCATGATAGCCACTACGGAAGGGGACGATATCGAAGATTAACTCTTCGCTTCAGAAGTTATCCGGAGATCCGAAGACCACTTCCAGTGTGATTGAGCCCGTGCAATAGGCCTCTACACCTGGTATGACACCTTTGTAGGTGGTTTTTGTGGGTTTGATCCTCAAGGGGTCTATACCCATTTTGCGCATCGTATCCTGATAAAGCAGGTTCAGGCTGCTGCCACCGTCCATAGGGGCTCGAGTGAGGTGGAATCCGTCAACGATAAGATCAAGCACCAATGCAGCAGAACTGCCATGACAGATACTAGTGGGGTGGTCCCTGTGATCAAAAGTGATCGGACAAGAAGACCATGGGTTGAACTTTGGGGCGACTGGCTCCATCGCATAGACGTCCCTGAGTGCATGCTTCCGTTCCCGCTTAGGGATATGGGTTGCGTATATCATGTTCACCATTTTCACTTGGGGAGGAAATTTCTTCCGTCCTCCTGCGTTCGGCGGCCAGGGCTCCTCCTCGTTGTCGCTTCGCAGCCCCTTTTCCTTGCTTCCGGCATTCAACTTGCCGGCCTGTTTGAACACCCAGCATTCTCTGTTGGTGTGGTTGGCTGGCTTATCGGGGGTGTCGTGAATTTGACACGAGCGGTCGAGTATGCGGTCCAAACTGGACGGGCCCGGATTGTTTCTTTTGAACGGATTTTTCTGCTGACCGGATTTAGAGCCACTGAATCCGGCATTGACTGTTGTGTCTTCGGCGCTATCACCGTTGTTGCGGCGCTTGTATCTGTTGCGACGTGGCTTGTCGTTGCTGTCTCTGGCCTCCGATGTGCTAGGGTTGCTTACTGTGTTGTTGCTATGGGCCAACCAGCTATCCTCGCCCATGCAAAAGTGGGTCATGAGTGTTTTGAGGGCTGTCATGGACTTTGGCTTCTCTTGGCCGAGATGTCGGGCGAGCCACTCGTCATGGGTATTATGTTTGAAGGCCGCTAGGGCTTCGGCATCCGGACAGTCCACAATTTGGTTATTTTTGGTTAGGAACCGAGTCCAAAATTTCCTGGCTGACTCTCCGGCCTGTTGTGTTATGTGACTTAAATCATCAGCACCTGGTGGTCGCACATAAATGCCCTGGAAGTTGTCCAGGAATGCATTTGCCAGGTTCTCCCAACTTCCGATGGAGTTTGCTGGCAAGCTATTTAGCTAATGCCGAGCTGGTCCTTTGAGTTTTAATGGGAGGTACTTGATGGCGTGTAGATCATCCCCGCGGGCCATGTGAATGTGGAGAAAGAAATCCTCTATCCATACCGTGGGGTCAGTAGTACCATCGTATGATTCAATATTCACGGGTTTAAACCCTTCTGGGAATTCATGATCCATTACTTCATCAGTGAAGCATAGGGGGTGTGCGGCGCCTCTATGCCGGGCTATGTCACGACGCAGTTCATATGAGTCTTGTCTGTTGTGTTCGGCCCGGCCGGATTTGCTTTTGGTATATCCGGCATGACGGTCGTCGTCCTGTGTTGGGGCGTTTCCTCGTGATCCGAAGATCAATCTTTTGTGTCCTGCTTTGTTTTCCAATATGTCTCGCAGGTCCTGCGTGTTACCCCGGGCCTTGCTTTTTTTGTTTGACTGGCGACGGGGTGCGGGCTAGACTTCGGGCTTATGTGCCACTTTGTCCCGGCCACGAGGTGGCCGGTCTGCCGCATCATACGCTGGAAGCGCAGGCTTTAATGCTTCCTCTTCAAGTTGGTGTAGCAACATGCGCTTTGGGAAACTTTTGATTGGGCGCTCTAGTTCGTGTTCCTCGGCTGCCAGGACCTCAGTCCATCTATCCGCTAGCAGATCTTGCTTAGCTTGAAGCTGTTGTTGCTTTTTCTTCAGGCTTTTTGCTGTGGCAATAAGCCGGCGCTTGAAGCGCTCCTGTTCGACGGGATCCTTAGGCATGATAAATTCTTCGTCGCCGAGGCTCACCTCGTCTTCGGAGAGAGGCATGTAATTGTCATCCTCTGATTCTCCGTCTGCTGCCTGTTCCTTAGGGCTGGCTTGCCCATCCTCCTACTCGAAGTCTGGATGGAGGGGATTGTCTTCGTCTTCGGCACTATTTGCAGCGTTATTGTCTCCTATGTCGGTATCACTGTTTTTGCTATGGTGGGGCTTAGAGCGGCGCCGATGACGCCGATTCTTGGATTGCTTCTCGGGGGGATTATCCTCTGTTGCCTTATTGCCATCGCTTTCTTTGGGGGTGTCCACCATGTATATATCATACGATGAGGTGGCAGTCCAGCGCCCTGTGGGCGGTGGTTCCTGTTCGTCTCCCGCATCGTCGTCCATACTGTCGATGTCTTCGGAGACGAAGTCGAGCATGTCGGTTAGGTCATCGACAGTGGCTACTAAGTGGGTGGTGGGTGGACAACGAATTTCTTTGCCGTCCGCTTCCCACTCGAGCCAGACATAGTTCAGCCAAGGGTCTCTTGACAAGGAGAGAGACCGTAATGAGTTTAGCACATCGCCTAGGGGCGAGTGCTGAAAGATATCCGCAGAGGTGAACTCCATGATCGGTGCCCAATCATATTGGATGGGCACGGACGTGGGCGGTTTGGAGTCTGTGGCCGGGGACGAATCCGGGTGTCCGGCAACATAGGTCTCATAGGAGGTGAAGTCAGTATTCGGCTCTATCACCGCTGAGTGTGCGGCCTCTGTGGCGGGGTCCATCCACCCTTCCTCGGACGGCGCGATCTGTTCCAGATTGAGGGCCGGAGTAGTTACAAGTGTGATCTCCCGAACACTGTCCGACGGCAGAGCTAAATCATGCTCATCGTGACTATGCAGCGCACCTGACATGGGTTCGAATTCGTCGAAGATCAAGTCTCCGCGGATGTTGGTAGTATAGTTCAAGCTTCCAAACCTGACCTGATGGCCGGGGGTGTAGCTCTCGATCTGCTCCAGATGGCCGAGCGAGTTGGCCCGCAGTACGAAGCCGCCGAATACGAGGATCTGTCCGGGGAGGAAAACCTCACCCTGGATTGCATCGTTGCCAATGATCGAAGGAGCCATCAAGCCTTATGGTGATGACACAGCGGAACTCTCAATGAAATCACCAATGTCGGTGTCCAAACTGGCAGATCTCGGGTAGGGGGTCCCGAACTGTGCGTCTAAGGCGGATGGTAACAGGAGGCGGGGGACACAATGTTTACCCAGGTTCGGGCCCTCTCGATGGAGGTAATACCCTACTTCCTGCTTGATTGATCTTGATGATATTAGTATTACAAGATTTGATCTACCACGAGATCGGAGAGGCTAAACCCTAGAAGCTAGCCTATGGTATGATTGTTGTTGTCCTACGGACTAAACCCTCCAGTTTATATAGACACCGGAGGGGGCTAGGGTTACACAGAGTCGGTTACAAGGGAGGAGATCTACATATCTGAATTGCCAAGCTTGCCTTCCACGCAAAGGAGGGTCCCACCCGGACACGAGACGAAGTCTTCAATCTTGTATCTTCATAGTCCAACAGTCCAGCCAAGGGATATAGTCCGGCTGTCCGAGGACCCCCTAATCCAGGACGCCCTCAACTGGTACCTATGATAGCGTGCCTCTCTGGGTGCTCGGGGTCCAAGGGGATCTTATTTGTTTCTTTGTCCGGCTAGAAGGAACCCTGGGTCTCTGACCCTTTGGGTTCTGGTGATAGGTCCGGCTGCTTGCTGGCCATGGCCACCACCCGGTCTAGGAGCTTCTTCTCAGCAGCAATTACAAGGGACTTGGCCAGCTGGCTGCTAGCTGCAGCACAGGCGGCTGACTTCTCATAGTCTCCGGCAATTGTGATAATACCCTTGGTTCCTGGCATCTTCATCTTGAGGTAGGCATAATGTGGCACCGCCATGAACTTGGCTAGAGTCGGCCGGCCTAGAAGTACATGGTAAGGGCTCTCGAGGTCCACCACCTCAAACCAAATCGCCTCACGGCGGAAGTGATCTTTGTCTCTGAAGAGGACATCTATCTTGACCTTGACGATTGGTGAGCAGGAAAGACCAGGCACAATACCATGGAAAACAGTCCGACTGGGCTGGAGCTGCCTCTCTTTGATGCATAACTTCTCCATGGTATCGCGGTAAAGGATGTTGATGCTGCTGCCGCCATCTATCAGAATTCGGGAGAAGCGAGCGACTCGTCTCTCCGTTGCAAGGGTGGCATCCAACACCAGAGCATAGAAACCCGGAGAGGGCATCACCTCTGGGTGGTCAACACGGCTCTAGCTGATGGGCTTCTCGGACCAGTGCATGAATTCTGGGGCACTTGAAGCAACGGCGTTCACCTCTCGGTGTTGCTGACACCGGCTACGTCGGTCGCCAGCCACACTGGTGAAGACGACGTAGGCTTCGTGCTCTTCTGGGTAGTCATCGCCGCCGGCTGCTGGGGATGAGGCAGCTGCGGGCCAGCAGGCGGGGGGGGGGGGCAGCAGTCCTTCGCCCTTGGAGATTTGGGTGAGCCAGTGGCACTTCCGGGTGGTGTGATTGGACGGCTTCGCACCACTGTGGAATTTGCAGGGAGCATCGAGGGTTTGCTCGTAGGAGAAGGCATGCAGCCAAGCAGGCTTGCCGCCCTTCTGTCGCTTGGGGCCGGATTGTCCTTCAGGCTGCTCGTCTTCGACTGTTGCCACCTGCCGGCTAGTGGAAACCGATGGTGGGGCCTTGCGCTTGTTGTCGTTCGGCTATTGCCGCCGAATGTTATCAGCAACTGGCGTCCTAGGAGCCGGAGCGAGCACTTTTTCGGAAGTGTCCACTCAAAGCTCCGACTACATGGAGGAGTCGGCGGTGACGTACTTGTCTTCTATGATCAGCAGTTCGTCGAGTGTAGCAGGCTCGTCGCAGAGGAGTCGGTGCTTGAGGAGGGTGCCTTCTCGGCACCCGGCGGTGAAGTACTCAATTGCCTGGACCTCATCCACCCCTTCGTAGGAGTTGCGCAGTTTTGCCCACCATGTCAGGTAGTCGCGGGTGGATTCATCTGGGCCTTGAACGCACAATGTGAGCTGGCGGGGCTTGGGCGGCCGCTTGTAGGTGCTGGTGAAGTTGCGGGTGAACACTTCGGTGAAATCCACCCAGCTGTTGACGCTGAAGGGCTTGAGGCTCTTCGGCCATGTCCAGGTCATGGCTTGGAGCATGAGCGGAACGTACTTCACGGCAACGCGTTTGTTGCCATTCGCTATGTTGACGGTTGTGGAGTAGTCAACTAGACAATCCTCCGGCTTCACGGAGCCGTTGTACTTGGGCGTGTCTCTCAGGAGCGAGAACCCTTTGGGGAAGGGCTCGTCGCGAATGCGGAGGCCGAAACAAGGCAGGCCCATCGTGCCTTCTTCTTCTAGCGCCAGGGACCGAGTGAGACGGTCGATCCGGTGGCAGGCGTCATTCTCTCCGACTTCTTCTCGGCGGCCCAGCCGGTTGCCGAGAGTCGGGTGCTCAACAGGCGGCAGGGAAGCACGCCTCTCCCTTCGAGGAGGCGGGGGAGGCGGATAGTCGTCCCGTCGTTCCACTGCTCATGGGCGGCCGTCTTGGTCGCGCTCGATGGTGACGTGTGTCCGGCTACGGCTGGCAGACGGCTCCTTGTCTCGTCTGTCACGGACGCCTCCTATCGGTGTCCGGGAGGTCGCGCCATGCTTTTGGCGAGGGGGGGGGGTCTCAACCCGTTAGCCAGGCTCATCAGCACGACAACCGGCTTCTTGCTGCGCGGCAGCCGCGTCGATAAGCTGCTGAACACGCTCCATCATGTAGCGACGCTCATCGCCCTCCAGGTGGTCCAGCTCATTCGCTGCCGCCTGGGCAGCACATATGTTCTCCATGGGCGTGGGGTAGACAGGGCGGTCTACCACAAACATGCTGGCGATGGCACCGCCTCACTGTCGGACCGTGCCCATGCGGCTGGGCCCGCCAGCAGTCAGCGTGCCGCCAACAGCATGGTCGATCTCGTGTTGGAAGGCCTCGGAGAGGTGTCTCATGGTAGCCAACTTCTTGGCGTTCTCAACGAGCGAGATGTGGCTGGCCTCCAGCATCTCGGCTTTGGCGTCTGCCACCATGGGCGTAGACAAGTCCCGCATTGTCGTCTTCAACGGGTCCTAGGCGGCTCCTCCAGAGGCGCCGTCATGGCTGATGACAAGCACCTCCGTGATGGTGCTGCCGCCGCTCTCCGCGCGTGGGAGCGGATCGTCGATGACCACCATGTTGGCGGCGAAGGAGTAAAAGGAAGTCGTGTCAGTGTCGACTAGCATCGGGTCGGTGGAGCCAACCGACTCTAGGTTAGTGGCGGGCTCGCTGGCGATGTGGAGCTTGCCGATGAGGTCGACGAAGCAGCTCTCGGAGCTGGCTGCTCCCGTGTCGGGTGCGGGATCGTTGGAGAGGCAGATCTCGCCAACAAGATTGGCGAGGCTGGCTGCCACGCAAGCGACTTCCGCGCCATGCAGCGCGTCGGCGCAAATGCCATCAGGCGTGCCAGGCTGGCTGCGCTCGCTAGGGAGGAACAAGGTTCCTGTCTAGAACAGATCTCCGGACGACGGTGCACCACGCCCCATGGTGGGCGCCACATGTCCGAGGTGTCGTGCGACATATGCCAACGGGTGGCTTATCATGGATGGGCCTAATAATACATCGCCGGTGCCTGGAAACGGGATAAGGCGCAAGCATGCCCGCCGGTGCATTTTACCTAGGTTCGGGGCTCTCCTAGGAGATAATACCCCTACTCCTGTTCTACGGGGTCTCCGCATGATCACTCAAGCAACGATGGTGGCTACAAGCTTACTCCTTGAGCTGTTTCTCTAGAGGGGGAAGAAGAACAAGGCTAGCCCTGGCTTCCTCTCCATATGTGTGTGTGGGTGGACTAAGGTCTGAACCCTTTGCATGGGTGCCCTGGGGGGGTTTATATAGGCCTACCCCTCAGGGGTACAATGGTAATCCGGCCGGGTGTAGGACCTGACTGTCAGTGTCTATGGTCGCTGGCTTCTCCGTCGACCGCTGGGGCTCATCGCCTGGTGGGTCCCGCCGGTTGTCTCGTACTTCACCGAAAGGAGGCGCCCGCCGCTTGCGGGTCCTGCCGGCAGCTTAGCACTGTGGCAATTCCACTGATGATGTGTGCATTGTCGGGGAAGACATGGCTACAGTACCGCCGCCTGGCGGGCGTTCACTGTAGCCACTCCCAGTCTCTTTGATTAATGGCACACAGACTTTGAGGGAGGGGGAGGGCCGCCTGCCGGGAGTTGGCCTCCCCCCATGCCGACTGGTCGGAGCTCTCCGCCTTCTGGCTTCTCACAGACAGGTAGGGCCCGCTACCTGTGGGCCGTACCGACAGCCCATAGTGGGAGCATGGCCTTTTCTGCCATGAGTGATGTCATGGGCTGCGTGGCAAACAGTGCCGTGCCGGACAAGGGATGTTCGCCCGGTACGCTGCACTACGGCCACCCTCTGCTCGGGATTCAGGAGTGGCAGGCTGCACTGTGGCCACGCCCCGTCTCGTCATAATTATGTGGGTGCTAACTTTGAGGGCATGAGGGGCCACCTGCTAGGAGTCAGCCTCTTTGGAGGCTGCCTTTTAGGAGTCGGCCCGTCTCATGGCTTTCTTCTGAGGACCGCCGCCCTCTGGCAGCCGGCTGCCTGGACCAGCCGGCCCCGAGAAGGCGGCTCTTCGTCCTTGAGGCTTGAGGAGCACATCTGGCCCTGATGTCTTGAATCTCCAAGGGGAGCAGATGAGGCTACCCGTGGTCGTTTACTCCGACATAAGTACCAGAGGGGGCCACCCTGGTGAGAACAAGACACCATGGCGCACCTGGGCCCCCATGCATGCCCTAGTGGGTTGTGCTCACCCCAGGCCCACCTCTAGTGCCCATCTTCTGGTATATAGGTCATTTTGGCCTAGAAAAAATAAGGATAGGACCTTCGGGACGGAGCGCCACCGTATCGAGGCGGAACTTGGGCAGGAGCACTTTTGCCCTCCGGTGGAGCGATTTCGCCAGGGGAACTTCCCTCCCGGAGGGGGAAATCATCGTCATCATCATCACCAAAAACTCTCCCATCTTGGGGAGGACAATCTCCATCAACATCTTCAACATCACCATCTCATCTCAAACCCGAGTCCAACTCTTGTGTTTAATCTTGTTACTGGAACTATAGGTTGGTGCTTGTGGGTGACTAGTAGTGTTGATTACATCTTGTAGTTGATTACTATATGGTTTATTTGGTGGAAGATTATATGTTCAGATCCAATATGCTATTTAATACCCCTCTGATCTTGAGCATGATTATTATTCGTGAGCAGTTACTTTTGTTCTTGAGTTCATGGGAAAATCATGTTGCAAGTAATCATGTGAACTTGATATGTGTTCGATATTTTGATAGTATGTATGTTGTGATTCCCTTAGTGGTGTCATGTGAACGTCGACTACATGACACTTCACCATATTTGGGCCTAAGGGAATTCATTGTGGAGTAGTAATTAGATGATGGGTTGCGAGAGTGACGGAAGCTTACACCCTAGTTTATACGCTATTCCGTAAGGGACCGATTGGATCCAAAAGTTTAATGCTATGGTTAGAATTTATTCTTAATACTTTTCTCGTAATTGCGGATGCTTGCGAGGGGGTTAATCATAAGTAGGAGTCTTGTTCAAGTAAGGATAGCACCTAAGCACTGGTCCACCCACATATCAAATTATCAAAGTAGCGAACACAAATCGAACCAACATGATGAAAGTGACTAGATGAAATTCCAGTGTACCCTCAAGAACGCTTTGCCTATTATAAGAGACCGTTTTGGCCTGTCCTTTGACTCAAAAGGATTGGGCTACCTTGCTGCACTTTTGCTACTATTATCGTTACTTGCTCGTTACAAATTATCTTCCTATCAAACTACTATGTTACTTACAATTTCAGCACTTGCAGACATTACCTTGCTGAAAACCACTTGTCATTTCCTTATGCTCCTCGTTGGGTTTGACACTCTTACTTATCGAAAAGAGCTACAATTGTTCCTCTATACTTTTGGGTCATCAAGGCTATTTTCTGGCGCCGTTGCCGGGGAGTGAAGCGCCTTTAGTAAGTGGAATTTGGTAAGGAAACATATATGTAGTGCTGAAATTTACTGTCACTTGTTACTATGGAAAACAATCCTTTGAGGGGTTTAATCGGGGTATATTCACCTCGACTGGAACCACAATTAGCTACCCCTCAACCTATTGCACCTACTGAAAATATTGAATATGGAATTCCTTCGGGTATGATAGAACAACTGCTAGCTAATCCTTATGCAGAAGATGGAACCGAACATCCTGATATGCACTTGATATATGTGGAACAAATTTGTGGATTGTTTAAACTTGCAGGTTTACCCGGAGATGAAGTAAAGAAGAAGGTTTTCCCTTTATATTTAAAGGGAAAAGCATTGGCATGGTATAGGTTATGCGATGATATTGGATCTTGGAATTGGAATCAATTGAAATTGGAGTTCCACCAATTGGCATGGTATAGACATATGAAATAAAATTTGTTTGCAAGAAAAATATGATGATGCCATTTATACATGTTCAATCCATGTATTTTGATGTATATTAGTGGTCAAAGTCATCCATAAAAGACCGTGCAAAGTCAATCATGCCTTATATTTTGGGAAGGTGTAATTTTTATAGCAATTTGTATTATTTTTATGGACTAATCTATTAACTTAGTGCCTAGTGCAAGTTCCTGTTTTCTACCTATTTTTGGTTTCATAGGAAATCAGTATCTACGGAGGTCAAAATATGTTGCCAATTTAACATTTTTTTTGGGAAACAAGAAACATTGGAAGCTTCGGAAGATTTCAAGACGAGAAACGAGCTATACACATGGACACGTAGCCCGGAGAGTGGGTAGCCGCGCCACCCGTCCATGTGGGGCCCATGAGCATCGCCTTGACATGATTCCACCTCCATAAAATCCTATGAATACTGAAACCATCAGTCGTTCCTCCAAAATAATTTATCACCACCGCAAGCCTCTGTTCTGAAGAGATCTCATCTAGAGCCCAGTTCAATAGTTCTTCCAAAGGGGGAAGCCATTGGAGGAGGCCTCTTCATCAACCTTTTTGCCTCCATGACCATGTGTGAGTAGTTCCTTCAAGACCTACGATTCCATGCAAGTAGTTAGATGGATCTCTCTCTCTCTCTCTCTCTCTGGATCTTCAATACCATGTTCCCCTTCTTCCTTGTGTGATTGGGATCAATCCGGTGTAATTCTACTTTGTGTTTGTTGGGACATGATGAATTGTGAGTTTATGACCAGATTGTTCACTGAATCCTATTGAATCTTTTGAAGTTTCTTTGATGTATAATTAAGTAGCTATGTATGCTTTCCGATCTATTTGTCTTCTCTAACCAAGATTGATGGGTGGATCTTTAGGGGAGTGGTGCATAGTAGTGGTTTCAATCTTGCAGTGTTCTATATCCAAATGAAAAAGGGACATTTACATTTGTGCCCCTAACTCGAACCCACTAATCAGATTTGCCCCTAATTTCAAAGCATGCTCAAATGTACCCCTCTACCGTCAGTTGCACTTATAGAAATGCCCTTCCGTGCCGTTACCGTCCAGTCAAAGGCCTTTGACCGTTTTCTGGGCGTTTGCTTGACATTTTTCCCCTTCTTACACGTGGGCCCTAAAAGAGAAAATAAAAAACACTCTTTCTCTAGCTTACATGTGGGACTTAATAAATAAAATATAAAAAATAAAGGGAAAAACTCTCCCCTCCCTACCTCACATGTCTCTCTCTCACCTCCGACGGAGCCCATGCCCCGTACACGGCGTCGCCGGGGTGTGGCGCCGCACGGCTCCGACTCCTTCCCTCCCCGCTGCAGTCCCCCCTCCCCCCCCCTCCCCCCCCCCCCCCCCCCCCCCCCTTTTCTCTCAGCCGTGCAACGAAATCGTGCTCCATCGGAATCATGGCCATCCGCCCTGGTGCTGTTCGTCGTGCACGCGGCCAACAGGAACCCCACGACCCGTAACCTTGTCCATAGAATCCGCCTGTCCGTCCTCGACTACCACACCGAATGAATTGAAGTATAACGCCCCCAATCATTATGGTTGATGTCATCTTCTCCCCCTCCGGTGATGCTTCATCGCGCCCTGATCTCCTCATCTACGCCGTCCCTGTGCTTTCTCTTGGCTGCTTCGTCGAGATATGATGCTTCCAGAACCTGTGGACCCTCGATGCGGAGCCTTTCATTCCCGAGCCACCATGGCCGCGTTGCCTCGCTCCGCGGTCTGCCATGGACGACGAGGTCATCGCTCTGGTGAATCCCAGGCCTCCTGGATCGCGCCTTCGTCAAATAAGTGAGTGTTTTCTCACGTTCTTGAGTCCGCTCCCCCTATGTACTGTAGCTTGCCCGTGCGTAACACCTTGCGCCGTTTCCACGGGACCTCGTCGCCGGCGAGCTTCCCGGCTGCTCTGCGAACTCCTAGTGCCCTTGTCGAGCACCTTGCGAACCCGCCTTGCTTCTGGACCATTCGCAGCTCCCCCTCGCGTGCTCCCTCATAGTCTCGAATCTCGAGCCGACCCCGGAGCGTCGGTGCTCACCGGAGTTCAAACTCCGTCATGTACATGAAATGTGGGCCCGACCTTGTTACTTATATTAGGGATAAACCATTTTATTATAGTTCTTAACGACCCTGTTAGAGCCGCTGACTAGTGGGCCCACCCCTGAAATAATTAAGTGAATAACATTTTATAAATTTATATTTTTTCATTTCGGTCCCACGTGTAAGTGAGACAAGCAAAGAGAGGAAGAGAGAGAGAACTTATACTTTTATTTTTCTGTGAGTGGGTCCCACACGTCAATGACGTATGAAGGGAAGGGTAGAAATGTCCAAAAAAACGCCCTGTTGACGGTCAAAGGCCTTTGACTTAACGGTAACGACATGGAAGGGCATTTCTATAAGTGCAACTAACGGCAGAGGGGCAAATTTGAGCATGCTTCGAAATTAGGGGCAAATCTGAGTAGTGGGTTCAAGTTAGGGGTAGAAATGGAAATGTCCCAATGAAAAATGGGTACAAGACATGTTTTTGTATTGTTGTCACTAAGGATAAACGACGTTGTTTAATCTTATTGCTAGATTTCTTTCTGTATACCTTATGTCATCTTGCTTATTACAATACGTTGTTTCTGGTAAACTTAATATCTTTAGATGCATGTTGGATAGTAGTCTTGGAGTGGAGTATTAGTAGTAGACATCAGTAAGTTTAACGATCTACTTATCATAGACGTAATGCCTATATGAGATTATGCCATAAATGACCATAATCATAAAGATTGCTATTCTTGTCAATTGTCCAACTGTAATTTGTTACTATGCCATTTGCCTGCTTTCAAGAGAGATACCTCTATGAACCTATGGCCCCCGAGTCCATTCTCCATCAATACTTTCTTCTATGAAATTGCCTTTTATTTACTTTTACTATTTTTCATTTCACTATATCACTATCTATTTTATTTTAACCTTGTAACTAGCAAGACAAGGGGCTTGACAACCCTCTTGCCAAGTTGGGTGCAAGTATTTTGTTGTTTGTGTCCAGGTGTTGCTTACCTTGCGAGCTTGCTGATTCTTACTGGTTTGATTAAACCTTGGTCCTTAACTAAGTGAAATACTTTTGGTTATGTACTACAACAACCTTCATCTTTAGGGAAACCCAACAACTCCTACGGGAGTGGCATCATCCCATTAAAATTATTTGGTGCTCCACTATTATTAGGATAAGGCGGTCTAGGAGCAAAACCATTATTTTCTCTACTGGATTATAACTATTACGAGAAAATAAAATAACATCAACAATTTCATCTTCTTTGGTAATTGCATGAACATTTACCTCTTATTTACCTTTCGTCATAGGGATGAGTTCATCAAGTTTCACAGTCAGCTCTCCATTCTTCTCTTCAATGGCATTGACCCTCTTGGTGGTAGACCTCTTATACATATCATAGTGCATGGTTTTCTTCCATATCATCTAGCAACTTGTTTGCTTCCTCCATAGGTCTTCACATTATAGTTCCTCCTACAGCACTGTCAAGCATAGCTTTCGACATGGGAGTTAAAGCATTATAAAACATATGAAGAATTAACCATTCTTTAAACCCGTGGTTGGGATAATTTCTTATAGCCTCCTTGATCCCATGCAAACGCTAGTGGCTCATGTTCTTCCTGCTTAAAACCCGTTCTTTGTTAACGCAATTGGACAATCTTTCTAGGGGGAAAACTTAGACAAAAACTTCCTGAAAAATTCAATCCATGAAGTTATATTACCTATAGGAAAAGATAGAAGCCATTCTTTAGCTTTTCATCTCAAAGAGAAACGAAATAGATGCAACTTCAAAGCATCATATTCGTAGTCTTTGATGTGTGTCATGTTACACAGCTTAGAAAAATTATGTAGATGCATATCGGCATCTTCGGAAGCAAAGCCTCAAAATTTGGTTTTTTTGAACCATAGAGACTAAATTTGGTTTAACCCCATATTGCTCAGCAACAACATTACATTGTGTTATGGGTTCACGCACAAACCTATTGCTTGGAGCAGCAAAGTCTCCGAGGATAAGAGCCATAATAATTTTTTGGGTTTTCCTAGTGACAACACCTGCAACAAAAAATGGAACAAGAACAAAAATTAAAATAAAACTCTAGCGAAAATTCGAAAACAATGACCAGCAACACAATTCCTTCTGGTGCCAGAAAAAGATTTGAAGAGTCCCTTTGGTGATCCGATAACAGATAGCAGAAAGGTTCTCGGCCTCTTTACCCAAGGAGTATCCTGAGTTATCGAACCCATGAGAGGATGTGCACTTGTGACAAGGGTTTCTACCAAGCTTTTGCGAGAGTATTAAATTCTAGTTTTTAGACCAAATCATAATCAAATTTCTATTGATAACACTTATAATAAAACAAGCATGGGTATGAGGATTTCATTCTTATGACCATATGTTTGTGATCGGGATCATTATGATCTTAATTTGTGCTCTGGAAGACACCCTTTAAGATGTGCTTGCAAAGACTCGAAGTGCGGGATGTGTCCAAATTATGTCTTGGCCAAAATGCACCCTGCATCAAGAGTCAGTTGTCCAACCGTAGGCCCTATCCATCGTGCATGGTTACCTCCATAATTAAGATAAATCAGACAAAGCATTGGGCATTTAAAGACTACACGTCATGTATCCTCAGAGATTGGACCCACGCTACCGTACTAAACCCTTATATCATTGTTGTTTAGAATAGCACTTCATGTTCTCCTTGCTCCTAACCTCCTTGTGGCTCGAACTCTGTGATCCTGGGTACCTGCAGGGACGAAGAACGCAAGAGAGACAAGAGACACCTATGATGTAATTTTATTTCACACATACATGACATTCATTCAAAGTCATTCCATCGACCCCTCATACAATTACATCGGTTTGTAAGGCTATGCTCCAACCCATTGCCTTACCGAATTACCCACACATGGCGATCGAATTGCACAAAGAAATTACTGGAGAAGACATCAAGTGGAAAAGCTTTATTGCTAATATGTCTTACATTGGTTGTCGGATGCGATACACGATTACAAGTACGGCTAACTTGAAGATGGATTATTGTAGTGGTGAAGATGGTTGTGCTATGGATTTGACATGGTAAATGGTGGCGTCT
This sequence comes from Triticum urartu, assembly GCF_003073215.2. Taxonomy (NCBI): domain Eukaryota; kingdom Viridiplantae; phylum Streptophyta; class Magnoliopsida; order Poales; family Poaceae; genus Triticum; species Triticum urartu. Next base: position 391,510,832 of record NC_053022.1, on the reverse strand, counting down.
AGGTTTTGTGAATGGATTTTCATGCGGTGATGGGGGGTTCTGGCTTCTGCTCTTCGCGAATTAGGTACGGGTCCTTTTATAAAAGTTGTTGGGCGTGGACACCATGGTGATGCGGCACCTGGTATGAGCGCTGGTATGCGTGCTTGCGCTCGTATCAAATGTTGTCATGCACTCTAGTTCCTCTTATGGGCGTCAGACTTGATTGCTTTTATCTCCATTTTACCTCTTTCGAATGGCATGGCTCTCCTCTCCTCCCTCCTTCCTCCCCTCCCCCGACACCCCTATGTCCTTCCTCTTCATCGTGGGCTCACCGGAGTCCGGTGCTCGTGGGTGCTCTCCTCCCTCCTCCCCTGCTTCCCCTGCTACGGCGCCCTCCCTCGCGGGTCCCAGGCTCACTGGATCTTCCCGCTCCCCCCTATTCTTGTCGAACAAATTTTGGGTCTTGGACGGCGAGGTCTCTGGCTCGGAGGATGGGGAGGTTGCTCCCTGCTCCCCTCTTCAGCCTTCCCTGCTGGCGCCTAAGGCTAAGGTGTGCAAGTTTGCGCTGGGCGACTGGGGGCGGCCGGCCTGGGCAGCGGCTAGCGACGGGGTCTAGAAGGTAGTTCGGCGTCACGGGCGTGGCTCGCGCAAGTCGGGCAGTGGGGGGCTGCTCCATCGATTGGTGGGAAGTTGGCGATCAGCCTCTCCCCACCGTCCTCCGGGGCTCGCGTCGCCGTGGTTCCCATGGGATGGGGTGGTCTGACCCGTCATTTCCCCCCTTTGGTTTCCCCGGTTTCCTTGGCTTTGGGCCCTGCTTTTCCTGGCCCGGTTGGCGCAGTCGACTCACTACGGGTGGCCCGGCCCTCCTGGCCCTGTCTCGTGGGATATTTATGGGTGTGGAGGGGTCGGCCTCCCCCGATCTAGGGTTTCCTGCGTCTAGCTCCGACGTGCGGCGATACCCTTATCGCATTCGGTGTCTCGTGCGTGCGCGTCCACCCCCCCTCTCTCAATATCGTTCATGGCAGCGGTGTCCATGGACAAGTCGAGGGCCTCCTCCTCTGAGGCGCTCTCGGGCAGCAAGTGTGGAAGGGATAGCTCTGGTGAGGCTGGTCTGGCCGCGGATCTGGCATATGAGGTCGAGCTTCATGAGAATCTGGAGGCAGAGCGTGGGGTTTGCGAGCAAGTGGCGGCAGACCGGGAGGCTTGGGTGACAGGGCCAGCCTGGCTGCAGCAGCAGGAGTGTGCTCATGTAGAGAAGGCGATGCAGGGCGCCGGTGTCGACCCCTGGGAGGTTGCGGCCTCGGGTTCGTCGATGGCTGCGGCGGTCCCCCCCCCCGGGTTGGAGCCTCCTCATCAGCCATTGGGCCAGGCCTCGGCGGGTGGCTGCGGATCTGGTTTTGGCCCCGGGCACTGGGTCAGGGTCGGAGCTTTGGTGGTGGGAGGTTCGGTGGCTCCGATGCTGGATCTAGCAGTGGCTACGGATCTTTGCCCTCCAAGTATCACCGCACCACACCCCAGGTCCCGAGCTTTTCTTCCTCCGGGGGGTTGGCGACGGGATCCTTCCTCCTCCGCCGCTCTCTCCGGGTTTTGTGCCTTCTCGGGTTTTGTGCCTTCTTGGGGCTCCGGGCCGTCCTTTGGCGGTGGTGGTGGGCCGTCTGGCGGGGCTTGTGATTCTGACCCGTCTCCCGCCGCTGGTGGTGGTCCTTTCGGTAGGGTAGCCACACAGACCTGCTTCGCCTGCCATTCCGCTGGTCATTTCTAGTCCAGGTGCTCCTTTCCCCCCTTCTATCTGATCTGCCACACGGAAGGGCACCTGACTGTGGATTGCGACAATCAATCCCCTTTCCCTACCTTCAAGTAGTTCGGCATGGTTTGTCGGGTTGTTCTTTCTTCGCGCTCAATGGCGAGCTGGGGATGCCGGTGCTTGCTCCGCTGGTTTCCAATGCTGCAGTCATCTCTGTCATATCTGACCTAGTGCCTAGCCAAGTCATTTCAGATGAACTCAAGGAATGGGGCCTCGATGGTTGGGACTGGCAGATTAATCAGATTTTGGAGAGGGGTTTTGTTGTCACTTTCCCCACCAAGGAGAGTCTTAAAATGATGGGGTCCTGCTCGAGCTTTACTCTTCCTTTGAACCAAGTGGTCGTGTCAGTCAAAGCTGTTGTTGATGGTGCTAGGGCGGTGGCTGCTCTTTCTGATATATGGGTGTTACTCGAGGATGTGCCTTCTGGTATGCGCAACGCTCGGTTCTTGATGGCATTCGGCAACCTGATTCGAAAGCCTGTGGTTGTTGATGAGGTTTCACTCGTTCAGCCGGGCCCTGTCCGCATGAAGATCTGGTGTCTTGACCCTGCGAATGTGAGTGGCTCCGTTACCATCTTCCCTACTACTGACGCCTACTGTATCCGTGTTCGCGTTGAAGCTGTTGCTGCCCATCAAGCTCCTCCACCTCCTCCCCTGCTCCTAAACCTTCTAACCTGGACCCGTTAGATGGTGGGGGTGAGACTGGTGCAGGGAACAATGCCAACCCCTTCGCCACATCGGAGAGGGAGGCGATGGGCTCATAGTCGAGGGGTTTGTTTGACTTTGCCCCCTCGAATGCTACTATTGGTAAAGGTTCCTCGAACGGTGCTAAGGAGGCGGGCCTCGGTGGCAAGGATTGTGCTGGTGGAGCCACTCCAGTCTCTGGGGTTGGCTCTGTCATTCATGATCAGGTGGCTCGGCCCGCTTCCCCTTCATTGTCAGGGATTGTTGATGTGCATCATGATACTGTGGCTTCCCCTTCTAGCCCAGTCAGCAAGCAGTCCAACAGAAGGTGTTTGTTCACAAGTTCACGGCCAGGAGCAGATCGGCAAAGGGGGAAGGGTAAGGGTGGTGACTTGTGCCGTAGGCTGGAGGAGGATCTGGGTGCGATGGCTGCTGAAAGGGTGGGGGCAATGCTAGCTCCTCTCCGGTGGCTCGGCCTAGGGTTGGTCCTATTCGTTTGCCCATCTCCACGGCCATGAATGGGCTTCGTCGACACTTTGTTGCTTCCCTTGCTCATGGGGAGGCGCACGTGTGGATGCGTCCAAGGTTTTGGCCCAGCAAGGTACATCCCCTAATCCCATCTCCCCCGTTCTTTTGATGTTTCCTTCCTTACCAGATGCCCATCTCTTGAACATCATCTCGGACATTGGTGTTACTATGGATCCCAACTTTGGCTCTCCTTGCTCTCTGCTTTTGTTGATTCGGTTGAATGAAGAGGCCCAGGCGGCTATTGCTAAGGCCAAGGAGGCAGCCACCAAGGCTAATGTGGTTGCGAAGGCACAACCTTCGGGCTCGGTGAGGGATTGAGGTTGTGGTGGCCTCCCTTCCTCGACTGTCAAAAAAGGTTGGACATGTAAAGCTAAACTTAAACAATGTGTGATACCGAGTAGGTCTAGCCTATGGATCAAGAACCTCTCTTCTAAATGAAAGCCTTTATATGGAATATTTGCGGTTTCGGCGCTAGGTGGCGCCGCGACCAAATCCGTGACCTTGTTCGCTCTAATAATATTGACCTTGTGGGTTTTGTTGAAACTTTCAAATCTGAATTCTCTCGTTCCTATCTTTCTGGAATTGCTGGGATGGATCGCTTTGTGTGGCGCTTCCTCCTGGCGTCTGGTCATTCTAGAGGGATCCTTATTGGGGCTAGGGCTAATCTGTTTGACTGTGTGGCCTTTGATCGTGGCCTTTTTTGGGCAAGTATGGTAGTGTTTCACAAAGAGCGCAATGTTCTTTGGGATTTCATGGTGGTTTATGGACCTGCGGATCATTCTCTCTCCCCGATGTTTCTCCATGAGCTTACCTCAAAAATTGAGTCGTGCAATTTGCTGTTGGTCATTGCTGGTGACTTCAACCTGCTATGTTCTCCTTTGGACAAGAATACCAATAATTTTTCACGGCCCTTGGCAAATGCTTTCAATGAGTTCATTGTTGATTGTGCCCTCCGGGAGATGCCTAGAACTAGGGCGTGCTTTACGTGGTCTAAAGATGATCCCCATTCGTTCCGCCCTTGGCCGGGTATTCGCTACTGCTCCCTGGGATCTCTTGTTCCCGCGTGCGTCGCTTTGTGCGAGGCCTCATGTGGGTTCCGATCACTCTCCCCTCATTCTTGACTTAGGGCTCTCCTCCCTGGCCAAAGCCTCCAGATTCCAATTCGACGCCTCTTGGTTGCTGATCGACGGGTTCGGAGATATGCTTGCAACCAAGATCTCCTCTATCCTCAGCTCTAGGACCCGTTCCTTTGGGCCCATGGATGATTGGCACTTCTGTTGTTACCACCTTAGGAAGTTTTTGAAAGGGTCGAGTCGTAATCATGCGGCTGAGGCCCTCCGGAGTAAGCCAGACCTGTTGGGGCAGGTGTCGGCGCTCGATGCAGAGGCTGGCACTGTTGGGCTGTCTTCGGCTGGTTGGCAACGCAGATATGAGTTGGAGGCTAGTTTAATGCAGTTGCACCGTCAGGCGGAGGTTTATTGGCAACAACGTGACAACATCAACTAGACCTTAAAGGGCGACCTTCCAATGTCTTATTTCTTTACGTTTGCTAATGGGCGACGGCGTAGATGTTTGATCACTAGTTTGATGATTGACGGGACTAGGGTCTCAGAACCTAACATCATTTTGAGCCATGTCCATGGTTTTTCGCGGTCCTGCTTGCGGCGAGACCTGAGTCCGGCTTCCGTATCTCTCCTAACCTTTGGACGGGGCCTGAACAGGTTACTAATGAGGAAAATGAGGCGCTGATGATTCCGCTCTCTGTTGAAGAAATTGAGGTTGTCCTCAATTTGGAAAACATTAACTCTGCCTCAGGCCCTGATGGTTTCTCTATTTCGTGCTTTCGCCGGTTTTGGCCATCTCCATGCTCTCTTGTCTGTAACGTTATCCAAGGTTTCTACCTTGGGACGGTCGATATTTTGCGCCTCAACTATGATGGCATCTCCCTCATCCCTAAAGTGCAAGGGGCAGTCCACATCTCCCAATTCCGGCCTATCGCTCTCATCAATAACTTTGTCGAATTCCCCTCTAAAGGTTTGGCTACTAGATTAGGCCCTGTGGCCCACCATACCATCAGACATAATCAATCAGCCTTTATCAAAGGCAGGTACATATTGGATGGGATTCTTTGCCTTCATGAAATTGTGCATGATCTCCGGCGTAGGGGCACTAGAGTGATTGAACTTGATTTCGAGAAGGCGTACGACTCGGTTAGTTGGCCGTTTATTCGTCAGGTCTTGTTGGCTAAGGATTTTCATGCCGGTTTTGTTCACAGGGTGATGCAGTTGGTTTCTGGGGGACACACAGCCGTTGCGGTGAATGGCAATATAACTAACTTCTTTACCAATGGTCGTGGCCTAAGGCAAGGGGACCCTGCCTCTCCCATCCTCTTTAACTTCGTGGTCGACACCCTGTCTTGCATGCTGCCCCGGGCGGCTTCGGCTGGGCACATTTCTCCGGTGGCCTCTCACCTCCTTCCCCAAGGTGTCACCCACCTCCAGTACGCGGATGACATGATCATTCTGGTTGAGCTCAATGAGGCATGTCTTGCCAATCTCAAATTCATCTTACTCTGCTTCGAAGCCTTGTCGGGGCTGAAGATCAACTTTGCCAAAAGTGAGGTTATTGTTACTGGGGTGGATGACGTCGAAGCATCCAGGGTGGCCCACCTTCTAAATTGCTCACTAGGCTCCTTCCCTTTCAACTACTTAGGGATGTTGATATCCCCCCATCGTTTTCATTCTTAGGTTTTTAACCCTCTGGTGGCCAAGGTGGGCAACAGAGTCATGCCCTGGCGTGGCTGGTACAACACGCAGGCCAGGAAAGTGAGCCTTATTAATGCTTGTCTCTCTTCCTTACCTATCTTCGCAATCGGTTTTTTCCTGCTTTCCTTGGGTACGCATGCTGGATTTGATAAGCATAGGGGAACCTTTTTCTGGAATTCTGCGGATAGCAAGAAGAAATACAGGCTGGTCAAATGGAATATTATTTGCAGACCCAAAAGCCTTGGGGGGCTTGGCATTTTAAACACGGTGATCATGAACAAATGTCTTATTGTCAAGTGGTGGTGGCGCATTATGAAGGGCGGTCCTGGTTCTCTCTAGTTCGATTTACTAAAAGCCAAATATTTCCCCACTTCTAGCCCTATGTTTGCTCCTGCTTCCAACGGCTCCCAGTTCTGAAGAGATTTGGTGAAATCGCGGGAGGTGTTTCGTGAACATGTGAAATTCGTAGTTGGGAATGGCCGCTCGGTTCAGTTCTGGCTCAACTAGTGGGTTGGCGATGGAACTCTTGCGGCCGTGTAACACCCTCGATGCGGCTATATCTCCCACGTGTCGAAGCACGACTTAGAGGCATAACCGCATTGAAAGCAATGTCGCAAGTGAGGTAATCTTCACACAAACCATGTAATACAATAGGGGAAAAGATACATAGTTGGCTTACAGTCGCCACTTCACGCAATTACATGAATAAAGCATTACATCATCCAAATACACTCAAGGTCTGACTACGGAACAAAAATAAAAGAAGAACCCCAAATGTGACAAGGTCCCCGATCGACCCCAACTGGGCACCACTACTGATCAACTAGAACGAAACAACACAAAGGACAAGATCTTCATCGAGCTCCTCCTGAGCTTGGTTGCGTCATCTGCACAGACTCATCGACACCTGCAAGCTGGTTTTTGAAGTATCTATGAGCCACAGGGACTCAGCAATCTCGCACCCTCGCGATCAAGACTATTTAAGCTTATGGGTAAGGTAAAGGTATGAGGTGGAGCTGCAGCAAGCGACTAGCATATATGGTGGCTAACATACGCAAATGAGAGCGAGAAGAGAAGGCAAAGCACGGTCGATACAAGTATGATCAAGAAGTGATCCTAAAACAACCTACGTCAAGCATAACTCCAACACCGTGTTCACTTCCCGGACTTCGCCGGAAAGAGACCATCACGGTAACACACGCGGTTGATGTATTTTAATTAAGGTCAACTTCAGGTTTTCTACAACCGGACATTAACAAATTCCCATCTGCCCATAACCGTGGGCACGGCTTTCGAAAGTTCAAATCCCTGCAGGGGTGTCCCAACTTAGCCCATCACAAGCTCTCACGGTCAACGAAGGAATAGACCTCCTCCCGAGACATTCCGATCAGACTCGGTATCCCGGTTCTACAAAACATTTCGACAGGGTAAAACTAAACCAGCAACACCGCCCGAATGTGCCGACAAATCCCGATAGGAGCTGCACATATCTCGTTCTCAGGGCACACTCAGATGAGCCAGACGTCGGGTAGGCCAGCCCAGAGTTGCCCCTGGAAGCCCCGGACATCGCTCAGTTGGACCAACACTCAGAGGAGCACTGGCCCGGGGGGGGGTAAAATAATGATGACCCTTAGGAGCGCGACACCCAAGGGAAAGGAAAAGGCTAGGTGGAAAATGGTAAAACCAATGTTGGGCATTGCTGGAGGAGCTTTACTTAAGGCGAACTGTCAAGGGGTTCCCATTATTACCCAACCGCGTAAGGAACGCAAAATCCGGGAACATAACACCGATATGACGGAAACTAGGGTGGCAAGAGTGGAACAAAACACCAGGCATAAGGCTGAGCCTTCCACCCTTTACCAAGTATATAGATGCATTAATTAAATAAGATATATTGTGATATCCCAACAAGTAAACATGTTCCAACCAGGAACAACATCTCCATGTTCCAACAAGGAACAAAACTTCAATCTTCACCTGCAACTAACAACGCTATAAGAGGGGCTGAGCAAAGCGGTAACATAGCCAATCAACGGTTTGCTAGGACAAGGTGGGTTAGAGGCTTGGTTCAACAATATGGGTGGCATGATAAGCAAGTGGTAGGTATCGCAGCATAGGCATAGCAAAAGAGCGAGCATCTAGCAAGCAAAGATAGAAGTGATTTCGAGGGTATGATCATCTTGCCTGAAATCCCGCAAGGAAGAAGAATGAGTCCATGAAGAAGACAAACGGAACGTAGACGAACGGGTCCTCACAACGCGACGTTAACGGAACCAACCCGAAGAAGCAAACACCGGAAAAGAAGCACACAACATAGTAAACAACCAACACATGAACATGATATGATATGCGGGATGCGGTATGCGATGCATATGCATGATTGGACAAGGAATGCATGAACCTGGCCTCAACTTGGAAAACCAAGGGTGCCACTGGAAAGATGAGATGAAATCGCTTGAAAATGATATAAAGAACGCCGGAATCGGAGTTACGGTTTGGAAAATGGCAAGCAATTCAAATATGACCACGTTCTGCGATTTACAGCAAGTAGCCATCTAAATGCAACGAGATGAACATGCTACAGCAGTCAAACGTGGCATAAAAATACATGGCAGGGATGCATTCATGATGCTTAAAAAAGTCTAGCACTGAGCTATGGCCAATTCATCCATTAACAGGTTCAAACAAGCCTGGCAAAAATGCATATGGTAAACAGATTTCAGACTTAGTGAAATTAACACTTGTCTGGAATTTCATATCAGATAGCACTCTTCGGAGCATGAAAACTATATGCTACAGGACCTGAACATGGCAAAGTAAAGCATAGAATGGAGCTACTCAAAGAGCTTAACAAAAGTACCTTAGTGACTTTGAGCCAAAAGGGATCATAAAATACAATTGCAAGCATGTGAACATGGCAAAAACATAATCAGTTCTCAGACTTAGTGAAAATTGGAGCATGCTGAAAACAGATATCAAGTAGGCATGTTTACGAGCTCGATGCACTCACTACGGAGCAAGTCATGACAAGCTAAGCATACACCCATCAATAATACACATTATACAAGCTATACATGGCAAGAACAATAACATAGCATGCACGGATCAACTACAACATCCCCGGCAAAATTGCTAACAAGTAGACAATCTGCCCACATTCACGAAATGACAAAAGTAGAGCTCGATTGACTCAAGCTAGGTTGCTCCATAATTGCAAAAAAAGACATGGATGGATAGAGCACTACAATATTAACAAAACATCCTTACTGATCATCCTCAAAAGAGGCACGGATCACTAGGAAATAACATGAACATATGGCATAATGAGATAAACAGACCAAGGACTTAGTGGAAATGCTAAGTCCCTGAAATCAGCGTTAACAAGTGCACCACTTTGCAAGCTTGTGCTAGTCACCACACACATCACAAAAATACATGGGTTGCACCTCTCGAAAGATGGCAAAACCTTAACAAAACATATGTAGAGCTCATGGGCATATCATGCACACAATAATCATGGCAACAATGACAAATATCTAAATGGAGCAGCAGATCTGACAATTAACTCAAGTAGCACTCTTCCAACAGCATTTCGGGCACCAAGATGAACTCAAATGAAAATGATGCAATGGAATGAAATGATGTGCTCTCTGAGACGAACATTTTGATATGCTATATGCATGAATCGGAGCTACGGATGCGGAGATACAACAGGTCAAAGTATGCAAGATAATTAGGGTTAGGGACGAGAAAGTCAACCGAGGGGGTTTTCAGATCCAGATCCAGCGTGGATTTCGAGGCGGCAGCGCTCTCGCCGGAACGCATGTTCGTGGTGGCCGGAGCAGTGAGGGAGAGGAAGGAGCTCACCGGAGGGGGAGCTCGGCGCCGGATCCATCGCCGGAGAGGAGCGGGGCGGCGCGGCGTTTGAGGCGGAGGCCGGCGCGGCGGGGCGCAAGGTGCGGCGAGTGGCGGAGGGTGAGGGAACTCGATGGCGGCGCCAGAGCGAGGCGGACGGCGGCCAGCGACGAGGTGACGGACGAGTGGCGCGCCCGGCGGGCGGCGCGAGGTGCGGTGCGGGCGAGATGGGCCCGCGCGGGCCGGCCTCGGGCCCCGCGGGCCGCGGCGGCGGTGGGAGGAGAGAGAGGGCGGCGGAAGGTGAGGTGGCGCGCTCCGGTTGGTTGGCGACGCCACTGGCCGGAGCGAGGTGGAGGGCGGACATGTCCGGCTCCGCCTGGACGTGTCCGACGGCGCGGTGGAGAAGAGGCTAGGGTTTGATCTGCGCGAGAATTTCGGAGGGAGACACATATTTATAGGTAGAGGGAGCTAGGAGAGTCCAAATGAGGTGCGGTTTTGGGCCACGCGATCGTGATCGAACGCTCTAGATGATGGAGGGGGTTTTGGTGGGTTTTGGGCCACTTTGGAAGGGTGTTGGGCTGCAACACACACGAGGCCTTCTCGGTCCCTCGGTTAACCGTTGGAGCATCAAACGAAGTCCAAATGGCACGAAACTTGACAGGCGGTCTACCGGTAGTAAACCAAGGCCGCATGGCAAGTCTCGGTCCAATCCGAAAATGTTTAATCCCCACACATGAGAAGAAGGTAGAAAGGACCACCGGAGGAGAACGGAGCGCCGGATTGCGAAACGTACAATGGAGAAAATGCTCGGATGCATGAGACGAACATGTATGCAAATGAAATGCACACGATGACATGATATTCAATGCATGACACGCAGGAAATGACATGGCAAAAACAGCGAATAAGCGGAGGACAGGTGGCACATCGGTCTCGGGGCGTTACAGGCCGCCTTCCCTACTCTGTTTTCCTACTGCTCCAACCCGGAGATCTCAATCTCTGAGCTCTCGCGTGGTCATTGGGACCTGGGCCTTCGGAGGTCTCTTACTCCTGAAGAGTTGGCGGACTGGCACCGCCTTGCTACCTTGTTCCCTGTTCTCTCTGAGAAGGAGGACTCTGTGTCCTAGCCACATTCCGTGTCTGGTTCCTTTACTGTCAAATCTCTTTACTCCAGGCTCTGTGCTGGTTCACCTACTCGGGATTTCGGCCTGTTTGGGAGGCCAATATTCCCCCAAGTTTAAGGTCTTCCTCTGGCAGACTATTAGGGGCCGGTTACCGGCAGAGGACCAGATCCGCAAACGTAATGGTCCGTGCTCCGCCTTCTGTGATCTTTGCTTGGGTGTGGAGAACACTGATCATATCTTATTTACGTGCTCCTTGGCCAAGCTGGCATGGGATTGTGTCCACTCGTGGATGGGGGTCAATTGGGATTCTACCTCCTTCCCTCACCTGCGTATTTTGGCTACCAATGTTCATGGGCAAACTAAGAGGCTTTTCTGTATTGGTTTGGTGGCCATGTGCTGGTCCCTATGGATTACTAGAAACAAATTCACCGCTGAGGGTGTTTTTCCTAACAAGCCGACTGACGTGATTTTTAAAATGACTATATTCTTGCAGCAATGGAAATTATTGACTAAACCGGCGGACGTGGACGGCATGGTGGAGCTTATCAACAAAGTTAAGATGTCGGCCAACCAGCTAGCCCACCCCACCCCCATGAAGCGACGGACATGATTTCTCCTTAGCAATAGGTTGTTGGCCTGTGTGCCTTATGTGACTAGTTTGTTGGGCCTGCGTGCCTATTATCTTTGCTGGATTTGGGGTTGTTGCCTCAGTTGGTGTTAAACTTTATGTGTTCTGGTGTGGTTGTGACTCTGCCTGGTGGCTTTATCTATAAAGTCGGGCGCTAGCCTTTTCTCTATTTTTTACCTCTTTTCGTGTATGTGATTGATTTTTAACATATATAGCCCTTTTCCCACAGAAACAAAACAAAGAGAGGGTTTTGCAGTCTCTTGCATTCATTAGTCATTAGTGGCAATAACAGAGGGAATATCTTCAATATTATGAAATAAATCGATTTAAACAAAGGTGTGAGGAGCGTAAAAAATACACTCATGAGTGGAGTGTGGTGGTACATATATAGGGGCTTTCTAGTAGGTGGGTGGAGTGAATGAATGTTGATATTTAGTCAATAGTTATGATAACTATGGTCAAACAATTCCGCATACCTCCAATGATCTTTATCATATGCATTTTGTCCCTCCATTGACCTCCATTCATCATGTTCATGTTGCGGATCAACCAGGCTGCTTTAGGGAACTCCCAGGGAAAGGAGGTGGTTGTGGCTAACAAGAAGGGTAAGGTGGTGGTGGAGCTCGACAACGCCCCCAAGCGGCCGAAGAACTACATCCATTTCCAAGAGGATGCCGGCCCAACCCACTTCTGCAAGGTCATCCTTGCACCCAAGCTAGAGTGCCTACCGATGCCACTCAAGTTCCCCAAGCATTTGTTGGGGAACGTGGTAATTTCAAAAAAATTCCTACGCACACGCAAGATCATGGTGATGCATAGCAACGAGAGGGGAGAGTGTGATCTACGTACCCTTGTAGACCGACAGCGGAAGCGTTAGCACAACGCGGTTGATGTAGTCGTACGTCTTCACGGCCTGACCGATCAAGCACCGAAACTACGGTACCTCCGAGTTTTAGCACACGTTCAGCTCGATGACGATCCCCGGACTCCGATCCAGCAAAGTGTCGGGGAAGAGTTCCGTCAGCATGACGGCGTGGTGACGATCTTTATGTTCTATCGTCGCAGGGCTTCGCCTAAGCACCGCTACAATATTATCAAGGATTATGGTGGAAGGGGGCACTGCACACGGCTGAGAAAACGATCACGTGGATCAACTTGTGTCTCTAGGGGTGCCCCCTGCCCCCGTATATAAAGGAGCAAGGGGAGGAGGCCGGCCGGCCCTATTGGCGCGCCAAGGAGGAGTCCTCCTCCTAGTAGGAGTAGGACTCCTACTAGGAGGGGGAAAGGAAGTGGGGAGGGAGAAGGAAAGGGGGGCGTCGCCCCCCCTCTCCTAGTCCAATTCAGACCAGGGGGGAGGAGGCGCGTGGCCCACCCTGGCTGCCCTTCTCTCTCTCCACTAAGGCCCATATGGCCCATTACTTCTCCCGGGGGGTCCGGTAACCCTCCGGTACTCCGGTTTTCTGCGAAATCACCCGGAACACTTCCGGTGTCTGAATATAGCCGTCCAATATATCAATCTTTATGTCTCAACTTGTGACGTTTGGTAGCACACAAAGTGTTCCTCCGGCAAACGGGTGTTGCATAATCTCATAGTCATAGGAACATGTATAAGTCATGAAGAAAGCAATAGCAACATACTAAACGATCGGGTGCTAAGCTAATGGAATGGGTCATGTCAATCACATCATTCTCCTAATAATGTGATCCCGTTAATCAAATGACAACACATGTCTATGGTTAGGAAACATAACCATCTTTGATTAACGAGCTAGTCAAGTAGAGGCATACTAGTGACGTTTAGTTTGTCTATGTATTCACACAGGTATTATGTTTCTGGATAATACAATTCTAGCATGAATAATAAACATTTATCATGATATAAGGAAATAAAATAATAACATTATTATTGCCTCTAGGGCATATTTCCTTCAGCATTTCACCGCCGTCCTAGAGGAATTTAAGCCGAAGATGAACAACAGTTATGCCTATAGAGTGACAGTCTGTATGATGAACAATAGGCTCGCCCTGGATAAGGGTTGGCCCCCTTCGCCATTTTTCACCAGATCGGGATCGGGTACCTCGTCACCTTCAAGTTGGAGACTCCCAAGACCTTGAAGGTGATAGCCTTCAACATGAAAACGGTGAGGTGGTGACCAAGTGCAAGAAGCACGAGGAGGCCTTTGCCATGGATGCCTAGGAAGTTATTTCTACACCTAAGACTTCTGCGTAGGATGTTTCCGACTTTGTCGCGACTGTTTATTGTTTAATTGTCTGTTCAAGACACAGTTTGTGGGTTTATGCTATGCCTATTTATCTTTTGCGTGCTTGTAGTGTGCTGGTAACCTCAACACTCCAAAAGGAGGTTAGCAGATAAGATGTGTTGCATGTAACCAAACACCACACGCTCTACATCTGCCTAGAACAAGCCTACAACCAAACACCGTGCGTGTGTTTCTTCATAGTCTGGCTAGGGAGGATGCAGGCAAATAAACTACATGCGCAACATGGTTTTTAGCATGTATTCACCTAGCCAGGCCCAAATCAATCACATATGCAAGGGGCCAAATCGATGGAGGCTACCAAACTCGCCATGTGTAAGTATGTATCGCTCTTTGTGAGTGATCGCACACTCAAGTTTCGATATGGGCCGAGGCTCAGGTAAGCATCGAGGCAAGTGGTTTCCATCGGAATCACTAGTTAAGGGGTACCCCTTCTAAAGGTACTCCCACTTTTTCTGGTCATAACAAGCGGCGGACTACACGTGTGACACTTGTCTCCATGTGAGAATTTGTTGTTTTTTACATTTACTTTTTGAAAACATTTTATCTCTTGAACCATGTGTTCAAACAATGAATCATTTTTATGGTTGCGTTTCTCAGTTGACATCTATAAAACTAGATCCCATGTTAATAGGTTTGACTAGCACTTCTTTTGTCTGAAAAATCAGAAACAAAATATGAAAACTGAAAGAAACTAAAAACCTAGAAACAAAAACTGGAAGCATATTTGTGTTTTTTCACGTTTTGGGAAGCACTGGTGTGCTCCGCCGTAAAGCACAACTATGATTTTCATTTTTCTGGACTTTTCACTTTCCGGAAAGCACAACTATGTTTTTTTATTTTTAGGGGAGCATAGTTGTGCTTCACATGGAAGCACAACTATGCTTTTCAATTTTTGGAAAGCACAGTTGTGGTTTTTTCACATTGTATGCTTCATGAGAGAGAGAAAATTAAAGAAAAGCCTAAGGAAAACCATGCAAAATTTGAAAAAAAAAAACAAAACAAAAACATATGCAGAAAATAAAAAAAACTCGCTCCCGCATGCGCCCAACATGTAATACATGGCAGTGCGCTAGGGCGCTCCCGGCGATGTCCATTGCGGCTCCCCCGCAGGTCATATCTGTCAATTAGTTGGTCGTGGTTTCCACCGGTTTCGGTAGCTTCCAACATCTTATTTTCTATTCTTTGTTTTCCGATTGTTTTTTATTTTCTTTCTATTTTTTATTTTTTGCTTTTCTTTCTTTCTCCCTTTTTCTATCTTCAATTTTCATGAACTTTTCTAAATTTCTCGTGAACATTTTTGAATTCATGAACACTTTACAAATTCACGAACATTTTTGAATTCATGAATAAATTTGGAATTTTGAACATTTTCTTAATTTGTGAACATTTTTTTGTAATTGACAAACATATTTTCAAATTCACGAATATTTTTTGTATTCGCATGAACATTTTATGAAATTCTTTCTTCCTTTTCAACTCTTTTTTATTATTATTTCCTCATTTCTTCTGCTTTTCTGTTTAAATTTCTTGAACACTTTAAAAATTCAAAGTGTCTTTAAATTCGTGAACATTTACTAAATTCATGAAGATTTTCCTAATCCATAAACTATTTTTAAACTCACGAAAATATTTTTATATCCATGAAACTTTTTGGATTTTGTGAAAAAATTCAAAATCATAGGTATTTTCAAATCTGCTAGCAATTTTTAAATTCACAAACATTTTTAAATTTTGTGAACATTTTTCAATGTCGCAGAGATTTTTAAATTCATGAACATTTTTCAAATCCATGGATGTTTTTTTAATCCATGATTTTTATTTCAAATTCATGAACCTTTTTAAATTTTGTGATTTTTGTAAGTTGATGGACATTTTTTAAAATTTTAAAAAAATCTATGAACTATTTTTAAAATTTTCAAATGCACGATTTTTCCTGGATTCATGAACATTTTTCAAATATGCGAAAAAATGAAGTTTGTCCCTATCCCGAGGTGCAGGACACTGAGAACACCTTGTTGGCCACGATAACCATGCATGTAGAAGCCCCCCCCTCCCCGACTCTAACATGTGCCTACAGGCCCCATAGTGAGGTGAGGATAACAAGTTGGTGTTCATCGACAAGCTTAAATCCCTACAACCCATTGTTCATTATGGAAATCGCCGAGGTGTTTTGACTAGGTTTTCAGTGTGTTTCCATTATTTCTTGATTATTTCTAACTCTAAACCTGAAAGAGAGAGAGAGAGAGAGAGAAGAAAATTCATTTTCCTATTTTTTGGCAGGAAAATATATTTTTGGAAGGAAAATAATCAAGATTACAACAAATTAAGCCAAATGAAGGAAGTTTCATGTTGGAAGAAACTACACCAGCACCAACATAACGAAAGATGGCTGCTGGTACAAGCGCAAGCGCTTGTACCAGGCACCGGTGGCCTCCCCACGTCTATTGGAACAATCTTTGTAAAGGGGCATCGTGCATCAGAAAGACATAGCCCCACCACTCCATTTAGAACAGAGGGAGAAGAGACCCAAAGAAGAAGAACCACCGGAGATCTTTTCCGTCTTCATTCCGTTTCATCGCATTATCACCATTGTTAGAGAAATTCCAAGTTGTAAGGTTGGGGTGTGTAACTCTATTCATACTCATCTGGAGATTGATACTTGTTCAATCATTCATCTTATTGTGGATCTTCACACTATTATTTATATGATTTTCATGAAATTATTCTCGAAGATGATTGGTTATTCTCCTCTGATGTGTGAGTAATTCCCCCTAGGCATGGGAGATATAGGTGAATGGCAAGATTTATTTATGCCTATTCTATATGTCATCGTTCGTGTTTATAATCTTATGATTGTTAGTAAGTTATTTATCTATGGTAAACGCAAAGGGTGTTGTCCAATTTAAGAACCCGTGCAACATGATCCAAAGACCTACACATGTAACACATATTGTTTAGTGAATCTGTGACCTTCACGGGTGGATATATCTACGAGGATCCAAGACAATATGAGATAACAGTGAACCACCGAACATAATGCATGGTTCTGGTTTTACAACCTTAATTGTGGATATGATCACGTTGTGGCAACGTCAAAGCAGGACCATAAAGTGGAATGTGACCCTGTGCGGAGGAGTTCTACAACCCTAGGGTGATCCGCCTACCGAACAAACAAACATAATACTAAAATCACGATACAAGGTAACTCGTATTACCGTCGCACTAGCACACCTGCTGTATACCATGATCCGAAGTCTCTCCACGCATAATCTCTTTATTATAGGAAACCACTTTTATTTCTAGTCTTTTAATTTTTGTTCTTTATTACTAAGTTGTTATTATTCTCGCTGCTACAATCAATCCTTTTTATCACGTTGGTACATTTGTCTCAAGGAACACTAATAGCTTTTGCAGATTTTTCTCAAACAGTTACTTCATACAAGATCTGTGACAAGTCGTGTGTGATAGAAATGCCACTCATAAATACTCTCCATCGCTCTTTGTTGGGACGATTACTATTGGAATACTTACACGAAGGTGCTACAATACCATGTGTGTCTTGTAATCCATCCATGGTGCAAGCATCTCAACGCCCACAGCCCCATCCACCGAATTCATATCAAGCTTAATCACCTTGCTAAGGCGCTCAGGTATGACACTGCCACATGGTGGGCGACAATGAGATGCAAATCTCAATCTCCAAGGAGATCATCTAGTAGCTTGACCTGGTAATGGAATCCCACTTGCTCACTCCTAAGGAACACTCTATGTGCCGTAATGTCAAGGGCAGCTACTTGGGTCTCCTATTGATCTAGAGAATCAAAATGAGACAGAGATCCAGGCTCACGACCATTTGAGTCATAGATGCGAACACGAAGATTTTCCACTTTAGAACAAATCATCATAGAACAAAGATTTTCATGCAGTCGCTTCAGACTGCCAATGGGGTCGCCATTACACAAGAGGACAAGGAACTTGAGATTCAGTCCCATTTTATTGGGCACTGGAGAATGAAGTCACACGCTCTGTCCAACTCAACTCGGGGGGGGGGGCGCTTAGCTACCAGCGGCGCTACTTGTCCGTTTTTACACTGAATTTGATGTAGACAAGATAAAAAGAGGCAGTGTTCTCCCTCCCCCTGTGGCAAGGCGTCCAGCCTCGATGGCTTCACCAGAGCACTTTTTAAGTCATGTTGGGACCAAGTGGACCTTCAGGGAGACTACGTAAGCTAGATAAACATCGCTAACATTATTCTTTCCCCAAGGTGTGCTTCCTGCATTAATGACTTTCGTCCCACTAGTATGATCCACGGCCTAACCAATATTTTCTTCAAGTTACTGGCTAATAGGCTTGCTACCCTCCTTGCTGCCATTATTTTCATATTTCATAAGTCAAAGCCCCTTCATTAAAAAGAGATGCATCCAAGATAACTTCCTCCTAGTGCATAACCTCATCAAGGAACTCCACCGATCCAAGCCTCCGAGCCTGTTCCTCAAGCTAGATATATCCAAGGCCTTTGACCATGTCAACTAGGCCATCCTTCCGGAGGTGTTAGACCATGCTGGCTTCGATCAGTGTTGGCATGATTGGATATGCATGTCCCTCAACTCTTTGCAATCACGTGTCCTCAATGGTTTCCCAGGACCCGCTTTTTCCCAAGGGGGGGATTCGACATGCTATCACCAATACTACTCATTAGGGCCATCGACCAACTTCACCATTTGATCCGCCTAGCAGTCGATTTGGTGTTCTTTTATTGGTCCAGGCAAGAGAGGCATGTTGTTGTATTTTACAATACGCCCAAGATGCTCACATCTTTGCCAACCCCAACAAAGATGAGCTCTTTGCAATTAATTCCATCCTTGATTATTACGGAAAAGCTTCTGGATTGGTAACTAACATCCTAAAGACCGACGTCTTCTCAATACACTGCGAGGACATTGACCTGCATGACCTCCTCACTGTCTTCCTGACAAAAATTGGATCCTTCCCGTGAAAATATCTGGGTCTCCCCTTCACTTTCGCCGGCTCCATAATTTTCAGCTCCAACCAGTGAGTGACAAGGCTTATGGCAGACTGGCTAGATGAATGGCAAGAATATCAATAGAGCGGGTAGAGTGGATCTCGCCAAGTCCTCTCCCACCTCAATCGCCACATTTCACATGACGGTCATCTCACTGCCTAAGTGGGCAAGCACCAAGGTGGAAAAGATCACACACAGTTTCGTATGCCCTAGAGATGATAGCGACACTACTGGCGGCGGGCATCCGCTAGTTAATTGGTAGACAGTGTGCCACCCCAAGGAGCTCGAGGGACTCGGTGTCACGGAACTGGAATGCTTTGGAGGGCACAAAATTGCGTTCGATCTGGATGCAATGGGACGACCCTTAGCGACCATATGGTCTAGATCTCAACTCCCATGTGATACTTCTGATATGGCCCCGTTCAGGCTCTCCACAACTATCACCATTGGATATAGGCATAAGGCCACCTTCTGGCACGACAACTAGTCCAGTAAAGGGACATTGCAACTCCAATGCCCTAGTATTTTCGCCATTGCAGCTCGAAAGAACATATCAGTGCACTACAAGCTCTCAAGCAAGACATGGATTCATTCTGTGGCTAAGATGAATAGGCTAGACCAGCTGTGAGAATTGAACAATCTTTTTTCTACTGTTACCTCGACCACCTTGGACTAGCACACACACCGGTCTCCATCTCTTGGATTCGACACCCTAGCGGCGAGTACTCGACCATATCGGCTTACCAAGCTCAATTTCATGACTCTTATATGAGGTTCTCGAGCAATAAGATCTAGAAGGTGCACGTAGAGCCTAAGTGCAAGTTTTTCTGGCTCGGCCTCCACAACATGATCCTCACCGCTAATCGGTTGGCCATGCATGGCTAGCCACATGACTCTGTCTGCAAGCTTTGCCTCATTTCCCTTGCGACCGCCTTCAAATCTCTGTAAGGATTGTCCGTACACTTTCGCCTTCTGCAGCCTAGTGTTGTCCTCAGTGATAAAGTCATTGGTTGTCACTCCTATGACTAACTTCCCCTCGATTGATGCATGGTGGGATGGGGGCTCAAGGATACTGACGACCCTCTAAGGAGGCGACATGGTGGCATCCTCATCTATAATACCTAAATAGTTCATCCGCACTACCATATTTCTCATGACATGCAGCCTGTCCACATCATCAACCCTGCTACCACCAATTATCTTGACATGTAGGCTTCCACGTCACTAGAGCACTTCATGACACACCTCGTCTCCTCGCTTCCCAAAAACACAGCCACTACTCTTTTCATCTTCCACTTCCCATCCTTAAATTCCCAGCCAATACGGCCTCCCCCAGTCCATCTTATTGGTTTGTGTAATAAGGCATCTTCCAATGCAAAGGTGCTTAGATGAGGTGCTAAGTGCACTAAATAGCTTAGGAACTCAATTCTCCAATGCATAGGTGCTTAACTTCTTGTTGCTAAGCTCACTTTATTTAATGATTTGGCACATAAACTCTTTCATGCATTGGTCAGCTTCTTTCATTTAACTAGTTTGCCTAGGTTCGCATGCTTGGCATTGGTTCTTTCTGGGGTCACCAATGTGTTCTCTCTCTCGCCTCCTTAATTGATGTGTCATGTCATTTTTTGCTTATGTGGCATGCTTAGCACATGTCCACCGTGGAGCACTGGGAAGGCCCTAAAGCTGCCATGGGTGTGAGATGCCTCCCCTCCCTCCCCCCCCCCGTTCGCATGTCCATGCTCAAACGACCGCCGTTTGCATATGTAGTTGCGCCCAACCATTTGGTTGATTCTACATGCCACCACTCGGCCAATCCGAGAGGAAGAGACAAGAAGGATGGGGCATGTGGAGGTTGTGTGTTACGAGAGAGAGAGGGGGGGTCATGTTGCAGCCATCTGTTGGGGAACGCGGTATTTCAAAAAAATTCCTACGAACACGCAAGATCTATCTAGGAGATGCATAGCAACGAGAGGGGAGAGTGTGTCTACGTACCCTCGTAGACCAAAAGCGGAAGCATTTAGTAACGTGGTTGATGTAGTCGAACGTCTTCGCGATCCAACCGATCCAAGTACCGAACGCATGGCACCTCCGTGATCTGCACATGTCCAGCTCGGTGATGTCCCTCGAACTCTTGATCCAGTTGAGGCTGAGGGAGAGTTTTGTCAGCACGACGGCGTGGTGACGGAGATGATGAAGTTACCGACGCAGGGCTTCGCCTAAGCACTACGACAATATGATCGAGGTGGAAAACTATGGAGAGGGGGCACCGCACACGGCTAAGAAAAATCTTGGAGTGCCTTTGGGGTGCCCCCTGCCCAGGAAGAGGAGGTCGGCCTAGGAGGGACGCGCCTATAGGGGAAGTCCAACTAGGATTCCCAATCCTAGTTAGAGTCCCCTTCCTTTTCCAAGAGGGGGAGAGGGAAGCAGTAGGAGAGGGAGAAGGAAAGAGAGGGGCGCCGCCCCCTCCCTAGTCCAATTCAGACTTGCCATGGGGGGTGTGCAGCCACCCCTTGAGGCCCTTCTCTCCTTTCCCGTATGGCCCATTAAGGCCCACTACTTCCCCGGCGAATTCCCGTAACTCTCCGGTACTCCAAAAAATACCCGAATCACTCGGAACCTTTACGATGTTCGAATATAGCCTTCCAATATATCGATCTTTACGCCTTGACCATTTCGAGACTCCTCGTCATGTCCGTGATCTCATCCAGGACTCTGAACAACCTTCGGTACATCAAATCACATAACTCACAATACAAATCGTCATCGAACGTTAAGCGTGCAGACCCTACGGGCTCGAGAACTATGTAGACATGACCGAGACACATCTCCGGTCAATAACCAATAGTGGAACCTGGATGCTCATATTGGCTCCTACATATTCTACGAAGATCTTTATCGGTCAAACCGCATAACAACATACGTTGTTCCCTTTGTCATTGGTATGTTACTTGCTCGAGATTCGATCGTCGGTATCATCATACCTAGTTCAATTTCGTTACTGGCAAGTCTCTTTACTTGTTCCGTAATGCAACACCCCGCAACTAACTCATTAGTCACATTGCTTGCAAGGCTTATAGTGATGTGCATTACCGAGAGGGCCCAGAGATACCTCTTCGACAATCAGAGTGACAAATCCTAATCTCTATCTATGCCAACTCAACAAACACCATCGGAGACACCTGTAGAGCATCTTTATAATCACCCAGTTATGTTGTGACGTTTGATAGCACACTAAGTGTTCCTCCGGTATTCGGGAGTTGCATAATCTCATAGTCATAGGAACATGTATAAGTCATGAAGAAAGCAATAGCAATAAACTAAACAATCATAGTGCTAATCTAACGGATGGGTCTAGTCCATCACATCATTCTCTAATGATGTTATGCCGTTCATCAAATGACAACACATGTCTATGGCTAGGAAACTTAACCATCCTTGATTAACGAGCTAGTCAAGTAGAGGCATACTAGGGACACTCTGTTTGTCTATGTATTCACACATGTATCAAGTTTCCGGTTAATACAATTCTAGCATGAATAATAAACATTTATCATGATATAAGGAAATATAAATAACAAATTTATTATTGCCTCTAGGGCTTATTTCCTTCAGTCTCCCACTTGCACTAGAGTCAATAATCTAGTTCACATCGTCATGTGATTTAACACCAATAGTTCACATCTTTATGTGATTAGTTCACATCTCCATGTGACTAATACCCAATGGGTTTACTAGAGTCAATAATCTAGTTCACATTGCTATGTGATTAACACCCAAAGAGTGATCATGTTTTGCTTGTGAGAGAAATTTAGTCAACGGGTCTGCCACATTCAAAGCCGTATGTATTTTGCAAATTTTTCTATGTCTACAATGCTCTGCATGGAGCTACTCTAGCTAATTGCTCCCACTTTCAACATGTATCCAGATTGAGACTCAGAGTCATCCAGATCAGTGTCAAAACTTGCATCGACGTAACTCTTTACGACGAACTTTTTGTCACCTCCATAACCGAGAAACATATCCTTATTCCACTAAGGATATTTTTGACCGATGTCCAGTGATCCACTACTGGATCACTATTGTACCCTCTTGGAAAACTCTTGGTGAGGTACACAATAGGTCTGGTACACAGCATAGCATACTTTATAGAACATATGGCTGAGGCATAGGGAATGACTTTTCATTCTCTTTCTATTTCTGCCGTGGTCGGGTTTTGAGTCTTTACTCAACTTCACACCTTGCAAAACAGGCAAGAACTCCTTCTTTGACTGTTCCATTTTGAAGTACTTCAAAATCTTTTCAAGGTATGTACTCATTGAAAAATATATCAAGCGTCTTGATTTATCTCTATAGATCTTGATGCTCAATATGTAAGTAGCTTCACCGAGGTCTTTGAAAAACTCCTTCCAAACACTCCTTTATGCCTTCCAGAAAATTCTACATCATTTCCGATAAACAATATGTCATTCACATATTCTTATCAGAAAGGCTGTAGTGCTCCCACTCACTTTCTTGTAAATACAGGCTTCACCTTAAGTCTGTATAAAACCATATGCTTTGATCACTTTAACAAAGCATATATTCCAACTCCGAGATGCTTGCACCAGTCCATAGATGGATCACTGGAGCTTGCACACTTTGTTAGCACCTTTAGGATTGTCAAAACCTTCTTGTTGCATCATATACAACTCTTCTTTAAGAAATCCATTAAGGAATGCAGTTTTGACATCCATTTGCCAGATTTCATAAAATGTGGCAATTGCAAACATGATTCGGACAGACTTAAGCCTCACTACAAGTGAGAAAATCTCATCGTAGTCAACATCTTGAACTTGTCGAAAACCTTTTGCGATAATTCAAGCTTTGTATATAGTAATACTACTATCAACATCTGTCTTCCTCTTGAAGATCCATTTATTCTCAATGGCTTGCCAATCATTGGGCAAGTCAACCAAAGTCCACACTTTGTTCTCATACATGGATCCCATCTCAACTTTCATGGCCTCAAGCCATTTACGGAATCCGGGCTCATGATCGCTTCCTCATAGTTCGTAGGTTCGTCATGGTCTAGTAACATGACTTCTAGAAAGGATTACCGTACCACCCTGGTGCGGACCATACTGTGGTTGACCTACGAGGATCGTAACTTGATCTGAAGTTTCATGATCATCATCATTAGCTTCCTCATTAATTGGCATAGGAATCACTAGAACTGATTTCTGTGATGAACTACTTTCCAATTCGGGAGAAGGTACAATTACCTCATCAAGTTCTACATTCCTCCCACTCACTTCTTTCGAGAGAAACTTCTTCTCTAGAAAGGATCCATTCTTAGCAACGAATATCTTGCCTTCGGATCTGTGATAGAAGGTGTACCCAACAAATTCCTTTGGGTATCCTATGAAGACGCATTTCTCCGATTTGGGTTCGAGCTTATCAGGTTGAAACTTTTTCACATATGCATCATAGCCCCAAACTTTAAGAAACGATGGCTTAGGTTTCTCTAATGCATAACATGAATGCATCTGTCTCTAATGCATAACCCCAAAATGATAGTAATAAATCGGTAAGAGACATCATAGATCGCATCATATCTAATAAAGTATGGTTATGACGTTCGGACACACCATTACACTGTGGTGTTCTAGGTGGCGTGAGTTGCGAAACTATTCCACATCATTTCAAATGAAGACCAAACTCGTAACTCAAATATTCGTCTTCGCAATCAGATCGTAGAAACTTTATTTTCTTGTTACGATGATTTTTCACTTCACTCTGAAATTCTTTGAACTTTTCAAATGTTTCAGACTTATGTTTCATCAAGTAGATATACCCATATCTGCTCAAATCATTTGTGAAGGTCAGAAAATAACGATACCCGCCGCGATCCTCAACACTCATCGGATCGCATACATCAGTATGTATTATTTCCAATAAGTCAGTTATTTGCTCCATTGTTCCGGAGAACGGAGTCTTAGTCATCTTGCCCATGAGGCATGGTTCGCAAGAATCACATTATTCATAATCAAGTGATTCCAAAAGCCCATGAACATGGAGTTTCTTCATGCGCTTTACAGCAATATGACCTAAACAGCAGTGCCACATATAAGTTGCACTATCATTATTAACTTTGCATCTTTTGGCTTCAATATTATGAATATGTGTATCACTATGATCGAGATTCAATAAACCATTTATATTGAGTGTATGACCATAGAAGGTTTTATTCATGTAAATAGAACAACAATTATTCTTTGACTTAAATGAATAACTGTATTGCAATAAACATGATTCAATCATATTTATGCTCAACACAAACACCAAATAACATTTATTTTAGGTTCAACACTAATCCTGAAGGTAAAGAGAGTGTGTGATGGTGATCTTATCAACCTTGGAATCACTTCCAACACACATCGTCACCTTGCCCTCAACTAGTTTATGTTCATTTTGTAACTCCTGTTTCAAGTTACTAATCATAGCAACTGAACCAGTATCATATACCCAAGGGCTATTATGAACACTAGTAAAGTACACATCAATAATCTGTATATCAAATATACCTTTGTTCATTTTGCCATCCTTCTTATCTGCCAAGTATTTGGTGTAGTTCCGCTTCTAGTGACCATTCCCTTTGCAGTAGAAACACTCAGTTTCAGGCTTAGGTCTAGCTTTGTGTTTCTTCACGGGAGTGGAAACTTGCTTGCCATTCTTTGAAATTCCCTTTATTTTCCTTTGCCCCCTTTTCTTGAAACTATTGGTCTTGTTAACCATCAACACTTGATGCTCTTTCTTGAATTCTACCTTTGTCGATTTCAGCATCATGAAGAGCTTGGGAATCGTTTTCGTCATCCCTGACATATTATAGTTCATCACGAAGTTCTAGTAACTTGGTGATAGTGACTAGAGAACTCTGTCAATCACATTCTTATCTAGAAGATGAACTCCCACTTGATTCAAGTGATTGTAGTACTCAGACATTCTGAGCACATGCTCACTGGTTGAGCTATTTTCCTCCATCTTGTAGGCAAAGTACTTGTCAGAGGTCTCATACCTCTTGACTCGGGCATGAGTCTAAAATACCAATTTAAGCTCTTGGAACATCTTATATGCTCTGTGGCGTTCAAAATGGTTTTTTAAGTCCCGGTTCTAAGCCATAAAGCATGGAGCACTAAACTATCAAGTAGTCATCATACCGAGCTTGCCAAACGTTCATAACGTCTGCATCTGCTCCTGCAATAGGTCCGTCACCTAGCAGTGCATCAATGACATAATTCTTCTGTGCAACAATGAGGATAATCCTTAGATCACGGGCCCAGTCTGCATCATTGCTACTATCATCTTTCAACTCATTTTTCTCTAGGAACATATCAAAAATAAAACAGGGGAGCTATACGCGAGCTATTGATCTACAACATAGATATGCAAAAACTACCAGGACTAAGTTCATGATAAATTAAAGTTCAATTAATCATATTACTTAAGAACTCTCACTTAGATAGACATCCCTCTAATCATCTAAGTGGTCACGTGATCCATATCAACTAAACCATGTCTGATCATCATGTGAGATGGAGTAGTTTTCAATGGTGAACATCACTATGTTGATCATATCTTCTATATGATTCATGCTCGACCTTTCAGTCTCAGTGTTCCGAGGCCATATCTGCATATGCTAGGCTCGTCAAGTTTAACCCGAGTATTCCACGTGTGCAAAACTGTCTTGCACTCGTTGTATGTGAACGTAGAGCTTATCGCACCCGATCATCACGTGGTGTCTCGGCACGATGAACTATCGTAACGGTGCATACTCAGGGAGAACACTTATACCTTGAAATTTAGTGAGGGATCATCTTATAATGCTACCGTCGTACTAAGAAAAATAAGATGCATAAAGGATAAACATCACATCCAATCAATATAAGTGATATGATATGGCCATCATCATCTTGTGCCTTTGATCTCCATCTCCAAAGCACCGTCATGATCACCATCGTCACCGGCTTGACACCTTGATCTCCATCGTAGCATCATTGTCGTCTCGCCAACTATTGCTTCTACGACTATCGCTACCGCTTAGTGATAAAGTAACGCAATTACATGGCGATTACAATTCATACAATAAAGCGACAACCATATGGCTCCTGCCAGTTGCCGATAACTATGTTACAAAACATAATCATCTCATATAGCTATTTATATCTCATCACGTCTTGACCATATCACATCACAACATGTCCTGCAAAAACAAGTTAGACGCCCTCTACTTTGTTGTTGCAAGTTTTACGTGGCTGCTACGGGCTTTAGCAAGAACCGTTCTTACCTACGCATCAAAACCACAACGTGGTATAATGATTGCTTTTTGATCTTCAGAAAGAACCATGTTCATTGAATCCGATTCAACTAAAGTTGGAGAAACAGACACCCGCCAGCCACCTGTGTGCATAGCACGTCGGTAGAACCGGTCTCATGAATGTTGTCATGTAATATCGGTCTGGGCCGCTTCATACAACAATACCGCCGAATCAAGAAACAACTAGTGATGGTGTGACACCCCGAGACCAATGCGCCAGGTGTCTCCCAGTTATTCGCCGTCGTTGCCATGTCATTCGCTGGCGTGTTGCATCTTGCCATGTCATCATCCGCATTGCATGTGCATGTTTTCGAAACTTGCATCCGTCTGGGTCTCTCAGTTCTTTTCCTTGTCCGTTCTGAGCCCAACCACACTCGCGCGCGCCCCTGGCATGTCTGAAATATTATTTTATAAGTGGCCAGAAAATGTTCTCAGTATGGGATGAAAGTTGGCGTGCGGTGTTTTTTTGTTGTTAGTAGGCCGCCTGCCAAGTTTCATCGCATTCGGAGCTCGTTTGATAGACCAACCGTTAAGCTATAGTGGCATTATAGCCGGTCAAATGTCGGACGTTTTCGGTCTCCGAACACAGTCGCCGGATCTCTCTCTTCTCTTCTCTCAGCCCAAGGCTTTCTACACAGCCCACTACCACTCACCACCAGGCCCAACCTAACCTCTCACGTCAGCCCACGGCCCTCCTCGTGCGCGTCCGAAAGTTATCCCGGACCTGACCCGTGCAGTCGTCACCTTTGGGTCCGGATCGTCCCCAAACATCTCCGTTTTTTTATTTGGATTCCCTAGCTATTTATTCTCGATCGTCCGATTGCAGTCGGAGGGACGAGGTAGCCCCTAACCTAATCTATGATGTATATATTCATCCACTCCTAGTCCATTTTGGACAACCCTAAAATTCTTCCCTTGTCCCGTCGCGCCGCCGCCACTAGCTCCACATGGTCGCTCCTCTCGGGATCCCCTCCCTCGATCCCGCTGCCTCCTTGCAAAATTCCTCGATCTAGATCCACCAACCATCTATGCATCCATCCGGGACCGTCGGATAGAGATCCAACGGCCACCAGGCGGCCTGCAGAAGAGCCTCTCGCTCCCTCCTCGATGTAGATCGAGAGGAGCTCGCCTGAGCTTCACCTCCAGGACCCTGCGCCACCGAGGAGCCGCCTCATCGCCGGAAACCAGCGTCGTTCCACATCGACTTGCGGCCTCCTCTGCTTCTCCTCGAGCCCGTAGGCACCAGCTTCCCCGCGCCAAGTCTCACGAGCTCGTCCTCCCGTGGCTCCCTGTTGGGGAACGTAGTAATTTCAAAAAAATTCCTATGCACACGCAAGATCATGGTGATGCATAGCAACTAGAGGGGAGAGTGTTGTCTACGTACCCTCGTAGACCGGCAACGGAAGTGTTGACACAACATAGAGGAAGTAGTCGTACGTCTTCCCGATCCGACCAATCCAAGTACCGAAAGTACGGCACCTCCCAGTTTTGCACACGTTCAACTCGGTGACGTCCCTCGAGTTCCGATCCAGCAAAACGTTGAGGGAGATTTTCGTCAGCATGATGGTGTGATGACAGTGATGATGTTCTACCGACGCAGGGCTTCGCCTAAGCACCGCTGCGATATGACCAAGGTGGAATATGGTGGAAGGGGGCACCACACACAGCTAAGGAACGATCACGAGGATCAACTTGTGTGTCAACGGGTGCCCCTTGCCTCAGTATATAAAGGAGGGAGAGGGGGAGGTGCGGCCGGCCCTATGGGTGCGCCTGGAGGAGTCCTACTCCAACCGGGAGTAGGACTTCCCCCTCTTGCCTTGTTGGAAAAGGAAGGAGGAAGGGAGAAAGAGGAAAGGGGGGCGCCGCCCCCCCCCTTCCTTGTCCTATAACCAATAGCGGAACCTGGATGCTCATATTGGCTCCTACATATTATACGAAGATCTTTATCGGTCAGACCGCATAACAACACACGTTGTTCCCTTTGTCATCGATATGTTACTTGCCCGAGATTCGATCGTCGGTATCTCAATACCTAGTTCAATCTCGTTACCGTCAAGTCTCTTTACTCGTTTCGTAATACATCATCCTGCAACTAACTTATTAGTTGCAATTCTTGCAAGGCTTGAGTGATGTGCATTACCGAGAGGGCCCAGAGATACCTCTCCGACAATCGGAGTGACAAATCCTAATCTCTAAATATGCCAACCCAACAAGTACCTTCGGAGACACCTGTAGAGCACCTTTATAATCACCCAGTTACGTTGTGAAGTTTGGTAGCACACAAAGTGTTCCTCCGGTAATCGGGAGTTGCATAATTTCATAGTCATAGGAACATGTATAAGTCATGAAGAAAGCAATAGCAATAAACTAAACAATCATAGTGCTAATCTAACGGATGGGTCTAGTCCATCACATCATTCTCTAATGATGTTATGCCGTTCATCAAATGACAACCGGAACGTTTCCGATATCCAAATATAGGCTTCCAATATATCAATATTTATGTCTCGACCATTTCGAGACTCCTCATCATGTCCGTGATCACATCCAGGACTCCAAACAACCTTCAGTACATCAAAACAAAAAACCCTAATTTACGATCGTCACCGAACTTTAAGCGTGCGGACCCTACGGGTTCAAGAACTATGTAGACATGACCGAGACACTTCTCTGGTCAATAACCAATAGTGGAACCTGGATGCTCATATTGGCTCCTACATATTCTACGAAGATCTTTATCGGTCAGACCGCATAACAACATACGTTGTTCCCTTTGTCATCGGTATGTTACTTGCCCGAGATTCGATCGTCAGTATCTCGATACCTAGTTCAACCTGTTACCGGCAAGTCTCTTTACTCGTTCCGTAATACATCATCCTGCAACTAACTTATTAGTTCCAATGCTTGCAAAGCTTGAGTGATGTGCATTACCAAGAGGGCCCAGAGATACCTCTCCAACAATCGGAGTGACAAATCCTAATCTCGAAATACGCCAACCCAACAAGTACGTTCGGAGACACCTGTAGAGCACCTTTATAATCACCCAGTTACGTTGTGACGTTTGGTAGCACACAAAGTGTTCCTCCGGTAAACGGGAGTTGCATAATCTCATAGTCATAGGAACATGTATAAGTTATGAAGAAAGCAATAGCAACAAACTAAACGATCAAGTGCTAAGCTAACGGAATGGGTCAAGTCAATCACATCATTCTCCTAATGATGTGATCCCGTTAGTCAAATGACAACTCATGTCTATGGTTAGGAAACATAACCATCTTTGATTAACGAGCTAGTCAAGTAGAGGCATACTAGTGACTCTCTGTTTTTGTCTATGTATTCACACATGTATTATGTTTCCGATTAATATAATTCTAGCATGAATAATAAACATTTATCACGATATAAGGAAATAAATAATAACTTTATTATTTCCTCTAGGGCATATTGACTTCACTCCCCTCGGTCCCCTGCCTTGCCGCGTCCGCTTCCCGCTCCAATTTCGTCCACCACCAACTCCGGCTACCTCGCCCCTAGGATGTGCCGCCCCTCACCGTCTTTCTTCCTTCATTTGCCTCCTTCTCTCTCACGGTCTCTCTCTCTCTCTTGTGCTGCACCAGGGATGCAACAGCCGCCGCCTATGGACTCCCGCCGCTATCGCTGCATGGATCGGGTCGTCCCCGACCCCCATGGCCGTGGCCTCGTCCCGTGCCCAGCCCCCTCCGCCCGAACTTGTCGTCTTCGTCTCCCTGCCATCATCTCCGGCAAGCTGCCGCTAAGCTTTGCCTTGCCGGAGTTCTCGCGCCAAGACACCTCGGCCTCCTCCAACCCTGCTGAGGCGTGCCACCACACCGACGAGCCAGACCCTCCCTGTTGCGAGGCCTTTCTTCGGAGCCCCAGCCGCACCAGGCCGCCGCTGCGTCCCCTGCTTCTCGCTGGCAGGCCTCTGCTTCCTCTTCATCGAGCAGGGACTCGCTCGCTCCAGCGCGCCCCGCGCCACACCAAGGCCCTCTTCGCCCGGATCTCGGCGCCTGCCTCCAGCATCAGCTGCGCCTCCTTTGCGACCCGCAACCCCTATGCTCCATTGACCCTACCGTCTCGCCAAGGCCGGCTTCTGCCGTCTGTTCCTCTGCACCGGGCGAGGCAGGTTCGTCCGCATCGATCCCGCGCGGTCAACGCACGCATCGCCAGCCGCTCGACGCCCTGCTTCAGCCCGCCAGATCCGCCGGCCTGTTGGCCCATGGGTGAGCAGGCCAACAACCCCTCTCCTGTGCTCCTATCGGGCCAGCCAGTTTCGGCCAAACTCCTATTTTCTTCAGCGGATGATTTTGTTAATTATTCCAGAGATAGCAGTTTTGCAGAAAAACCCTTCTAGTTCATGCATTTAATAACTCCACAACCGTGCATCAGAATTAAACAAACTTAATATGTAAAATGCTTAGAATTTTGTGTAGTTTAATAATATCAAACTTTCATCTATGTTTAAAATGTTTAAAATGATGTTTGCATTAATTTGCCTATTACCATGATAAAATGCTTTATTTCATAACTTAATAACCGTAGCTCGGTTTTAAATAAATTATGTATGTAAATGGGGTAGAAAAATGCCTAGTTTAACATGGTGCACTTTTATTGCATGTTTAACAACTATAAAATATGCTTCAGGGCAGAGCAGTACCAAATCTAATATATGCTCATGAGGATTTTCCGGAATGGTTGTTTGTTGTTTCCGGCCTCATTTAAACTTGCCTAGTTAGGTAGTTTTATTATGCTTCATCTCTTGCCATGTTTAACAACTTTTA
The DNA here is from genome assembly GCF_003073215.2 of Triticum urartu. Classification (NCBI taxonomy): domain Eukaryota; kingdom Viridiplantae; phylum Streptophyta; class Magnoliopsida; order Poales; family Poaceae; genus Triticum; species Triticum urartu. Next base: position 391,479,009 of record NC_053022.1, on the reverse strand, counting down.
ATATTGTTGGGTACATAAACGAGTGTGAACTAAATAAGTCATGTGGTGTTTTGTCAATATGCAACTCGTTGCATATTGAGCTCCACTTAACTTGTAGTTTTGCTTGTGCACTTTGCCATGCCATGCCTCATTAAACCGGACATGCATCATACTTGGTTGTGCATCATGCCATGATTATGCGATGGTTGTTTACCATGTTGTTTGCTTCTTTCCGGTGTTGCTTTTTTGGGTTAGTTCCGATAATGTCGCGTTTGTGAGGATCCGTTCGACTACGTCCATTTGTCTTCTTCATGGACTCGTTCTTCTTCCTTGCGGGATCTCAGGCATGATGACCATACCCTCAAAATCACTTCTATCTTTGCTTTCTAGTTGTTCGCTCTATTGCTATGCCGCGCTACCTACCACTTGCTATATCATGCCTCCCATATTGCCATGTCAAGCCTCTAACCCGCCTTTCCTAGCAAACCGTTGTTTGGCTATGTTACCGCTTTGCTCAGCCCCTCTTATAGCGTTGTTAGTTGCAGGTGAAGATGAAGTTTGTTCCTTGTTGGAACATGGATATTGTTGGGATATCATTATTATCTCTTATTTACTCTAATGCACCTATATACTTGGTAAAGGGTGGAAGGCTCGGCCTTATGCCTGGTGTTTTGTTCCCCTCTTGCCGCCCTAGTTTCCGTCATACTGGTGTTATGTTCCTTGATTTTGTGTTCCTTATGCGGTTGGGTGTTATGGGAACCCCTTGAAAGTTCGCTTTGAATAAAACTCCTCCAGCAAGGCCCAACCTTGGTTTTACCATTTGCCTCACCACCACCTACTTTTCCCTTGAGAGTCGCGCTCCCGAGGTTCATCTTTATTTTAACCCCCCCCCCCCCGGGCCAGTGCTTCTCTAAGTGTTGGTCTAAAACAGAGCCACTTGCAGCGCCACCTCGGGGAAACTTGAGGGTTGCTTTTAGTTGTACGTAGTGTTCATCCGGTGTTGCCCTGAGAATGAGATATGTGCAGCTCCTATCGGGATGTCAGCGCATCGGGCGGTCTTGCTGGTCTTGTTTTACCATTGTCGAAATGTCTTGTAACCGGGATTCCGAGTCTGATTGGGTCTTCCTGGGAGGAATATCCTTCGTTGACTGTGAGAGCTTGTGATGGGCTAAGTTGGGACACCCCTGCAGGGTATAAATTTTGAGAGCCGTGCCCGCGGTTATGTGGCAGATGGGGATTTGTTAATGTCCGGTTGTAGAGAACTTGACACTTAACTTAATTAAAATGCATCAGCCGCGTGTGTAGCCGTGATGGTCTCTTTCCGACGGAGTCCGGGAAGTGAACACGGTTCTGGTGTTATTCTTGAACGTAAGTAGTTTCAGGACCACTTCTTGATCACTTCTAGCTCACGACCATTGTGTTGCTTCTCTTCTCGCTCTTATTTGCATATGTTAGCCACCATATATGCTTAGTGCTTGTTGTAGCTCCACCTCGATACCCTTTCCTACCCATAAGCTTAAATAGTCTTGATCTTGTGGGTGTGAGATTATTGAGTCCTCGTGGCTCATAGATACTTCCAAACAGTTGCAGGTGACAACGATACCAGAGCAGATGACGCAATCGAGCTCAAGTGGGAGCTCGATGAAGATCTTGTTCGTTGTGTTGTTTCGTTTCCTGTTGATCAGTAGTGGAGCCCAGTTGGGACGATTGGGGATCTAGCATTTGGGTTGTCTTCTTTTATTTTGGTTCCGTAGTCCGACCTTGATTGTAATCTGGATGATGTATGTTTAACTTGTATTTGTGTGAAGTGGCGATTGTAAGCCAACTCTTTATCCCTTTCTTATTCAGTACATGGGATTGTGTGAAGATTACCCCTCTTGCGACAAACCTACCATGCGGCTATGCCTCTAATTCGTGCCCCGACACGTGGGAGATATAGTCGCATCGTGGGTGTTACAAGTTGGTAATCAGAGCCATCCCCGACTTAGGAGCCCCCTGCTTGATCGAATCGCTGACGTTGTTGAGTCTAGAACAAAATGTTTTGATTCTTAGGATTATACATATCGGAGAGTAGGATTATTTTTACTCCTCAGTCCCTTCGCCGCTCTGGTGAGGCCTCCTGACGTAGAAGTTTTGACTCTCCTCTTCTCAAATTTCACGAAAAACAATTTAGGATCACGCGGGTATCTTGGAATCGTTTCGATAGTCTTGTGACGAGAACATTGTTCTTGGTGCCTCCTAACATTTAGGGGTTGTGGCAGTGTCCCAGGGAGTTGAGCTCCGAGGTGTTGTCGTCACAATTTTATCGTTGCAGTTCTGGAATACCTGAGTTTCGTCGACATCGAAAATCTTTTTTATGCAGTTGTTCATGAGATAACCTCGACGCCACCCAGTACTGGGGAGGGAGTTCAGGAGTATTGCCATAACTCGTATAACGCATGCTTTTTGAAGGTTGAGGTAAACAATTTCCGAAGGTTTCTTGGTTATGTGTTGAAGGATGGATACAGCTGGATGTAGGATTTGTTAGTTTGGGTGAGATATTATGCTTCCCCTGTATCCCCAACACCTGATTGCATAACCAAAAAGTTTCGAGAGTTTATAAGTGGGAATTCAAGTATCACGTAGGATATCTTTCCAACAGACACATGATACGATATGGGATCTATCATATGTTTGTTTCCGGCTTATTTTGCAAGACAATTCTTTGTTTTGTTTTCAGTTGTGGTATTCGAGTTGCTTCAATGTCAAGTGTTGATTCCATACCTTCCTAAGTGGTGTTCTCATATTCCTATGTGAATACTAATCCTTCTTGATTATTGAGTTTGTCATCTAAATTTCTTCTCAACCGGTTTAATTCTCTTCAAGTGAATCCGATCATTTCAACATTCGCAAGATCACCTCTCAGTTTTCCCAACGTCGTTTGTTTCATCCGTCCTAAGTTGCCTTTGTTTTTCCCCCCCCCCCCCCCTTTTTCTTCAAGGAATCAGATTTCTTATTCTAGTATCCTTTTATTGATGTGAAGTTTCTTCATTCTTTTCCTTCAAAGTTCTTACCTGGTGATTCTCATGAAGATACTAACGGAGCTTCAAGTTATCATTCTCCGTTCCCTTTTCTTCTCCAGTGGATTCAAGTCAAGCTTTGTCGATCTTACCCTTTTCCTCGTATCAAATGTTTTCTCATGTCGGTGCACCTCTTAAGCATCCACTTCTTGCTATTCAATTGTTCCGGAGTGCTGAAGATATCTCGAAGATTTGTGTTTCCACTCTGCATTCGTTCAAGTTCTTTTGAGGATGTTATCTCATTTAACCCATTTAATTGAACCGGCGCATTCTCTCTTTTAAATCGTTCAACGGTGTTTCTTTTGAGTGGGCCCTAACCCACAGGTCTTTTCCTAGGATCTTACCTAACTCTTCTATTTTGCCAGTGTTATTCTCAAATTCTTTTCAAAGTGTGACGTAAGAATGAATTGTCATCAGTCACATGTCTTTATCCAAGATCTTTCAAATTCTTTTCATCTTTGGTTCAACCTTTCTATTTCTTCATTCCGGAGTGTCTCAACAACTCATGTTGGTGTTTCGCATCGTCATTCTCAACATTTGAGGACCGAAGAAGGGTGTTTCCTCTAAATCTTGGACCGTTCTCGAAGATTTGTGGTTCTAGTTTGAGGCCATCCTCTCATAATTGTTTTTGATTGTGAGAATTCTTTTCACCCATCCGGAGCATTTCATGAGTTGTTTCCATTTCTTTCCTCCGAAGGCCATCTTTTCAAATATTATTCATTCCAGCTTTCAGCTCTCGTTATCCAAATCTTACCGGTGCATCATTCAAGTGTTCTCTAATCAGTTCATGATATCCTTGTTCTCTTGTATCTAAATTCCATCAAGTATCTTCATTTGTTTTTCCAATTCTTCCTGGTGAATTGTGCCTTTGCTACGTTCATTTTCAATTCGTATGGTGGTTCGTTTGAAATTTCTCTTCCTTCGTTATCGTATCAATTTATTCATTGTTTCAATCCTACCGGTGCCTCGTCGAGACCGTCCCAAGATTACGCAATTTCTATCTTAATCCTTTCTACGAGAATAAGTAGTATGCCAAATTCGTGCTTGTCATCAATCTAAATTTATGAAGGATAGGCATAATGTAATTCTTATTCTTGTTTCATCGAGTAAATTCAATTCCTTATTCCGGAGGTTCATCAAAATTCTTGATTTCATTTGTTCATCTTTTCCTTCCGGAGTGCCAAGTTTTTCTCAGTTATGTCATTGCAAAGCTCCATCTAATCATTGCAAGGCTTTACCTTGTGTTTTCAATTTCTCTTTCCTTTTGATCATTCTTTCATTACCGGAGTTCTTCAAGGAGGCTCAACATGGTGGCTCATCAAGGATTCCTTTCATTCTTCATTCGTTCTTCAAGATTTCTCCTAAGGTTAAGATCCACCAAGCTATACTCTAAAAATAAACATGGTGTTCAACACATGACTTATTTGAGGAGTTCAAGCATTCTTCATCTTGCATCCGAAGTGCAATTCTTTCTTTCTTATCTTTTGAGGTGGTGTTATGTCATTTTGACAGTTTCCTTCATGTTTCATGATTGACAAGTTCTCAGGAATGAGGTATCTTAAATCCATCTATCTCTTCATTAGAGTTATCTTGGTATATATTTCACCTAAAGCCTTCCATTGGGAATGTTGCCATTATGGTGCTTATCTATGATCCAATCTCCTCTTCTCATCTCGATGAAGGAGTTTTCATCTCCTTGTTGATCTCAATCCAATTGATTGATTTCGTTAGTGGCTGGTCTTCACCTCATAATTTGGGGATGTTTTCCTTAAGACCATTGGAAATCATATCTTTTGTTGTTGGTTTTCCAACAACTCCGTTCGACCCTTCTCCTAAAGATGCTTTTTCAAGCTCATTTGTGGCAGAAGTTGGCATTTTCTTCTCCATTCTGTTATTCCAATGATCTATTTTTTCTATTCTTTCTTCCGGAGGCATTGTGATGTTGCTCTCTTCACTCATCATCTCGAGTTGAGGATTGTGTTTTTCTCGTGCTTATCCTTTTAACCGGAGTGTCGTGCCCTCTTTTCAAGTTCTCTCATCTTATCAAGTTTTACCTCCCTTCGCAACCGGACTGTTGTCGTAATTGATCTTTATCGTTCCTTGTACATCTCGTTTCTACCGGAGTGCTTGCATGTACTTTTTGTCCATTGCAACCCTTCTCTTATGTCTTTCAACCTACAAGGTTCTAGTAAGGTTCCTTGTTCCTCTTTTCTAACAGAGTGTTTTCAATTTCGATCATCTCCGTTGTTTTCTTTTCTCAAATGGTTTAACCTCTCAAGGTTCATGGTTTCACTCGTTTGTCAAAGAAGCAACTTTGTTTTACCTCTTCCTCTTTCGTTTTCTCTCCGGTGCCATCCTAGATCTCGGGACGAGATCCTCTCGTAGTGGTGGAGTGTTGTGACGCCCCGAGACCGATGCGCCAGGTGTCTCCCAGTTATTCGCCGTCGTTGCCATGTCATTCGCTGGCGTGTTGCATCTTGCCATGTCATCATCCGCATTGCATGTGCATGTTTTCGAAACTTGCATCCGTCCGGGTCTCTCAGTTCTTTCCATTGTCCGTTCTGAGCCCAACCACACTCGCGCGCGCCCGTGGCATGTCCGAAATATTATTTTATAAGTGGCCGGAAAATGATCTTGGAATTGGATGAAAGTTGGCGTCCGGTGTTGTTTTGTTGTCAGTAGGCCGCCTGCCAAGTTTCATCGCATTCGGAGCTCGTTTGATAGCCCAACCATTAAACTATAGCGGCATTATAGCCGGTCAAACGTCGGACGTTTTCGGTCTCCAAAAACAGTCACCGGGTAAGGGAGTCCTAGATTAGGGGGTATCCGGACAGCCAGACTATATCCTTTGGCCAGACTGTTGGACTATGAAGATACAAGATTGAAGACTTCGTCCTGTGTCCGGATGGGACTCTCCTTGGCGTGGAAGGCAAGCTTGGCAGTACGGATATGTAGATCTCCTTCCTTGTAACCGACTCTGTGTAACCCTAGCCCCCTCTAGTGTCTATATAAACCAGAGGGTTTAGTCCGTAGAAACAACAATCATACCATAGGCTAGCTTCTAGGGTTTAGCCTCTTCGATCTCGTGGTAGATAAACTCTTGTAATACTCATATCATCAAGATCAATCAAGCAGGAGTAGGGTTTTACCTCCAACGAGAGGGCCTGAACCTGGGTAAAAACATCGTGTCCCCCGTCTCCTGTTACCATCTGCCTAGACGCAAAGTTCGGGACCCCCTACCCGAGATCCGCCGGTTTTGACACCGACATTGGTGCTTTCATTGAGAGTTCCACTGTGCCATCACCGTAAGGAAGGATGCCTCGTCTCGTTGTTAAAAACAACATTACCGCCGGGGGAGCCCTGGCTGTCGGCCAAACTCTTCGGCTAGGCAGTTTCATCATGACCGCCCGTTCGGCTGCTGCACCGACGATGACTTCTCGGGTCATCAAAAACAACCTCCACGTCGGCTCGGAATTTGCCGAGCAGATGGATCCAATGGAGCTCTCTTCCCTAAACGAGCTCTTGGATCGCATCGCCGCCTTGGGAGTCGCTACGGAATATGATCGGATTGGGCTTAAACCCGATCAAAGGGAGATTAACTCTCCACCGGTCACCCATCATATTGCGGTGGTGGAGGAACAATGCGGCGTTTCTTCCTCTATCTTAAGGACTAACTATGTCTGGATTCCTGAGCTCTCCGAGCCAGATACCCGTTTACGGGAGGACATCACCCAAGCCCTGAACCTAGAGTCAGGCAGCGGGCCAGACTTATCGGGCAACATCCCGGAATCCGAACTTCCAAGATTGGAAACTCCTCGGCCCCTGGGTCTCAGATCGGGTAAGGGTTCGGACTCAAATTCACCCACCCACCCAAACATAAACGATCTTTCCCACATCAGACAAGAGCCCCAAGAAATAGTACATCATTATTGGGCCAGATTCCTCCTTGTGATGAACAAGGTTAAGGACTGTCGCGAGGAAGACACCGTCTCATTCTTCTGCAATAATTGCACGGACAAGGGAATCCTTAACGCCATAAGTCACCGTGACATATCACGCTTCGCCGACTTGGCGTCCATAGTACGAAAGTACTGTGCGATGGAAAGCGCCTGGAAAACCGAAACGAAATTTTGGGATAATCCGGCTCCGAATATACACCCAGTCCGAAGTAAAAGGGTGCACTATCATAAGACACCCGAGTTAATTACAAAGAAGCAAAGACCCTCTACAGGGCGTGGAACCGTATTGGAGGGATGGCTCAACAGCCCCTGCAAAATTCATAGTACAGCGGATACCATACCAACACACAGCCTTAGAGCATGTTGGGTACTCCGCCAGGTGGCCAAAAGTGGTGAGGATCTTCTCATCCCAGATGCCACAGAGCACCATCCCGTGGATAACAATACGATATTAACAGTCTTTGAGACCTTCGCATCAAATAATAGGCGCAAGCGAACACTCCGCAGCCTTGCCGAAATCTGCCACGTGGCAGCAATAAATCCATGGAGTGACACGGCTATTACCTTCAATGCCAGTGGCGAACCTAAATTCCGAACAGCCCAAGCACCAGCTGCACTGGTTCTCAGTCCAATTGTGGACGGCTTTCGACTCACCAAAGTACTCATGGACGGCGGCAGTGGATTAAACCTCATCTATGAGGAAACTCTTCAAAAAATGGAAATAGACTGGAACCGCATTGAGCAAAGCAGCACAACCTTCAGAGGAATCATCCCCCATCGGGAAGCACGCTGTGCTGGGAAAATCACACTAGATGTGGTATTTGGCACGCTGGAGAACTATAGGTCCGAAGAAATTACATTCCAAGTGGCCCCGTTCAGTAGCGGATACCACGCCCTTTTAGGGCGGGAGGCGTTCACAATCTTCCAAGCCATACCCCATTACTGGTACATGAAGCTCAAAATGACCGGGGCCAACGGAATCATCACTCTCGGTAGTGATCTGGACACAACACTCCGTGCCGAAAACAAAACAGCCGCATTGGCCCTCGAGGCATTATCTGAAGCCCTTTTGACCGAGGAATTAACTGCGCTACGCTCCATAGTGGACAGGGACGTAGTGATACTTGACAAGAGATCCAAGTCCACCTCTTTTAAACCAGCGGATGAAATAGTCAAATTCCATGTCCACCCAACGAACCCTACAAAAACATCCTCCATCGGGGCACAGTTAAACCCCGCCGTGGATGCCGCACTATGAGAGTTCCTGCGCGAGAATTGGGACATATTCGCCTGGCACCCCTCAGACATGCCAGGAATCCCACGCAGGGTGGCCGAGCACAGCCTTAATATTCTAAAGGGATTCAAGCCGGTCAAGCAGACTCTTCGGTGTTTCTCTGAACCTAAGAGACAAGCTATGGGAGAGGAACTAGCCAAGTTATTGGAGGCCGATTCATTAGAGAAATAAAACACCCGGACTGGCTAGCAAACCCGGTGATGGTACCAAAGAAGGACAAATCCTGGCGCCTATGTGTCGATTTCAAGGACCTCAACAAGGGTTGCCCAAAGGATCCCTTCCCCCTCCCCCGCATCGATCAAATTATCGATGCTACCGCAGGACACGGTTCATTGTGTTTCCTCGACGCATACTCCAGCTACCACCAAATCAAGATGGCGGAGTCCGACCAAGCCGCAACGGCATTTATCACACCATACGGCCCCTTCTGTTTCAACACAATGCCTTTTGGGCTCAAAAACGCCGGCGCAACATATCAGCGCATGATTCAGACATGTCTGGAGAAACAGATCGGCAAAACAGTAGAGGCATACGTAGATGATGTGGCCGTCAAAACCAAACACGTCGACTCTCTAATAGACGACTTAAGGCTCACATTCAACAACCTCCGAACATACGACATCAAGCTCAATCCAGAAAAATGCGTTTTCGGTGTACCAGCCAGAAAGCTCCTGGGTTTCATTGTCCCCAGTAGAGGAATTGAAGCAAACCCGGCCAAAATCCGAGCTTTGTCACAGTTGGCTATCCCAACGGACCTCAAACAAATCCAGAAATTAACCGGGTGTGTGGCGGCTCTAAGCCGCTTTACCTCCCGCTTAGGAGAAAAGGCATTACCCCTTTATCGCCTCCTTCGGCGCACCGAACACTTCGAGTGGACGGACACTGCCACAGCCGGATTGGAAGAAATAAAAGCCATACTGGCAACCAACCCAATCCTGGCCGCGCCAAACATCGGCGAACCAATGATGTTGTACATTGCGGCAACTCATCAGGTTGTTAGCGCAGTTCTCGTCGTCGAACGAGAAATGGACGGACATAAATTCCCCCTTCAAAAGCTGGTATATTATGTATCCACTGTCCTCACTCCATGCAAATCACGGTACCCACATTATCAAAAGATAGCTTATGCGGTATTCATGGCATCCCGGAAGCTGCGACACTACTTTCAAGAGTGTTCAATTACAGTAGCCTCAGAAGTGCCACTTAATGATATTATAAACAACTACGACGCCACGGGCCAGATTGCCAAATGGGCCATTGAGCTCATCCCGTTTCACATAACATACAAACCCCGGCGAGCCATTAAATCGCAAGTATTGGCCGACTTTTTCGCCGAATGGACGGAAGTCGAACTCCCTAAAGAGTACGGCGCATAATCCAATTGGATCATGCACTTCGACGGCTCCAAAATGCTGGCTGGTCTGGGGGCTGGCGTCGTCCTGACGTCCCCAACCGGAGATACAGTTCAATATGTACTACAAATACTGTATACAGACTCCAACAACGCAGCCGAATACGAAGCCCTGTTACATGGTCTTCGGATGGCAGTTTCCATGGGAATTCAACGCCTGGAGGTGCGTGGGGATTCTAACCTCGCAATATCCCAAATAAATGGAGACTTCGATGCCAAGGATCCGAAGATGGCGGCCTATCACAACGCCGTCCTAAAGATGTCAGCTCGGTTCGAGGGGCTCGAATTTCACCATGTGGCTCGGAAAAACAATCAGGCGGCGGATATCCTCGCCCGAATCGGCGCAAAACGCGATGTGGTCCCACCAACATCTTTTTGGAGAGGTTGTTTAAGCCATCCGTGGTATGGGAAGGGGACACCGGTAACAATAGTCCGGACCCTGCCAAAATGCCCGATACCGAACACTCTGACATAATGGGAGACTCTGCCACCGAAATAACACCTTCAGCCCACGTAATAATGGCCATCATCACCCCGTGGACAGAACCATTCATGGCCTACCTAACTAGGCAGGAACTTCCCAAGGACCAAAATGAGGCACGCTGCATAGTGCGGCGATCTAAAGCCTACAGGGTCCACGAGGGAGAGCTGTATAAAAAAGCACTACCGGAGTCCTTCAAAGGTGCATCTCCGAAGAGGAAGGGCGAAAGCTTTTGGCATAAATTCACACCGGACTCGTCGGCCACCACGCCGCAGCCCGGGCCCTTGTAAGCAAGGCCTTCCGTATAGGTTTTTATTGGCCGACGGCCCGGGTAGATGCACAGGACTTGGTCCAACGCTACGTTAGTTGCCAGCTTTTTGCGAACCAAAGCCACATGCCACCCACCGCCCTCCAAACAATCCCCATTACCTGGCCCTTCGAGGTCTGGGGGCTTGATATGGTTGGACCCCTTAAAGGGGGAACCCATAAGAAAAAATACTTACTAATCATGGTGGATAAATTCACCAAATGGATAGAAGCCAAACCTGTTAAAACAGCCGAATCCGGACCGGTGATAGACTTCATATCCGGGGTTGTACACTGTTATGGCGTCCCCCATAGCATCATCACTGACAATGGCACGAACTTCATGGACGACGAGGTAAAACTCTGGTGCAGCAACATGGGCATCAAGCTCGATTATGCTTCTGTTTATCACCCACAAACTAACGGCCATGTTGAGCGAGCAAATAGTCTTATCATGAGTGGCATCAAACCTAGATTAGTGTGGTCCTTAAAGGAGTCCAACACGCACTGGGTAGAGGAGCTCGACTCCATACTCTGGGGGCTGTGGACCACGCCGAATCGTACTACTGGATACACACCCTTCTTTATGGTGTACGGCGCAGAGGCGGTTCTGCCCTGCGACATAATTCTGTTGGAAATATGCCCTAGAGGCAATAATAAAATGGTTATTATTATATTTCTTTGTTCATGATAATTGTCTATTGTTCATGCTATAATTGTGTTATCCGGAAATCGTAATACATGTGTGAATACATAGACCACAACACGTCCCTAGTGAGCCTCTAGTTGACTAGCTCGTTGATCAAAAGATAGTCATGGTTTCTTGACTATGGACATTGGATGTCATTGATAATGGTATCACATCATTAGGAGAATGATGTGATGGACAAGACCCAATCCTAAGCATAGCTCAAAGATCGTGTAGTTCATTTGCTATAGCTTTTCCGAATGTCAAGTATCATTTCCTTAGACCATGAGATTGTGCAACTCCCAGATACCGTAAGAGTGCTTTGGGTGTGCCAAACGTCACAACGTAACTGGGTGACTATAAAGGTACACTACAGGTATCTCCGAAAGTGTCTGTTGGGTTGGCACGAATCGAGACTGGGATTTGTCACTCCATATGACGGAGAGGTATCTCTGGGCCCACTCGGTAATGCATCATCATAATGAGGTCAATGTGACCAAGTGGTTGATCACGGGATCATGCATTACGGTACGAGTAAAGTGACTTGCCGGTAACGAGATTGAACGAGGTATTGGGATACCGACGATCGAGTCTCGGGCAAGTAACGTACCGATTGACAAAGGGAATTGTATACGGATTGATTGAATCCTCGACATCGTGGTTCATCCGATGAGATCATCGAGGAGTATGTGGGAGCCAACATGGGTATCCAGATCCTGCTGTTGGTTATTGACCGGAGAGTAGTCTCGGTCATGTATGCGTGTCTCCCGAACCCGTAGGCTCTACACACTTAAGGTTCGGTGATGCTAGGGTTGTTGAGATATTAGTATACAGTAACCTAAAAGTTGTTCGGAGTCCCGAATGAGATCCCGGACGTCACGAGGAGTTCTGGAGGTCCGGAGGTGAAGATTTATATATAGGAAGTCAAGTTTCGGCCATCGGGAAAGTTTCGGGGGTAATCGGTATTGTACCGGGACCACCGGAAGGGTCCCGGGGGTCCACCGGGTGGGGCCACCTGTCCCGGAGGGCCCCATGGGCTGAAGTGGGAGGGGAACCAGCCCCTAGTGGGCTAGTGCGCCCCCCTTGGGCCTCCCCCTGCGCCTAGGGTTGGAAACCCTAGGGGTGGGGGGCGCCCCACTTGGCTTGGGGGGAAAGCCACCCCCTTGGCCGCCGCCCCCCTTGGAGATTGGATCTCCTAGGGCCGGCGCCCCCTAGGTACCCTATATATAGTGGGGGAGGGAGGGCAGCCGCACCCTAGCCCCTGGCGCCTCCCTCTCTCTCCCATGACACTCCTCCCTCTCCCTGAGCTTGGCGAAGCCCTGCCGAGATCACCGTTGCTTCCACCACCACGCCGTCGTGCTTCTGGATCTTCATCAACCTCTCATTCCCCCTTGCTGGATCAAGTTGGAGGAGACGTCTTCCCAACCGTACGTGTGTTGAACGCGGAGGTGCCGTCCGTTCGGCGCTAGGTCATCAGTGATTTGGATCACGACGAGTACGACTCCATCAACCCCGTTCTCTTGAACGCTTCCGCGCGTGATCTACAAGGGTATGTAGATGCACTCCCCTCTCCCTCGTTGCTAGATGACTCCATAGATTGATCTTGGTGATGCGTAGAAAATTTTAAAATTCTGCTACGTTCCCCAACAGTGGCATCATGAGCTAGGTCTATGCGTAGTTTCTATGCACGAGTAGAACCCAAAGCAGTTGTGGGCGTCGATATTGTCAATTTGCTTGTCGTTACTAGTCTTATCTTGATTCGGCGGCATTGTGGGATGAAGCGGCCCGGACCGACCTTACACGTATGCTTACATGAGACTGGTTCCACCGATTGACATGCACTAGTTGCATAAGGTGGCTGGCGGGTGTCTGTCTCTCCCACTTTAGTCGGATCGGATTCGATGAAAAGGGTCCTTATGAAGGGTAAATAGAAATTGGCATATCACGTTGTGTTTTTGGCGTAGGTAAGAAACATTCTTGCTAGAAACCTATAGCAGCCACGTAAAAACTTGCAACAACAATTAGAGGACGTCTAACTTGTTTTTGCAGCATGTGCCGTGTGATGTGATATGGCCAAAAGGATGTGATGAATGATATATGTGATGTATGAGATTGATCATGTTCTTGTAATAGGAATCACGGCTTGCATGTCGATGAGTATAACAACCGGCAGGAGCCATAGGAGTTGTCTTAATTTATTTATGACCTGCGTGTCAACATAAACATCATGTAATTACTTTACTTTATTGCTAAAGCGTTAGCCGTAGTAGTAGAAGTAATAGATGACGAGACAACTTCAAGAAGACACAATGATGGAGATCATGGTGTCATGCCGGTGACAATGATGATCATGAAGCCCCGAAGATGGAGATCAAAAGGAGCAAATGATATTGGCCATATCATGTCACTATTTGATTGCATGTGATGTTTATCATGTTTTACATCTTATTTGCTTAGAACGATGGTAGCTTAAATAAGATGATCCCTCGTAATAATTTCAAGAAATTGTTCCCCCTAACTGTGCACCGTTGCGAAGGTTCGTTGTTTCGAAGCACCACGTGATGATCGGGTGTGATAGATTCTAACGTTCGAATACAACAGGTGTAAGCCAGATTTACACTCGCAATACATTTAGGTTAACTTGACAAGCCTAGCATGTACAGACATGGCCTCGGAACACTGAAGACCGAAAGGTCGAGCATGAGTCGTATAGAAGATATGATCAACATGAAGATGTTCACCGATGTTTGCTAGTCCGTCTCACGTGATGATCGGACACGGCCTAGTTGACTTCGATCATGTTTCACTTAGATGACTAGAGGGATGTCTATCTAAATGGGAGTTCATTGAGTAATTTGATTAGATGAACTTAATTATCATGAACTTAGTCTAAAATCTTTACACTATGTCTTGTAGATCAAATGGCCCACGCTAATGTTGCCCTCAACTTCAACGCGTTCCTAGAGAAAACCAAGCTGAAAGACGATGGCAGCAACTATACAGACTAGGTCCGGAACCTGAGGATCATCCTCATAGCTGAAAAGAAAGATTATGTCCTAGAAGCACCGCTAGGTGACGCACCCATCCTAGAGAACCAAGACGTTATGAACGCTTGGCAGTCACGTGCTGATGATTACTCCCTCGTTCAGTGCGGCATGCTTTACAGCTTAGAACTGGGGCTCCAAAAGCGTTTTGAGAGACACGGAGCATATGAGATGTTCGAAGAGCTGAAAATGGTATTCCAAGCTCATGCCCGGGTCGAGAGATATGAAGTCTCCGACAAGTTCTTCAGCTATAAGATGGAGGAAAATAGTTCTGTCAGTGAGCACATACTCAAAATGTCTGGGTTGCATAACCGCTTGACTCAGCTGGGATTTAATCTCCGGGATGACGTGGTCATTGACAGAATCCTTCAGTCACTTCCACTGAGCTACAAGAGCTTTGTGATGAACTTCAATATGCAGGGGATGGAAAAGACCATTCCTGAGGTGTATTCAATGCTGAAATCAGCAGAGGTGGAAATCAAAAAGGAACATCAAGTGTTGATGGTGAATAAAACCACTAAGTTCAAGAAAGGCAAGGGTAAGAAGAACTTCAAGAAGGACGACAATGGAGTTGCCGCGCCCGGTAAGCAAGCTGCCAGGAAGAAGCCAAAGAATGGACCCAAGCCCGGGACTGAGTATTTTTATTGCAAGGGAAGTGGTCACTGGAAGCGGAACTGCCCCAAATACTTAGCGGACAAGAAGGCCGGCAACACTAAAGGTATATGTGATATACATGTAATTGATGTGTACCTTACCAGTACTCGTAGTAGCTCCTGGGTATTTGATACCGGTGAGGTTGCTCACATGTGTAACTCAAAGCAGGAGCTGCGGAATAAGTGGAGACTGGCGAAGGACGAGGTGACAATGCGCGTCGGGAATGGTTCCAAGGTCGATGTGATCGCCGTCAGCACGCTACCTCTACATTTACCTACGGGATTAGTTTTAAACCTCAATAATTGTTATTTAGTGCCAGCTTTGAGCATGAACATTGTATTAGGATCTCGTTTAATTCGAGATGGCTACTCATTTAAATCCAAGAATAATGGTTGTTCTATTTATATGATAGATATGTTTTATGGTCATGCTCGCTGGTGAATGGTTTATTCTTAATGAATCTCGAGTGTAATGTTACACATATTCATAGTGTGAATACCAAAAGATGTAAGGTTGATAATGATAGTCCCACATACTTGTGGCACTGCCGCCTTGGTCACATAGGTGTCAAACGCATGAAGAAGCTCCATGCCGATGGACTTCTGGAGTCTCTTGATTACGAATCATTTGAAACGTGCGAACCATGCCTCATGGGTAAAATGACCAAGACTCCGTTCTCAGGAACAATGGAGCGAGCAACCAACTTATTGGAAATCATACATACTGATGTGTGCGGTCCAATGAGTGTTGAGGCACGAAGTGGCTATCGTTATGTTCTCACCCTCACTGATGACATGAGTAGATATGAGTGTGTCTACTTAATGAAACACAAGTCTGAGACCTTTGAAAAGTTCAAGGAATTTCAGAGTGAGGATGAGAATCAACGTGACAGGAAAATCAAGTTCTTGCGATCAGATCATGGGGGAGAATACTTGAGTCACGAATTTGGCACACACTTAAGAAAATGTGGAATAGTTTCACAACTCACGCCGCCTGGAACACCTCAGCGTAATGGTGTGTCCGAACGTCGTAATCGCACTCTATTGGATATGGTGCGATCTATGATGTCTCTTACCGATCTACCGCTGTCATTTTGGGGCTATGCTTTAGAGACTGTCGCATTCACTTTAAATAGGGCCCCGTCGAAATCCGTTGAGACAACACCGTATGAATTATGGTTTGGGAAGAAACCTAAGCTGTCATTTCTAAAAGTTTGGGGATGCGATGCTTATGTCAAGAAACTTCAACCTGAAAAGCTCAAACCCAAATCGAAAAAATGCGTCTTCATAGGATACCCTAAAGAAACTATTGGGTATACCTTCTACCTCAGATTCGAAGGCAAGATATTTGTTGCCAAGAATGGGTCCTTTCTAGAGAAAGAGTTTCTCTCGAAAGAAATAAGTGGGAGGAAAGTAGAACTTGATGAAGTATTACGTCTTGAACCGGTAAGTGGCGCAGCTCAAAAAAATGTTCCTGAGGTGCCTGCACTGACTAGAGAGGAAGTTAATGATGATGATCATGAAACTTCAGATCAAGTTGCTACTGAACTTCATTGGTCCACGAGGACACGTTCCGCACCAGAGTGGTACGGCAACCCTGTCTTGGAAATCATGTTGTTAGACAACGGTGAACCTTCAAACTATGAAGAAGCGATGGCGGGCCCGGATTCCGACAAATGGCTGGAAGCCATGAAATCCGAGATAGGATCCATGTATGAAAACGAAGTATGGACTTTGACTAACTTGCCCGATGATCGGCGAGCCATAGAAAATAAATGCATCTTTAAGAAGAAGACAGACGCGGATGGTAATGTAACCATCTATAAATCTCGGCTTGTCGCTAAGGGTTATCGACAAGTTCAAGGGGTTGACTACGATGAGACTTTTTCACCTGTAGCGAAGCTGAAGTCCGTCCGAATCATGTTAGCAATTGCCGCATTCTATGATTATGAGATATGGCAAATGGACGTCAAAATGGCATTCCTTAATGGTTTCCTTAAGGAAGAATTGTATATGATGCAGCCGGAAGGTTTTGTCGATCCTAAGAATGCTGACAAGGTGTGCAAGCTCCAACGCTCGATTTATGGGCCGGTGCAAGCATCTCAGAGTTGGAACATTCGTTTTGATGAGATGATCAAAGCGTTTGGGTTTACGCAAACTTATGGAGAAGCCTGCATTTACAAGAAAGTGAGTGGGAGCTCTGTAGCATTTCTCATATTGTATGTGGATGACATAATGTTGATGGGAAATGATATAGAATTCTTGGAAAGCATAAAGGCCTACTTGAACAAGTGTTTTTCAATGAAGGATCTTGGAGAAGCTGCTTATATATTAGGCATCAAGATCTATAGAGATAGATCGAGACGCCTCATTGGTCTTTCACAGAGTACGTACCTGACAAGATATTGAAGAAGTTTAAAATGGATTAGTCAAAGAAGGGGTTCTTGCATGTATTGCAAGGTACGAGATTGAGCACGGCTCAATGCCCGACCACGACAGAAGATAGAGAAAAGATGAGTGTCGTCCCCTATGCCTCGGCCATAGGGTCTATCATGTATGTTATGCTGTGTACCAGACCTGATGTAAACCTTGCCGTAAGTTTGGTAGGAAGGTACCAAAGTAATCCCGGCATGGAACACTGGACAACGGTCAAGAATATCCTGAAGTACCTGAAGAGGACTAAGGATATGTTTCTCGTTTATGGAGGTGACAAAGAGCTCGTCGTAAAGGGTTACGTCGATGCTAGCTTCGACACAGATCTGGATGACTCTAAGTCACAAACCGGATACGTGTATATTTTGAATGGTGGGGCAGTAAGCTGGTGCAGTTGCAAGCAAAGCGTTGTGGCGGGATCTACATGTGAAGCGGAGTACATGGCAGCCTCGGAGGCAGCACAAGAGGCAATCTGGGTGAAGGAGTTCATTACCGACCTAGGAGTCATACCCAATGCGTCGGGCCCGATGACTCTCTTCTGTGACAACACTAGAGCTATTGCCCTTGCCAAGGAGCCCAGGTTTCACAAGAAGACCAGGCATATCAAGCGTCGCTTCAACTCCATTCGTGAAAGTGTTCAAAATGGAGACATAGATATTTGTAAAGTACATACGGACCTGAATGTGGCAGATCCGTTGACTAAACCTCTCCCTAGAGCAAAACATGATCAACACCAGAACTGCATGGGTGTTCGATTCATCACAATGTAACTAGACTATTGACTCTAGTGCAAGTGGGAGACTGTTGGAAATATGCCCTAGAGGCAATAATAAAATGGTTATTATTATATTTCTTTGTTCATGATAATTGTCTATTGTTCATGCTATAATTGTGTTATCCGGAAATCGTAATACATGTGTGAATACATAGACCACAACTCGTCCTTAGTGAGCCTCTAGTTGACTATCTCGTTGATCAAAAGATAGTCATGGTTTCCTGACTATGGACATTGGATGTCATTGATAACGGGATCACATCATTAGGAGAATGATGTGATGGACAAGACCCAATCCTAAGCATGGCTCAAAGATCGTGTAGTTCGTTTGCTATAGCTTTTCCGAATGTCAAGTATCATTTCCTTAGACCATGAGATTGTGCAACTCCCGGATACCGTAAGAGTGCTTTGGGTGTGCCAAACGTCACAACGTAACTGGGTGACTATAAAGGTACACTACAGGTATCTCCGAAAGTGTCTGTTGGGTTGGCACGAATCGAGACTGGGATTTGTCACTCCGTATGACGGAGAGGTATCTCTGGGCCCACTCGGTAATGCATCATCATAATGAGGTCAATGTGACCAAGTGGTTGATCACGGGATCATGCATTACGGTACGAGTAAAGTGACTTGCCGGTAACGAGATTGAATGAGGTATTGGGATACCCACGATCGAGTCTCGGGCAAGTAACGTACCGATTGACAAAGGGAATTGTATACGGATTGATTGAATCCTCGACATCATGGTTTATCCGATGAGATCATTGAGGAGTATGTGGGAGCCAACATGGGTATCCAGATCCCGCTGTTGGTTATTGACCGGAGAGTCGTCTTGGTCATGTCTGCGTGTCTCCTGAACTCGTAGGGTCTACACACTTAAGGTTCAGTGACGCTAGGGTTGTTGAGATATTAGTATACGGTAACCCGAAAGTTGTTCGGAGTCCCGGATGAGATCCCGGACGTCACGAGGAGTTCCGGAATGGTCCGGAGGTGAAGATTTATATATAGGAAGTCAAGTTTCGGCCATCGGGAAAGTTTCGGGGGTAATCGGTATTGTACCGGGACCACCGGAAGGGTCCTGGGGGTCCACCGGGTGGGACCACCTGTCCCGAAGGGCCCCATGGGATGAAGTGGGAGGGGAACCAGCCCCTAGTGGGATGGTGCGCCCCCCTTGGGCCTCCCCCTGCGCCTAGGGTTGGAAACCCTAGGGGTGGGGGGCGCCCCACTTGGCTTGGGGGGCAAGCCACCCCCTTGGCCACCGCCCCCCTTGGAGATTGGATCTCCTAGGGCCGGCGACCCCCCCTAGGGATCCTATATATAGTGGGGGGAGGGAGGGCAGCCGCACCCTAGCCCCTGGTGCCTCCCTCTCCCTCCCGTGACACTCCTCCCTCTTCCTGAGCTTGGCGAAGCCCTGCCGAGATCACCGTTGCTTCCACCACCACGCCGTCGTGCTGCTGGATCTTCATCAACCTCTCCTTCCCGCTTGCTGGATCAAGTTGGAGGAGACGTCTTCCCAACCGTACGTGTGTTGAACGCGGAGGTGTCGTCCGTTCGGTGCTAGGTCATCGGTGATTTGGATCACGACGAGTACGACTCCATCAACCCCGTTCTCTTGAACGCTTCCGCGCGTGATCTACAAGGGTATGTAGATGCACTCCCCTCTCCCTTGTTGCTAGATGACTCCATAGATTGATCTTGGTGATGCATAGAAAATTTTAAAATTCTGCTACGTTCCCCAACAAATTCATGACTCACCTCGAGTGCGCATGTACGAATAAAGAGAAGCCAAGCTCGATCGGAAGGATAGTCTGGACACCCTGGAGGAGGAGCGCGACGTGGCAGAAGCCTGTTCCACATTCTATCAGCAACAGGCTCGCAGATACCAAAGCAGAGAAGTACGGGCCAAAACTTACAACGTTGGCAAGCTAGTTCTACACCTGCCAGAGAAGAAAAAGACCAAGCTCGAGCCCAAATGGGAAGGTCCCTTCATTATTGACCAAGTTCTAACCGGTGGAGCATACCATCTGCGGGATGCATCGAATAATCGACTTGAGCCGAACCCATGGAACACAGCCAGGCTCGGAAGATTCTACGCTATCTGTCTTTTTTCTGTTTCTTTCTTTTATTCTTTCTCAAGGCCTTCAAGGGACAACTTTGCCTTTCTTGCACACTATTGACGCGCTAACTGCGCTCATTATACCTGGGGGCTTCTTACACAGAAGCTTAATTATTTATCTGGGCTTCATGCCCCACACATGTGTTATTCTTCCGCATGTACCTTTTCTTCGCCATTATATGCATCGATATGACTTAAGTTTTGGCCAAGCTAGGTTGCCTGGCTCTTGTATTTATGCCCTACTTTCTCGTTAATTTGGCTAGGGCATAAGGGGAGCACCTCTGCGATTGTTACTATCTGGTCAGCCGGATGTGTACCTCAGACTGGGTGAAGCCGAAAGCTAGCGTTCTTAAGGGAATATTCGGTCGGTGAACAAAAGATGATTTTTATTTATTTTCCATATGTGCCCCTAGATGTTTTTGCCTGCGTCTCCTCTCGCAGTCCGGACATGCACTTTAGGGCATGTGTACCCAGGGAAAGGAACCCTTAACAGAACTATTCTCCCTGGAAGATGTTTCTTACTACCCATGTAATATAACATAACTAGTTGGGTACTTGTCTGTTCAAGCACTAATGACCCCTACGCCTGGTTTCCACGCATACCCTGGTTCTTATATAACTGAGCGGGTATTCGGATACACTCCGGACTATCGGGTCACGAGGTTGAAGCGAAAAGGTCCGCCATGACAAATGATTTACAATCCGGCTAGAAGGCATTACACATGTCACTTTAATTACATAGTCATTTAGACTGACTAAATTCCTCTTCTATACCATCCAACAGGCTGTCTAGCCTACAATCCTGTTGGGAATACTTTGCGGCTAATTCTACTTGCCCATACACTAAGCTAACGGGGATCTCTTTCCCATCAGGCCCCACAGGTCCGACCTCGGCCATGTGGTTTGGGTCAGCCTTGGTATACCGCGTCTTCACCATGGCCTAGGCTTCCCTGGCACCTTGACGGCAGGCCGATATCTTCCATAATCGGAAGCACCGCCATGCTCCCTTAAGCTTCTTCGCAAGCTCTCCAATGCCTGCTGGCAGGGAGACGGATGGCCACAAGGCCTGGGCAATACCTTGCATCACCTGCCGAACTTGTTCGTACAGTTGTGAGAGCTCGGGTAGAAGATCACCCGTAGACCCGGGCATCTCCTCCGTGGGACAACCTGTTAGCATACCTACAGACATAACTCTGTTAGCCGGCTTCTCCGCCATACTCTTTTAAGGGTTCGTTCAAGCACTTACTGAAAATGCCGCGTCGAAGCCGCTTATTCTCCTTCACGGAGTCCGTAAGCTGGGCTCGAACATCTTTCAGTTCCACGCTCAGCTTGGTATTGGCGTCTTGGAGATTGTTTTTCTCCCGCATGACCTTAGTCAGCACGCGTTCACCAGCCTTTAGCTGTCGTACGACATGCTGGTCCTTCGGATTCTCTCCGGAGTCATCTGCAATATCTATTGTTAGATCTGCAGCCATGCCGCACACTATATGGTACCTGTCATTCTTTGAAACAAATGTTACCAGCTGGGGACTTTTCAGCGGCAATGGTGGCCCGAAGTTGGGTCTTGCATTCCTCCAGCTCATGTGACAGTCGAGTATTCTTCTATGTAAGAACCTGCACAATAAATGATCCTTAAATTAGTGGTGCCAACTGTTTCAAGTCTCAGGGGCTACTGATATATATACTCATCAAATTTTCTACCCGTACATCCTTTACATACTGGTCCATGGCTCTGGCTAGACCATTTTGAGCAGCATGGATGTACGCATCTCCCGAGTTGAATGCATCAAATGCCTCTCGGGAGAAACAAGCGTCACGGAGTACGGCTCGGCAACGCCTGTGATTCATGGCGCTCTCCACTTCGGAATTCGTAGCGGATATCTCATTCGCATCCTCTGTAGAAGGAGTATCCGGCGTGTGCCTCATGTTAGCTTCCGCCTCTGTGTCCGGCCCTGGAGCCCGACTGGTAGAGGCGTGATCGGCGACCTCTCCGGATATTGTCCGGCGAGCATTCTTCCTTCTAGGAAACATGGGTGTTATTATGTTTTTAAAGACGACAACCATGGAGTGAGGTGTTGCATCATACCTCTGCGCCGGCGTCTCCGTCCGGACTGCCTTCCTTTTTAGTCTGTCCGGCTTTGAAACCCCTTGTTGGCGAGTCGCCGCGGGCTCGGCATGGCGTCCCGAGGGCCTTCCCTATAAAACACCGTTTGTATACGGTAGGTGAAGTGCATAAAAGGAAATCATTTTCAAAGGTTGGGACTCCGGTCTCATTTACCTGCGAGGCTGGGAGTAGCCCAGGGTAGTCAGCTATAATGGCCACCATGGCGTCATCACAGCTTAGCTGATAGAAAATCCTATCAATCAGCTCCACGAATATGTCCGGATCCTCTTTGAGGCCGGGGTCGAGGACCCGTTCAGGATCCTCCGGTTGTGGAGGTGGGCTATTGATCTACCCTACCGCCTTACGCGGTTCCTACGATGAAACGGCAAGGTAAATATTTATCACGAAAACAAGGGTAGGATGGAAGTAAAAAGAGCGGAAGCTCACCTAGCTTCGAGTGTTGTTCATGGATAATCCATCCCGTGGCTTGATGTGGAGGAACTCCTCTTCTTCCCCCTTATACAGATCGGATAGAATTTTTGCTAGAGCAGCAACTGAGTCCGGTCCCTTGCGCCCGCAGCGAGTGGCACCATCTTCCCCGTTGAAGTGCCACATGGGGTGGCCTCGATATTGAAGTGGCTGCACCCCCCGCATAATGCATATTGCCATAACCTCGGTTATGGTCAGTCCTGATTTGGACAGCAACTTTATCCGGCCCATCAGATAAAATACGTCTCTATCATCTTCCTCCTACGGGCTCCGTGGGCGCCAGCTTAGGTGTTTCTTCAAAGGGGCGTTGTCGAACTCAGGAAGACCAATCCAGATAGGATCCGGGAGAGGAACATCCTCTATATAAAACCACTCCGAAGGCCAGTCCTCGGACGTCTTTTTCAGGGTACCGGATAGGTATCCGGTCCCGGCGATGCGCCATACTTCGGCTCCGCCCACTTGATATATTGATCCCCTCTGTGTACGGGGCACAAGGCAGAACAACTTCTTCCACACCACGAAATGAGCTTCGCAACCCAGAAACAGCTCGCAAAGGGCTACGTAACCAGCAATGTGCAGTATCGAGGCAGGGGTGAGGTTGTGCAACTGGAGGCCGTAGAACTCCAGGAGCCCTTGGAGAAATGGATGGATTGGAAATCCGAGTCCCCTTAACAAATAAGGGACAAGGCATACCCGCTCTCCCTTAGAGGGGTTGGGAAAGCTCTCCGCTTGCTCCCCGCCATTATAGGTGGCAAGCCCGGCTCGAACCGGGACCATATACGCTGGAGGGAGGAATCCTTGGGTCTGTAGCTTCACTAATTGACTGTGTAGGATGAAACACTTCTCCCAATCTCCGGGCTTGGGGCTGCGGGAGCGAGAGGAGGAGCTGCGCTGGCCGGCCATGTTGGGATGGATTTTTTCGGGTGCGCTTCGATGAATGCTCGCTGAGGGAGGATGGTGTGGTTTGGATATGAGGATCCTCGTCTCTTTAATAGACAGTTCATTCACATAGATGGGGTGGTAAATGTAAAAACACCCTGGCTCCTCACATTCGCTTGACACGTGGAAGATGGCCATTATTGGATGCAGAAGCCAAGAAGCGCAACATTTACGAGAAGCCGGACACTATTTAGCAGGTACTCAGAGTTTGAAGAGGAACGCGCCTTGCAATGCCAAAGACAATCTGCGTGCCGGACTCATTGTCATTGAAGCTTGGTTCGGGGACTACTGAGGGAGTCCTGGATTAGGGGGTATCGGGACAGCCGGACTATATCTTTTGGCCGGACTGTTGGACTATGAAGATACAAGATTGAAGACTTCGTCCCGTGTCCGGATGGGACTCTCCTTGGCGTGGAAGGCAAGCTTGGCAGTATGGATATGTAGATCTCCTTCCTTGTAACCGACTCTGTGTAACCCTAGCCCCCTCCGGTGTCTATATAAACCTGAGGGTTTAGTCCGTAGAAACAACAATCATACCATAGGCTAACTTCTAGGGTTTAGCCCCTTCGATCTCGTGGTAGATCAACTCTTGTAATACTCATATCATCAAGATCAATCAAGTAGGAGTATGGTTTTACCTCCATCGAGAGGGCCCGAACCTGGGTAAAAACATCGTGTCCCCCGTCTCCTATTACCATCCGCCTAGACGCACAGTTCAGGACCCCCTACCCAAGATCTGCCGGTTTTGACACCGACACCGGGTCTCTCTCTTCTCTTCTCTCAGCCCAAGGCTTTCTGCACAGCCCACAAGCACTCACCGCTAGGCCCAACCTAACCTCTCTCATCAGCTCGCGGCCCTCCTCGCGCGCGTCCGAAAGCTGTCTCGGACCCGACACGGGCAGTCGTCATCGTTGGGTCCGGATCATCCCCAAACATTTACAAAACATCTCCGTTTTTTATTTGGACTCCCTAGCTATTTATTCGCGATTGTCCGATTGCAGTCGGAGAGACGAGGTAGCCCCTAACCTAATCTGTGATGTATATATTCGTCCACTCCTAGTCCATTTTGGACAACCCTAAAATTCTTCCCTTGTCCCATCGCGCCGCCGCCACTAGCTCCACCTGGTCGCTCCTCTCGGGATCCCCTCCCTCGATCCCGCTGCCTCCTTGCAAAATTCCTCGATCCAGATCCACCAACCACCGATCCATCCATCCGGGACCGCCGGATAGAGATCCAACGACCACCAGGCGGCCTGCAGCAGAGCCTCTCGCTCCCTCCTCGATGCAGATCGAGAGGAGCTCACCCGAGCTTCACCTCCAGGACCCCGCGCCGCCGAGGAGCCGCCTCGTCGCCGGAAACCAGTGCCGTTCCACGTCGACTTGCGGCCTCCTCTGCTTCTCCTCGAGCCCGTAGGCACCAGCTTCCCTGCGCCAAGTCTCCCGAGCTTCTCCTCCCATGGCTCCCCTCGATCCCCTGCCTTGTCGTGTCCGCTTCACGCTCCAATTTCGTCCACCAGTAGCTCCGGCCACCTCGCCCCTAGGATGTGCCACCCCTCGCCGTCTTTCTTCCTTCATTTGCCTCCTTCTCTCTCACGGTCTCTCTCTCTTGTGTTGCACCGGGGATGCAATGCCGCCGCCTATGGACTCCTGCCGCTGTCGCCGCATGGATCGGGTCGTCCCCGACCCCCATGGTCGTGGCCTCGTCCCATGCCCGGCCCCCTCCGCCCAGACTTGCTGTCTCCGTCTCCCTGCCATCATCTCCGGCAAGCTGCCGCCAAGCTTTGCCTCACCGGAGTTCCCGCGCCAAGACACCTCGGCCTCCTCCAACCCTGCTGAGGCGTGCCACCACACCGACGAGCCAGACCATCCCCGTCGTGCAGCCTTTCTCCGGAGCCCCAGATGCACCAGGCCGCCGCTGCGTCCCCTGCTTCTCGCTAGCCGGCCTCTGCTTCCTCTTCATCGAGCAGGGACTCGCTCGCTCCAGTGCGCCCCGCGCCGCGCCAAGGCCCTCTTCGCCCGGATCCCGTCGCCGGCCTCCAGCATCAGCTGCGCCTCCTCTGTGACCCGCAACCCCTGTGCTCCGTTGACCCCGCCGTCTCGCCAAGGCTGCCCTCTGCCATCTGTTCCTCTGCACCGGGTGAGGCGGGTTCGTCCGCATCGATCCCGCGCGGTCAACGCACGCATCGCCAGCCGCTCGGCGCCCTGCTTCAGCCCGCCAGATCCGCCGGTCTGTTGGCCCATGGGTGAGCAGGCCAACAGCCCCTCTCCTGTGCTCCTATCGGGCCAGCCAGTTTCGGCCCAACTCCTATTTTTTCAGCGGACGATTTTGTTAATTATTCCAGAGATAGCAGTTTTGCAGAAAAACCCTTCTAGTTCATGCATTTAATAACTCCACAACCGTGCATTGGAATTAAACAAACTTAATATGTAAAATGCTTAGAATTTTGTGTAGTTTAATAATATCCAACTTTCATCTATGTTTAAAATGATGTTTGCATTAATTTGCCTATTACCATGATAAAATGCTTTTTTTCATAACTTAATAACCATAGCTCGGTTTTAAATAAATTATATATGTAAATGGGGTAGAAAAATGCCTAGTTTAACATGGTGCACTTTTCTTGCATGTTTAACAAATATAAAATATGCTTTAGGGTATAACAGTACCAAATCTAATATATGCTCATGAGGATTTTCCGGAATGGTTGTTTGTTGTTTCCAGCCTCATTTAAACTTGCCTAGTTAGGTAGTTTTATTATGCTTCATCTCTTGCCATGTTTAACAACTTTTAATATTGTTGGGTACATAAATGAGTGTGAACTTAATAAGTCATGTGGTGTTTCGTCAATATGCAACTCGTTGCATATTGAGCTCCACTTAACTTGTAGTTTTGCTTGTGCACTTTGCCATGCCATGCCTCATTAAACCGGACATGCATCATACTTGGTTGTGCATCATGCCATGATTATGTGATGGTTGTTTACCATGTTGTTTGCTTCTTTCCGATGTTGCTTCTTCGGGTTAGTTCCAACCATGTCGCGTTTGTGAGGATCCGTTCGACTACGTCTGTTTGTCTTCTTCATGGACTCGTTCTTCTTCCTTGCGGGATCTCAGGCAAGATGACCATACCCTCGAAATCACTTCTATCTTTGCTTGCTAGTTGTTCTCTCTATTGCTATGTCGCGGTACCTACCACTTGCTATATCATGCCTCCCATATTGCCATGTCAAGCCTCTAACCCACCTTTCCTAGCAAACCGTTGTTTGGCTATGTTACTGCTTTGCTCAGCCCCTCTTATAGCGTTGCTAGTTGCAGGTGAAGATGAAGTTTGTTCCTTGTTGGAACATGGATATTGTTGGGATATCATTATTATCTCTTATTTACTTTAATGCACCTATATACTTGGTAAAGGGTGGAAGGCTCGGCCTTATGCCTGGTGTTTTGTTCCACTCTTGCCGCCCTAGTTTCCGTCATACCGGTGTTATGTTCCTTGATTTTGCGTTTCTTACGCGGTTGGGTGTTATGGGAACCCCTTGACAGGTCGCTTTGAATAAAACTCCTCCAGCAAGGCCCAATCTTGGTTTTACCATTTGCCTCACCACCACCTACTTTTCCCTTGAGAGTCGCGCTCCCGAGGTTCATCTTTATTTTAACCCCCCCCCCCCCGGGCCAGTGCTTCTCTAAGTGTTGGTTCGAAACAGAGCCACTTGCAGCGCCACCTCGGGGAAACTTGAGGGTTGGTTTTAGTTGTACGTAGTGTTCATCCGGTGTTGCCCTGGGAACGAGATATGTGCAGCTCCTATCGGGATGTCGGCGCATCGGGCGGTCTTGCTGGTCTTGTTTTACCATTGTTGAAATGTCTTGTAACTGGGATTCCGAGTCTGATCGGGTCTTCCTGGTAGAAGGAATATCCTTCGTTGACCGTGAGAGCTTGTGATGGGCTAAGTTGGGACACCCCTGCAGGGTATAAACTTTCGAGAGCCGTGCCCATGGTTATGTGGCAGATGGGAATTTGTTAATGTCCGGTTGTAGAGAACTTGACACTTAACTTAATTAAAATGCATCAACCGCGTGTGTAGCCGTGATGGTCTCTTTCCGGCGGAGTCCGGGAAGTGAACACGGTTCTGGTATTATGCTTGAACGTAAGTAGTTTCAGGACCACTTCTTGATCACTTCTAGCTCACGACCGTTGCGTTGCTTCTCTTGTCGCTCTTATTTGTGTATGTTAGCCACCATATATGCTTAGTGCTTGCTGCAGCTCCACCTCAATACCCTTTCCTACCCATAAGCTTAAATAGTCTTGATCTCGTGGGTGTGAGATTGCTGAGTCCTCGTGGCTCACAGATACTTCCAAACAGTTGCAGGTGTCGATGATACCAGAGCAGATGACGCAATCGAGCTCAAGTGGGAGCTCGATGAAGATCTTGTTCGTTGTGTTGGTTTGTTTCCTGTTGATCAGTAGTGGAGTCCAGTTGGGACGATCGGGGATCTAGCATTTGGGGTTGTCTTCTTTTATTTTGGTTCCGTAGTCAGACCTTGATTGTAATCTGGATGATGTATGTTTAACTTGTATTTGTGTGAAGTGGCGATTGTAAGCCAACTCTTTATCCCTTTCTTATTCAGTACATGGGATTGTGTGAAGATTACCCCTCTTGCGACAAACCTACCATGCGGCTATGCCTCTAAGTCGTGCCCCGACACGTGGGAGATATAGCCGCATCGTGGGTGTTACAGATGGCAAGCAATATGTATATACCCACGCCCACAACTCCTTTGTGTTCTACTCGTGCATATAACATCTACGCATAGACCTGGCTCGGATGCCACTGTTGGGGAACGTAGTATTTCAAAAAAAATCCTACGAACACACAAGATCTATCTAGGAGATGCATAGCAATGAGAGGGGAGAGTGTGTCTACGTACCCTCGTAGACCGAAAGCGGAAGCGTTTAGTAACGTGGTTGATGTAGTTGAACGTCTTCGCGATCTGACCGATCCAAGTACCGAACTAACGGCACCTATGTGATCTACACACGTTCAACTCGGTGACGTCCCTCGAACTCTTGATCCAGTTGAGGCCGAGGGAGAGTTTCATCACCACGACGGCGTGGTGACGATGATGATGAAGTTACCGACGCAGGGCCTCGCCTAAGCACTACGACAATATGACCGAGGTGAAAAGCTGTGGAGCAGGGCACCGCACACGTCTAAGACAAATCTTGGAGTGCCTTTGGGGTGCCCTCCTGCCCACGTATATGAAGGAGGGGGGAAGAGGAGGCCGGACTAGGAGGGGCGCGCCTATAGGGGAAGTCCAACTAGGATTCCCAATCCTAGTTGGAGTCTCCTTCCTTTTCCAAGAGGGGGAGAGGGAAGGAGTAGGAGAGGGAGAAGGAAAGAGAGGGGGCGTCGCCCCCTCCCTAGTCCAATTCAGACTTGCCATGGGGGGCGCACGGCCACCCCTTGAGGCCCTTCTCTCCTTTCCCGTATGGCCCATTAGGGCCCACTACTTCCCTCGGTGAATTCCCGTAACTCTCCGGTACTCCGAAAAATACCCGAATCACTCGGAACCTTTCCGATGTCCGAATATAGTCTTCCAATATATCGATCTTTATGTCTCGACCATTTCGAGACTCATCGTCATGTCCGTGATCTCATCCGGGACTCTGAAAAACCTTCGGTACATCAAATCACATAACTCATAATACAAATCTTCATCGAACGTTAAGCGTGCGGACCCTACGGGTTCAAGAACTATGTATACATGACGGAGACACATCTCCGGTCAATAACCAATAGCGGAACCTGGATGCTCGTATTGGATCCGACATATTCTATGAAGATCTTTATCGGTCAAACCGCATAACAACATACGTTGATCCCTTTGTCATCGGTATGTTACTTGCCCGAGATTCGATCGTTGGTATCATCATACCTAGTTCAATTTCGTTACCGGCAAGTCTCTTTACTCGTTCTGTAATGCAACATCTCGCAACTAACTCATTAGTCACATTGCTTGCGAGGCTTATAGTGATGTGCATTACCGAGAGGGCCCAGAGATACCTCTCCGACAATCAGAGTGACAAATCCTAATCTCAATCTATGCCAACTCAACAAACACCATCGGAGACACCTGTAGAGCATCTTTATAATCACCCAGTTACGTTGTGACATTTGATAGCACACTAAATGTTCCTTCGGTATTAGGGAGTTGCATAATCTCATAGTCATAGGAACATGTATAAGTCATGAAGTGAAAGTGCGTTATATCGACTAGAGGGGGTGAATAGGCGATTTTTATGAATTCTTCACTGAGGAATTTCAGGGTGAGGAAATTCCTGAGTGAAGAACTACTTGCAGCGGAATAAGTACTCAGAAGTAAAGATAACAGAGCATGAGCATGATCTTCAAGAAGAAATGAAAACAAGCACAGAGTACAGAAAGCGTAAACACAAGAAAACACAGGATAAGACAAACAGACTGAAGAAATTGAACTGAGGAAATAGAGAAAGTCTTCAGTCAAAGTCTTCAAACTGATATGAACAAGCACACAACATAGATAAGAGGAAATGGAAGGGTTGAGGAAATGGAACCAGGTAGCTTGGTGAAGACAGTGATTTGGTAGACCAGTTCCAACTGCTGAGACAGTTGTACGTCTGGTTAGGGCGGCTAGGTATTTATACCTGAGGACAGGCAGTCCCGGACACCCAGTCCTGAACACGCAGCTCAGGACACTTAGTCCTCACCATATTCACCTTAAGCTAAGGTCACACAGACCTCGCCCAATCACTCATGGTAAGTCTTCAGGTGACTTCCAAACCTTCACAAACTCGGTCACTCGGTGATCCACAATTTCCTCTTGGATGCTCTATACCATGAGGCCTAACCGTCTAGAAGATGCACAGTCTTCGAAGGTAACAAGCGTCGGATCCACGCAGGATCAATCTCTTCAGTGATGCTCAAACACTTGGGGTTTGTAGGTGTTTGGGTTTGGGTTTTCCTCACTTGATGATTTTCACTCAAAGTCCTCGGAGGATGGGATGCTCTCAAATGACAAGTGTCAGTTTCTCTCGGAGCAGCCAACCAGCTAGTGGTTGTAGGGGGGCGGCTATTTATAGCCTAGGGAGCAGCCCGGCATGATAAGACATAAATGCCCTTAAATGATATGACCATTAGATGGGAAGATATTTTGGGACAGCTGGCGCATAGCACAGCAACGGTCGGAAATTTGACTGTCAAATTCCTTAGGGCTATCATGTTCCTCACTTGTAGGCAATCCACACTGGCGAATTCCTAACTCCTCAGTCAGAACAAATTCCTCAGAGACCAGAAGAACTTTGTCTCTGTCACTGAAGAAATTGACTGAGCTGTATGAGATTTCCAATGGCTTCACTCGAAGGGATTGGTAGGTGTAGGATTTGAGTTGAGCATCACTTGGAAAGTTTTCCTTAGTATTTCCTCGACCCCCTTTAACAGTACGGCGTTTCCTATGACTCAAGAAAGAGAAAAGGAAACTACAAAAACAAAAAGTCTTCATGCTTCATGTTCCTCGAATGAATACCAAGTCTTCAGGATTACACCAATTTCTTCACTTTCAAAGTCTTCAGTCGAAGAACTTCATTTTTAGGGGTCGACTTTCTCTGTAAATATCAAACTCCTCATAGAATTATAGACCTGTGTACACTCACAAACGCATTAGTCCCTTAACCTATAATTCTTCAATACACCATAATCACTAAGGGGCACTAGATGCACTTACAATCTCCCCCTTTTGGCGATTGATGACAATACAGGTTAAGTTTTCAACGAGGATAAACATATGAAGTGTAAATACTGATATTGAGCAATTTGATTGCAAGATATAGAAGAACTCCTCTTGAAGATGTGCATAGTGAGGAATTTGCTTTTAAAGCAATGCACACTTTCAAGAGTAGAATCATGGAGATCTCCCCCTATATCTTGTAATTCATACACGCATTTAACATATAATATGAAGAATTCGAAATGCATGATGAAATATGGTGACTGATGTAATTCAGCATGCGTGCATTAACATTAATGAGGAATAAGCATCTAGAAGAAATCAGCAAAAGTATCAGAGCACCATAGAGTTTAAGTTTACAACTCGATCCAGCAAAGTCTTGAAAAGAACGAGAGTTATAACTTAGAAAAAAATGCCCATATAGGTAGACCCGCTTGAATACTAACTCAAATTTCTCCCCCTTTTTCATCGAATGACCAAAAGGATCGAAAATGAGGACTAACGGCCCTTGAGGGAGTCCTGGATTAGGGGGTGTCCGGATAGCCGGACTATACCTTCGGCCGGACTCCTGGACTATGAAGATACAAGATTGAAGACTTCGTCCCGTGTCCGGAAGGGACTTTCCTTGGCGCGGAAGGCAAGCTTGGCGATACGGATATGTAGATCTCCTACCATTGTAACTGACTCTGTGTAACCCTAGCCCTCTCCGGTGTCTATATAAACCGGAGGGTTTTAGTCCGTAGGGACAATAATCATACCATAGGCTAGCTTCTAGGGTTTAGCCTCCTTGATCTCGTGGTAGACCTACTCTTGTACTACCCATATCATCAATATTAATCAAGCAGGACGTAGGGTTTTACCTCCATCAAGAGGGCCTGAACCTGGGTAAAACATCGTGTCCCCTGCCTCCAGTTACCATCCGCCTTAGATGCACGGTTTGGGACCCCCTACCCGAGATCCGCCGGTTTTGACACCGACATTGGTGCTTTCATTGAGAGTTCCTCTGTGCCGTCGCCATCAGGAAGGATGCCTCATCCCGTCTTTAAAGACGGTACCGTTGCTAAGGGAGCTTTGGCTGTCGGCCAAACTCTCCGGCTAGGTGGTTTCCTTATGACCGCATGTTCGGCTGCTGCGCCGACAATGACCTCTCGGGTCATCGAAAGGAATCTTCACGTCAGCTCGGAATTCGCCGAGCAGCTAGATCCAATGGAGCTCTCTTTCCTAAACGAGCTCTTGGATCGCATCGCCGCCCTGGGAGTCGCTCCGTATTATGACCAGATTGGGCCTTAACCCGATCTGAGAGAGATTAACTCTCCCCAGGTCACCCATCACGTTGCCGTGGTAGAGGGACGGTGCGACGACCCTTCATCTATCTTAAGGACTAGCTATGTCCGGATTCCCGATCCCTCCAAGCCGGATACCCGCGGAGGGGAGGACATCACTCAATACCTGAACTTAAAGTCAGGCGATGGGCTAGATTCATTGGACAGCATCCAAGAATCCAAACTTCCGAGTTCGGAAACTCCTTGGCCTCTGGGTCTCAGATTGGGTAAGGTTTCGGATTTGATTCCACCCACCCACCCGTACATAAGCGATCTATCCCAAATTAGGCAAGAGCCCGAAGAAACAGTACATCATTACTGGGCCAGATTCCTCCTGGTTATGAACAGGATAAAGGACTGTCGCGAGGAAGACGCAATTTCATTCTTTTGCAATAATTGCACGGACAAGGGAATCCTTAACGCCATAAGTCACCATGATATTACACGCTTCGCTGACTTGGCGTCCATAGTACGAAAGTACTGTGCGATGGAAAGCACCTGGAAAACCGAAATAAAATTTTGGGATAATCCGGCCCTGAATACAAACCCAGTCCGAAATAAAACGGTGCATCATCGCCAGACACCCGGGTTCAATACCAAAAAGCAAAAGCCCTCTACAGGGCACGGAACTGTACTGGAAGGATGGACTAATGGACCCTGTAAAATTCACAGTGCAAAGGGCGCCACACCAACTCACAGCCTTAGAGCATGTTGGATACTCCGGCAGGTGGCAAAAATTGGCGAAGATCTTCTAATTCCAGAAGCCACAGAAAGCCACCCCAAAGACACCAGTACGGTATTAACAGTCTTCGAGACTTTCGCATCAAATAATATGCGAAAAAGAACACTCCGCAGCCTTGCCGAAGTCTACCAAGTAGCAACAATAAACCCATGGAGTGACACGGCTATTACTTTTAACGCCAGTGATGAACCTAAATTCCGAACAGCCCGAGCACCAGCCGCATTGGTCCTCAGTCCAATAGTGGACGGCTTTCGTCTTACCAAGGTACTCATGGATGGCGGCAGCGGATTGAACCTCATTTATGAGGAAACCCTTCAAAAAATGGAAATAGACTGGAACCGCATTGAGCGAAGCAGCACAACCTTTAGAGGAATAATCCCCAGTCGGGAAGCGCGCTGTACAAGAAAAATCACACTAGATGTGGTGTTCGGCATGCCGGATAATTACAGGTCCGAAGAGGTCATGTTCCAAGTGGCCCCGTTCAGTAGCGGATATCACGCTCTACTAGGGCGGGAAGCGTTTACAATCTTCCAAGCAATACCCCATTACGGGTACATGAAGCTTAAGATGCCCGGGCCTAATGGAATCATCACTCTCGCTAGTGATCCGGACATAGCACTCCGCGCCGAAAACAAGACAGCCGCACTGGCCCTCGAGGCGCTATCCGAAGCCCTAGCAGCTGAGGAACTGACTGCGCTGCGCTCCATGGTGAATAGGTACGATGTGATACTCGACAAAAGATCCAAGTCCACCTCCTTTAAACCGGTGGACGAAATAGTCAAATTCCAAGTCCATCCAACGGACCCCAATAAAACAGCTTCCATTGGGGCACAGTTAAACCCTGATGTAGACGCCGCACTACGAGAGTTCCTACGAGAGAACTGGGACATTTTTGTCTGGAACCCTTCAGACATGCCAGGAATCCCACGCAGGCTGGCCGAACACAGCTTAAATATCTAAAAGGATTCAAGCCAGTCAAACAGGCTCTTCGGCGTTTTTCTGAACCTAAGAGACAGGCCATGGGAGAGGAACTAGCCAAGCTATTGGAGGCCGGATTCATCAAAGATATAAAACACCCAGACCGGCTAGCAAACCTGGTGATGGTACCAAAGAAGGACAAATCCTGGCGCCTGTGCGTTGATTTTAAAGACCTTAACAAGGCTTGCCCAAAGGATCCCTTCCCTCTCCCCCGCATTGATCAAATTATCGACGCTACCGTAGGACATGTTTCATTGTGTTTCCTCGACGCATACTCCGGCTACCATCAAATAAAGATGGCAGAGTCAGACCAAGCCGCAACGGCATTCATCACACCATACGGCCCATTCTGCTTCAACACAATGCCCTTCGGGCTCAAAAACGCCGGTGCAACATATCAGCGCATGATTCAGACATGTCTGGAAAACTAGATCGGCAAAACAGTGGAGGCATACGTAGATGATGTGGTTGTTAAAACAAGACATGTCGAATCTCTAGTAGACGACTTGAGGCTAACATTCGATAACCTCCGAACATACGACATCAAGCTCAACCCGGAAAAATGCGTTTTCGGCGTTCCAGCCGGAAAGCTCTTGGGCTTCATTGTATCCGGTAGAGGAATTGAAGCAAATCCAGCCAAGATCCGAGCTCTGTCACAATTGGATATCCCAAAGGACCTCAAACAAATACAAAAATTAACCGGATGCGTGGCGGCTCTAAGCCGCTTTATCTCCCGCTTGGGAGAAAAGGCCCTACCCCTTTACCGCCTCCTTCGGTGCACCGAACACTTCGAGTGGACGGATGCAGCCACGGCCGGACTCAACGAAATAAAAGCCATCTTGGCAACAAACCCAGTCCTAGCCACGCCAAACATTGGCGAACCAATGCTATTATACATTGGAGCAACCCATCAGGTCATAAGCGCAGTGCTCGTCGTCGAACCAGAAACGGGTGGACACAAATTCCCCCTTCAAAAGCCGGTCTACTATGTGTCCACTATCCTTACTCCGTGCAAGTCACGGTACCCGCATTATCAAAAGATTGCGTACGTGGTATTTATGGCATCCCGGAAGCTGCGACACTACTTTCAAGAGTGTTCAATAACAGTAGCCTCGGAAGTGCCACTTAACGATATTATAAACAACCGCGACGCGACGGGCTAGATTGCAAAATGGGCCATTGAGCTCCTCCCGTTCGACATAACTTACAAGCCACGACGAGCTATCAAGTCGCAAGTTTTGGCCGACTTCGTCGCAGAATGGACGGAGGCCAAACTCCCTAAAGAGTACGGCACATATTCAAACTGGGTCATGCACTTTGACGGCTCCAAAATGTTGGCCGGTCTAGGGGCTGGCGTCGTTTTGACATCCCCCACAGGAGACATAGTTCAATACGTACTCCAGATAATGTACACAGACTCCAACAATGCAGCCGAATATGAGGCCCTTTTACATGGTCTCCGGATGGCAGTATCCATGGGCATTCAACGCCTAGAGGTCCGCGGGGACTCGAACCTCGCAATATCCCAAATAAATGGAGACTTTGATGCCAAGGATCCAAAAATGGCAGCTTATCGCAACGCCGTCCTAAAAATGTCAGCTCGGTTCGAAGGGCTCGAATTTCACCATATAGCCCGGGAAAATAATCAGGCGGCAGATGTCCTGGCACGCATCGGTGCAAAACGCGATGTAGTCCCCCCCCAACATCTTCTTGGAAAGGCTGTTCAAGCCATCCATAGTATGGGAAGGGGAACCCGGCAATAACAGCCCGGACCCAACCGCACTGCCCGACACAGAACACTCTGACATAATTGGAGGCTCTGCCAATGAAATAACACCTCCAGCCCACGTAATAATGGTCGTCATCACCCCATGGACAGAACCATTCCTCGCCTACCTTACTAGGCAGGAACTCCCCGAGGACCAAAATGAGGCACGCTGCATAGTGCGGCGATCTAAAGCCTATAAAGTCCATGAGGGAGAGCTTTATAAGAAAAGCACTACCGGAGTCCTTCAAAGGTGCATCTCCGAAGAGGAAGGGCGGAACCTCCTGGCTGAAATTCATGCCGGACTCGGCGGTCATCACGCTGCAGCTCGGTCCCTTGTAAGCAAGGCTTTCCGTACAGGCTTTTATTGGCCGACGGCCCGGGCAGACGCCCAGGACTTAGTCCAACGATGCGTCGGTTGCCAGCTTTTTGCAAACCAAAGCCATATGCCACCCACCGCCCTCCAAACTATCCCCATCATTTGGCCCTTCGCGGTCTGGGGGCTTGACATGGTTGGACCCCTTAAAGGCGGAACCCATAAGAAAAAATACTTACTGGTCATGGTGGATAAGTTCACCAAATGGATAGAAGCCAAGCCTATTAAGACGGCCGAATCCGGACTAGTGATAGACTTTATATCCGGGGTTGTACACCGTTACGGTGTCCCCCAGAGCATCATCACTGATAACTGCACGAACTTTACGGCCGACGAGGTAAAACTCTGGTGCAAAAACATGGGCATCAAGCTCGATTATGCTTCCGTCTATCACCCACAAACTAACGGCCAGGTCGAACATGCAAATGGTCTTATCATGAGCGGCATCAAACACAAATTAGTGCGGTCCCTTAAGGAATCTAATACGCACTGGGTAGAGGAGCTCGACTCCGTACTCTGGGGGCTGCGGACCACGCCGAATCGCACCACCGGATACACACCATTCTTCATGGTGTACGGCGCAGAGGCAGTTTTGCCCTACGACATAATTCATGACTCACCTCGAGTGCGCATGTACGAAGAAAGAGAAGCCGAGCTCTATCGGCGGGACAGTTTGGACGCCTTGGACGAAGAGCGTGACATGGCAAAAGCCTGTTCGGCATTCTATCAACAGCAGGCTCGAAGATACCAAAGCAGAGAAGTACAGGCCAAAAATTACAACGTTGGCGAATTAGTTCTACGCCTGCCGGACAAGAAAAAGGACAAACTCAAGCCCAAGTGGGAAGGTCCCTTCATAATTGACCAAGTCCTGACTGGTGGAGCGTATCGCCTGCGAGATGCATCGGATAACCGACTCGAGCCGAACCCATGGAACGCAGCCCATCTCCGAAGATTCTATGCCTAGCGCCGGACTCTGTGTTCGTCTCCTTCCTCTGTCCATTTTTTATATACTTTCTGTCTTACATTTCTCTCCTTCTCCCCTCTCTCTCTCTCTCTCTCTTATAGCACTTAAAGGCTCATAAAGTGACGCGCTATCCACGCTCATTAAACCTGGGGGCTTCTTTAAACAGGAGCTTATTTATACGAGCTTCATGCCCAACACATGTGTCACACTTCCGCATGTACCTTTTATTCACCATTATATGCATCGATATGACTTAAGTTTTGGCCAAGCTGGGTTGCCTGGCTCCTGTGCTTACCCCTACGTTCCCGATTGTTCGGCTAGGTGGTAAAGGGAGCACCTCTGTGATTGTTACTGCCGGGTCAGCCGAATGTGTACCTCAGACTGGGTGAAGCCAAAAGCTAGTGTTCTTAAGGGAATATTCGGTCGGTGAACTAAAGATGATCTTTTCTTCACTTATTTATCTATACGCCCCCAGATGTTTTTCTTGCGTCTCTTTTCGCAGAATGGACATGCACTTTAGGGCATGCCTCCTAGGGAAAGGAACCCCTAACGGAACTATTCTCCCTGGAAGATGTTTCTTACTAACGATGTAATATAACATAACTAGTTGGGCACTTGTCTGTTCAAGCACTAATGACCCCTACGCCTGGTCTCCATGCATACCCCGGTTCTTATATAACCGCGAGCGTATTCGGACACACTCCGGACCGTCAGGTCTAGAGGTTGAAGCGAAAAGGTCGGCCATGACAAACGATCTACAATCCGTCTAGAAGGCATTACACATGTCAATTAAAATTACATAGTCAATCTGACTGATTGTATTCCTCTTCAATACCATCTAACAGGCTGTCTAGCTTACAGTCCTATTGGGAATACTTTGCGGCCAATTCTACTTGGCCGTATACTAAGCTCACAGGGATCTCCTTCCCATCGGGCCCCATGGGTCCGACCTCGGCCATGTGGTTTGGGTCAGCCTTCGTGTACCGCGTCTTCACCATGGCCCAGGCCTCCCTGGCGCCTTGACGGCAGGCCGACATCTTCCACAATCGGAAGCGCCGCCGCGCTCCCTTTAGCTTCTCTACACCTTCGGGCATGGAGATGGATGGCCACAAGGCCTGGGCGACGCCTTGCATCACCTGCCGAACTCGCTCGTGCAGTTGTGAGAGCTCGGGAAGAAGGTCACCCATAGAATCGGGCATTTCCTCTGCAGGACGACCTGTTAGCATACCTACAGACATTACTTTGTTAGTCGACTTCCTCGTCAAACTCTTTTTTCAAAGTTCGTTTAAGCACTTACTAAATATGCCGCGTCGAAGCCGCTGATTCTCCTTAACGGAGTCCAACAGCTGGGCACGAACATCCTTCAGTTCAACACCCAGCTTGGTGTTGGCATCTTGGAGATCGTTCTTCTCCCGCCTCACCTTTGTCAGCACACTCTCACCAGCCTTCAGCTGGCGTAGGAGTTGTTGCTTTTCCGTATTTAATCTGGTGCCATCTGCAATTTCATTTGTCAGATTTGCACCCACGCCGCACTTCGCAAAATACTTATCTTTCGAAGCGTATATTACCAGAGGGGGTCTCCTTGGGCTCCCCTGCCACGGCTAGTGCGGCCTCAAGTTGGGCTTTGCACTCTTCCAGCTCCTGGGATAGTAGGGTATTCTTTTCTGTAAGAACCTGCATAACAAATGATCCTTAAATAAGTTATTCTAACTGTTTCAAGTCTCGGGGGCTACTGGTATATATATAATTACCAAAATTTTCTTACCCGTATGTCTTTTACATACTGCTCCGTGCCTCTGGCTAAACCATTTTGAGCGGCACGGAGGTACGCATCTCCCGAATTGAAGGCATCCAATGCCTCTTGGGAGAAACGAGCGTCGCGAAGAACCGTCCGGCGACGCCTGTGGTTCATGGCACTCTCCACCTCGAAATTGGTGGCAGACAGCCTGTCCGCATCCTCTGTCGGAGGAGCGTCTGGTGCGCCCTTGTGTTCGCCTCCGC
The DNA here is from genome assembly GCF_003073215.2 of Triticum urartu. Lineage (NCBI taxonomy): Eukaryota > Viridiplantae > Streptophyta > Magnoliopsida > Poales > Poaceae > Triticum > Triticum urartu. The sequence continues at coordinate 391,439,373 of NC_053022.1, read as the reverse complement.
TTCTGGACCAGGCTTTGGAGCCTGGCTGGTGGAGGCGCGATTGGCAACCTCTCCGGATATAGTCCGGCGAGGTCTCTTCGTCCTGAAGAGAGCACGAGCGATTAATATGCCTTGAAGGAATAACACTTGGGAATAAGATGGCGCGCTATACCTTTGCACCGGCGTATCAGTTCGTACCGCACTTCTTTTCAGCCCGCGGGGCCTTGCCGCCCCTCATTGGCTAGTCACCGCAGGCTCGGCCTCCCGTCTCAAGGACCTCCCCTACAAAACACGGTTGTCATACGGCAATCGAAAACACGCGAGGATAGATCCCTTTTCAAAGTGCTGGGACTTCGGTCTCAGTTACCTGTGAGGCTGGGAGTAGCCCTGGGTAATCGGCCGTAATGGCCACCAAGGCGTTGTCCTTGCTCAATTGATGAAACACCCCATCAATCAGCTCCACAGATAAGTCCGGATCCTCTTGAGAGGCCGGGTCGAGGGACCGTCCCGGATCCTCGGGTTGTGGAGGAGGGGTGTTTATTTCTTTAACAGCCTGGCGCAGCTCCTGCATTGAAGTCGTTAGACTGAATGTTTAACGATGGGAATATAAAACGGATGGGTAAAAGTGTCCACTTACCCAACTTGGGGGACTGTATATAGAAAATCCACCCTGTGGGTTGATGCGGAGAAATTCCTCCTCTTCTCCCTTGTACAAAGCGGACAAGATCTTTATTAGAGCGGCAGCCGAATCCGTCCCCTTACGGCCGTGGCGGGTGGCGTCGTCCTCCCCGTTGAAGTCCCACATGGGGTGGCCTCTATACTGGAGCGTCTGCACCCCTCGCATGATGCATGCGGCCATGACCCCGATCATGGTCAGTCCGAAATGAGCTAACAATCTTATCCGGACCATCAGGTAAAGAACGTCCTTGTCGCTTTCCCTCTGAGGGCTCCGTGGATGCCAGCTTAGGCACTTCTTTAGGGGAGCACTGTTGAACTCAGGGAGGCCGATCCGGACAGGATCCGGCAGCGGGACGTCCTCTATATAAAACCATTCCGAAGGCCAGTCCTCGGACGCCTTCTTTGGGGTTCCGGATAGATATCCGGTCCTGGCGATGCGCCACACTTCGGCTCCGCCCACTTGATATATTGACCCCTTCTGAGAATGGGCCACAAGGCAGAATAGCCTTTTCCACAGCGCGAAATGAGCCTTGCAGCCCAAAAACAGCTCGCAAAGGGCTACGAAGCCCGCGATATGCAATATGGAGGCAGGCGTGAGGTTGTGCAGCTGGAGGCCATAGAACTCCAGGAGCCCCCGAAGAAACGGATGAATTGGAAATCCGAGCCCTCTTATTAAGTAAGGGACAAGGCATACCCGCTCTCCTTTGGAGGGATTTGGGGCGCTCTCCGCTTGCTCTCCGCCATTATAGGTTGCAAGTTCGGCTCGAACCGGGACCATATAGGCTGGGGGAGAAATCCCTTGGTCTGGAGCGTCACTAGCTCGCTGTGTGGGATGGAGCATCTCTCCCAATCTCCAGGCTGAGGGCTGGAAGGGCGAGAGGAGGAGCTGCGGTGGCCGACCATGATAGAATGGACCTCTGTCGGATACGCTCTGATGAATACTCATGGAGGGGAGAAGGTGTGGTTTGGATCTGAATCCTCGTCCCCTTAAATAGGCGGCTCATTCACGCGGCTAGGGGTGTAAATATAAAAACACCCTGACTTTTCGTATTCGTTTGACACGTGGAGGACGGCCATTATTGGGCGTAGAAGCCAAGGAGCGCTACATTTACAAGAAACCAGACATTATTCAACAGGTACATGAAATTTGAAGGAGAACCCGCCTTGCAATGTCAAAGACAATTTGCGCACCGGACTCGTCGTCATTGAAGCCTGGTTCGGGGGCTACTGAGGGAGTCCTGGATTAGGGGGTGTCTGGATAGCCGGACTATAACTTCGGCCGGACTCCTGGACTATGAAGATACAAGATTGAAGACTTCGTCCCGTGTCTGGAAGGGACTTTCCTTGGCATGGAAGGCAAGCTTGGCGATACGGATATGTAGATCTCCTACCATTGTAACCGACTCTGTGTAACCCTAGCCCTCTCCGGTGTCTATATAAACCAGAGGGTTTTAGTCCGTAGGGACAATAATCATACCATAGGCTAGCTTCTAGGGTTTAGCCTCCTTGATCTCGTGGTAGATCTACTCTTGTACTACCCATATCATCAATATTAATCAAGCAGGACGTAGGGTTTTACCTCCATCAAGAGGGCCCGAACCTGGGTAAAACATCGTGTCCCCTGCCTCCTGTTACCGTCCGCCTTAGACGCACAGTTCGGGACCCCCTACCCGAGATCCGCCGGTTTTGACACCGACACCCCTGAAGAATATCAAGTTGATGGAGGAGCGCCAGCGTTGTTGGGGTCGTTTGTCGTTGTAGGGCCTGTCGCAGTGTCGTCCAAGTCTTCAAACTCATCGGTGTCGCGAGATGAAGAATATGAGCTGGCCACCAAGGAAGGGACTTTGACCTTCTTGAATTTCTTCGGTGGAGGTGCAGACCAGTCAAAGTTCTCCTTGAGACCCATTTGCTTCAGATCTTCTTCACCATACAGATGTGATAAGACAGCCCGGGTGCAACCGAAAACTTCATGGAGGTAGTAATGGTTTTTCTTCACTGCATTATGTGTAGCAGTCATGTTGTGAAGACTAGAACCAAACTAATGATTAACCCATTTATGGTTGCGATCCACCTTCTGGTGAAGACTAAGAGGCAGCTCATGGTCATTCATCACCCTGGGAGCGGTGGCTTGAGGGTTTGACTTGGATGCATTTGCAGCAGATTCATGAGTGGCAGAGTCATCATTAGTGGAATAAGATGCAGCTTTGCGAAACTGACCATCCAATGGACAAATGCCTTCATCAATGACAACAGGTGCCTTCCCCTTTGCATCAGTTGAGGTATAAGTCTGCTTGAGGACTTCAATCGGGTGCAGGTAGCTGAGGTGATTCTGAAAATCGGCCTTGTAGTTGAGTGAAGACCTTGTTCTGAGGAATCTCATAATCCAAGGAGCATAAGGATTCAACTCAAACGGAGAGAGTACAAAATTTTCCAGAGTCCTCATGAAGAAATCATAGTAATTGACAGGAATGCTATGAATGATGTTGAATAGCATATTCTTCATGATGCCAACTATTTCCTCATCAGATGAGTCGTGGCCTTTGATAGGACTCATTGTCCTCGTCAGAATGCGATAGACTATTCTGGGCACATAGAGTAAGTCCTTCACAAGGAATTTGGTCCTTGGGGCTTGGCCGGGCTTCAGAGGCTTCATTAGAACTTGCATGTAATGAGCAGTGAGTTCAGATTCTTGGTACAGGCAGCAAGCTCCTTCACTGGGTGGACTGATGGGCAGGGCGTGAAGTAATTCAGAGGTCGGTGCCTTATAATGAGTGTTATCAGTCATCCAATCCAAGACCCAGGTGTTGATATCTTCAGGATCACCTGTGATGTGCAGTGTCGCATAGAACTGAAGAATAAGCTCTTCATTCCAATCAACAATGTTAGAGAAAAAATTGAGGAGGCCTGCATCATGAAGCACATCGAGAACAGGAGAGAAACAAGGCAATGATTCCATGTCCACGTGAGGAATATGCTCATGATAGAAGATTTTGTCCTTGTTGAAAAGCAGTGAAGAATAGAAGTTGGCCTGGCTGGCAGTCCAGAAACGCTTCCTCCTTAGACGAGCAGAGTCATAAGGATTGTAGTCAGTGAAGAATACATGCTCGCCAAAGAAGTCATCAGCCTTGAATTTTTGCTTCTTCGAGAAGGGATCCTTTGGCTTGGGGTGAGGAGTGTCCGTCAATTGCATCACAACCTCAGGGATCTCGATCTCAGGTTCCGCAGGCTGAGGAATTTCAGGTTCTTCTTCAGTGGCAGCCTAGGACTTCAATTCTTCATTTACATTTTGTTTGGCACTAGCGGTTGGAATCTCTTCATGGACAGATGGTGTGGCACGAGGTTCTTCAGATCCCATTTGAACTTCAGTGGTTACAGGGGACTGAGGAATTTGTTGAAGAGGTGTGAACAGAGGAGAATTGGGGTGCTGACTTTCCCAAAAGTCATCGTTCAACACTGGAGTTGTGCATCCAATGTCCACGTCTTCTTCTTCATTCATTTCTTCAACGCCGGCCTCTTCAGCAGTGAACTGAGGCATGGGCGATGAGATAATTGGGTTGAAGGGATTTCATCCAACTACTTTGACGAATCAGCAGAAGGAATGTCATCATCTGATCCGCTTGGGATCATGTATTCTTCATCAAAAGGAACAAGGTCCTTTGATGGCATGGATGATACAGGAACAGCATCAATTGGATTGTCATAGGAACTTGTCAGTGGCTTCATTTTCTTCGGAGCTGAAGAATCTGATGCACTTGATGCCTTCCTTTTCTTCACAGCTGCATGCTTTGCAGCCTTGGTCTTCTTCACATCTGATGCAGATGGAAGGATAGGAGTTGGTATAGGCGCAGGAGGAGCAGAGGAATTTGGTTCAAGATCTTCAGGCACAACTGATGCAGTTGCCCTGACTTCTTCATTTTCTTCAGGCGCAACACTAGTGGTTGCCCTGGCAATTTCTTTAGCAGCTGGAATGTAGTCATCAGCCCTGGAATTAGCATTTTCTTCAGCAGCCTGAGTGTCATCAGCAGTGCTGGCATTTTCTTTAGTAGGCTGAGCGGATGCTGCAGCCTGAGGAATTTCTTGTTGCGTTTGTGCTGCAACAGTGGAGGTGAAGTTGTCAGCAAGTCTCACAAAATGAACCTTGGCTCCCAGCCAATCAGCGTGGTATGCGTCAAATTCATCACTGAGTTTCTTGATCTCAGATTGAATAGTGACAAATTCTTCAGTTGTCACAGAGACAATGTTTTTCTTCAGGAAGCGCTCCTTTTTGTACTGTGCTTTCTTGATCTACCTCGCCTTTTCAAATTTCCATTTCTCTTCTTGAATGAAGTGAGTCAACAATGACTTTGGCCAGGAGCCAACTTGAAATCAGGCAAGGGAGTGTTGGGGTCCTTGTGCCAGAGATCAATGTAATTAAGGATCAACTTTGGATCCAAAAGTAGAGGCACACTTGTGCATTTGGCTCTAGCGGCCCTGACTTGTCTGTCCCTGATGATTTCAGCAAGTTCTTCATCATCAGCTTCGTCTTCATCAGACGGCACTTGAAAAGTGACCTGCTTCTTTTGAGGACTTGGTCGAGAGCCTTGTCCAGCTGTTGCCTTGGTCTTCAGCGGAATGGGGCCAGCTGAAGAATGCAGTGGAGCTGAAGAACTTGCAGAAGCACCTGAGGCAATAGAGATGCCTGTTGTTCGTTGGCATGAGGCAAGATGCGCATGTGCGGAGGACTTTGACAGAGGAGCTGGTGAGGGTTGAGGAATTGGCCGTGAGGGCTTTGAAGAAACTGGTCGTGAGGGCATTGCTGAGGAACTTGGTCGTGAGGGCATTTGGGTAAGCACTTGGCTTATGAGCCGGCTTGTTTGGCATTGCCTTGTTGGGCTTACTTGTAGAGGTCTCAGCAGTGACAACAGCAGCAGCAGGAGAGTCTTCACTGAATTTCCTCACTGCTTCCTTAGCTACTCTGGCAAGCTTGGCCTGGCGCTTGGCCCATTCATCAGGATAATCCTCACCACGCTTGAGGCTGGTGGGATCAGCTACTTGGCCAGGTGCCAACGGAGGTCTTGGGCATGGAGGATTAAGAGCGAATTTCTCCATATACTTGGGAGTAACATATCTGTATTCCCTCCATTTCCGTGCCCATCTCCTCTCTATCCTTTGGATGCGCACTTTGTGCTGATTTTTGTCCTCCTTGCCAAATTTGGCCTCATCGGGAGTGCAATAATCCTTGTATATGTCCTCAGGGATTTCATACGCAGTGTTGACCTTAGGCCTCTTTCCTCCCTTCTGTGGTTTCTTGCCATCTGCCATTTTCTTCAGCTGAGGGTTTTGAACGATTGAGTTCTCTGAAGAGGTATGCAATTTTTCTTCGAGGAACGCTGCAAATGAGTTAAGTTGATGAGAACCTAATGATTCAGCAGCGGACATGTGTACATGCGAACAGAGTATAGGTGCGAAGAATTTGAAGAGGTCATATGCGTTCTCAGAAGTTTTTGTAAAAAAACAAGTTTGAGGAAATTGACCAGACGAGTCTTGAAGAATTTCACTAAGCATTCTTTGACTTAGGTTCCAGAGTTGTACAGATTTGAAAATCCACACAATTGAGGAATCTTGAAGAAAAATGTTGCTTAGAGAAACAGATCAAGAACGGATGATATGTGAGGTGTTTAGTTGTGTGAAGAGTTGAGGAATAAACACCTTTTGAAGATTTGAAGAAAATATCAGAATCAATAAGGGAAGTAAAAGTAACTTTTAATTACCCTTGACAGAGAACACGACAAACTAGGAAGTGTAGACTTGAAGCTCGTCGGTTCAGATCTTCCACGCCCTAACTTGGCTAAGGAAGACAGCTACAGCGGCGGCGGAGTGAAGAAATCCGCGTCCGGCGTGAGTACGGCGGCGACGAGGTCAAGGCAGTGAAGCTCTTCCTCACCAGCGATGATGGAAGTAGCGGTGGCGCTAGGATTGAGGAACTCGAGCGAGGGAGTGAGATCGAGTGGAGTAAAAGTGAAGTGAGGAAGGGAGAGGGGTATTTATAGCCGAAGTGAAAAAAACCGTTCGCCCGAGGAAATAGGACGAATGTGCCCCTGGCCTTTCTCATTCGCTTGACATGTGTCACCCACGTATAGAGAGGTGGCGATCGTGCGAGATCGTGGGTGAATAGATAAACATTGTATAGAATGCGAAACGGTCTGAGCGGCAAAGCTGAAAATTTAGATAAGATAGGTTTTAAAGTTCCGTTCGCAATTTATTCAGCTGACAAGGACACAATGAAGATTTTGAACGAGATTCAAATAGAACGCACATGAAGAATTTGTGAATAGACTGGGTTGAGTTTAGCATAGAGGGGGGAAGGGTCCGATCACATTCACTTAGCAGAATAAGCAACTTGAAGAAATAACGATAAGTGAATGTTGTAGAGGACAAAAAATCATATATATATATATATATAGAGAGAGAGAGACAATGAAGAAAAACGACGGAAATGGTGAAGACAATGCAAGATGAAAAACAACTGGGGAATTTCAAAGAACTGAGGAAAAACTCAATTGAAGATTTTCAACATTTGATGGTGGCGTGACCCACCGTATAAGAATGATGATTTCAGACACCGCGTACAATTGTCATAGGGTTCTGAGAATCAAATTCTTCATTAATTTCTTCACACTTAGAGTGTTATTCTTCATTGATTGAAGAAAAACGTTTCTTCATGTGTTGCACATCTAAGTCGTCAATTTTGCATAAGTGTTAGGATGAGTGTCCTTTTCAAAGAACATTGGAAGATTCTAGGATATTTAGCTCACGCCGCAACTTGCTAAATATCTTCTCATCCAAGGGCTTAGTGAAGATATCGGCTAGCTGTTCTTCAGTCTTCACATGCTTAATAGAGATGTCGCCCTTCAACACATGATCATGAAGAAAATGATGACAAATCTGAATGTGCTTTGTCTTCGAGTGTTGAACTGGGTTATGAGCTATCTTGATGGCACTTTCATTGTCACAGTAGAGCGGAACATTCTTCACGTTGACGCCGTAGTACTTGAGAGTTTGCTTCATCCATAGAAGTTGAGCACAGCAAGAACCAGCAGCAATGTACTTAGCTTCAGCAGTAGACAGTGATATGCAGTTCTGTTTCTTCAAGGACCAACAGACCAAGGATCATCAGAGGAAATGGCATGTGCCAGATGTTGACTTGCGGTCCACACGATCACCAACATAGTCAGAGTTTGAATATACAATGAGATCAAAAGCCGAGCCCTTGGGGTACCATAATCCAAGTGTTGGTGTGTGAGCTAGATATCGAAGAATATGCTTCACAGCCTTATGGTGTGATTCCTTCGGTGTAGCTTGAAATCGGGCACACATGCAAACACTAAGCATAATATCTGGCCTAGATGCACATAAGTACAATAAAGAACCAATCATGGAGCAGTATACCTTTTGATCAAAGTCAATACCATTTTCATCAGTGCATAGATGACCATTTGTGGGCATAGGGATTTTGACTCCTTTGCAATCTTGCATGCCGAATTTCCTCAGTACATCCTTGAGGTATTTCTCTGAGATATGAATATGCCATTCCGCTATTGATGAATCTGAAGACCTAAGAAGAATTTCAATTCTCCCATCATAGACATTTGATATTCTCCATTCATCATATAGGCAAATTCATATACTTCTTCCTC